>NC_142191.1:32197110-32510663 GCF_026936395.1 Plectropomus leopardus | reverse complement strand
TTCATCGAACATGTGAAATTTAAATGATTCATTTTTTGGCTATGAAATGCTGTATAGTATATGCAGAATGTTGCTTTTAGCTATTTGGTATTTGGCACATCATGTGTAAAGAGCAAAGACGCAATTCTAAAGTCCCCCTTCCTCCCCCTAGATGTGCCTTAAGATCCTGTCCATGAATGTCACAAAAAGCATGGGTGACAAGGGACAACCATGGTGCAAGCCAACACCCACTGGAGATGTGTTTTACTTGGCGCTGAGTATGCTATCAAAGCTCTCACTTTGGTTATACAGGGGATGGATGTAATAGTGATCCTGGTATCCTTTGGATCGTCTGTATTCCCACAAGACTAACATGTGCCCACCAAATACCATTATGATATTAACGTTAAGTTATGCAACTAATCAAAAGTTATGAAGGCTGGGTTTAGGCAAGTAAAGTTACTGTGTTTAGGTGTAGGGAAAGAAACATAGTGAGAATGTATCTTAAAATGTCGCAAGGTTTTAAACAGTGAGGAAGCCCTCTTGACTCTATCTCCACTCAACTTCACCAGCCAGTCGCCCCAAACCTATTTTCTGTCCTCTCCCACTTCATCAATATCTCTTTGAAAACTGGTTTTCCAAACACAAATGCAGCTAGAGTCCTTTTACAGGAACTCACACTCAACCCTTCCAATGTAAAGAATTACAGATCTTTCTCTCCTCTTCCATTTCTTTTTTAAACAGTTGAAGGTGTCTTCACTGAGCTATTATGTTTTGCCACCAGACAAACCATCTCAGGCCCTGCTCAGCTGGCAACTCGCACGTTTGCTCGAAAACAATCTTGTCTTTGCTCACTAATTGTCCATTTGTTTAAAATGGTTCAGTGGTGTGACGAGAACGCTCTTATTCTCGACACAAGATGTCATCTTCGAAGCCACACAAGACAGTTATATTGCTCCTGTTATAATTCACAATCAACCCATAAAACAACATCATTCAAATACCTGGGGTACTTGTAGACAGTGCGTGTCCTGGTCTTACCATGTGAAATTAATCTGCAGTCACGTTCTACAGAGGATTTACATTTGGAGCCAGCAAGAAAAGCCTCAGTGTCTTCTATTGCTCAAGCATACAAAATGTCCTGCAGTATGGATGCTCAGTCTGCTTCAGCGGCCTCTCGGTTCAGCTGAAAGCCAGGATACTATGTTTCCTGGGATGCTGCCCCAAAGCAGTGGGTCACTCTGTTTAAAACACCTTTCTCAACAGCTTCACTAACTGCACCCTCAGACTGGCTGATAAAAACTGACTGATGTGGCTGCATGTGCCATCCAACCTCTGCAGTTTATCCAGAATGCAGTGGCCTGACTGGTCTTCAACCTACCCAAGTTTCCTCACACTGCTCTGCTCTTCCGTACCCTCTACTGACTCCTTGAGCCTGCTCAATCTGATTCAAGACATTTGCATTTGCCTTTTGTGCTGTGAACTGCTAAAGCTCATCGTAAGTCCAGTAACATGATCAAACCATACACCCCAGCTTGTCCATTGCGCTTTACTAGTGCTAATGGGCAGGCGACTCCCGAACTACAAAGGGGCATGGGTACGGCTCTACAAAGTTGCAACTGTTTGCTGTCCCGACTCTTAAACTGAGAAACAAACTCCCCGTTGTAATTTGGTCAACACAAACTCTTTACATTATCTGTTGCAGTCTGAAAGTGCATCTGCTCAGACTGACCCTTGGACCATAAAATGATATAATCTTTATCTTCTATCTATGAAGTCAATGCACTTGATTGATTCCTGTCTGTTTGAGGTTGGGGGATGTATTAACTAAAACTGCTTTGTACAAAAGTGTAAACTAAATTAATATATTGCAATGTAATGTAATCTCGAAAATATTTGTGTTCTTTTCTTCTGCAGGTCTGTTTAAGCACGTTTCTTCAGTAAACCAGGGTACAGATTATGTAACAATGGAAAATGTAACACATTTTGTAATAATTCTCCAAGTTTTGTAATTTAAAAAAGCCTGAACACAATATGCATTATTGTTTGTTGTTGCACTCCAGAATTGCACTTTTTTGTGATGAAAATGTTCTAATTTACAGCATTATTCAATAGAGGACACCCAACCAAAATCGATGCCTTCATATGTCATATTAATATGATAAGTTTTATTTAATGCATTTTAGCAGGAATCATACTAACCCAAAATCAAAAAATCCAGAACTCAGTAAGTGTCACTTTCTACCGTAAGTCAATAGAAACTGTACTCGAGGTTTTAAAATATAGAAAGCAGGATAGTGCAGTGTTTCACTGACACAAACATCTTAGTATTTGTACACACAAATGTCAGGACACACCAGACATACACAAAATTAATTGAATATATAATTAAATATAAACTGCATGATGTTGCTCATGTTTATTAAGTTTTAATATGCTGTAACTTAGACATTAACATTGTGAAAATGTTTTTGTTCATTCAGTGTATTTTGTTTTCTAAGTAAAGTGTTACACCTTTTGTTATTATTAATATTTTTTATCATTCTTAGATTAAACAGAGTGAAGGAAAATTTAAATTTTGTGTCAGAAACTTTCAAGGTCCAATATTATTATTAGCAATTGGGTTTTGGCATAAATTAAGCTTTAATCTTGCTCTCTCTCTCCTCTACAGTAAATGCCAAATAAGAGAAAGTCTAAACCCAATGCATTTTATTCACACTCAATATCATACCATAACACATGCTGCCTTCTAACTACTGGCCTGTGATAGATATAACTTAGATATAACTTCTCCCTGTCTTGTGAGGCAATGCAACTTCATTTATATCACATTTTCATACAACGTGGCATTTCAGGTTCCTTTCTAAAGTTAAAAAAAAGAACTTATGAAGGAGAGTCTTTAGTCCTTGTGAGAACTGTCAGATTAATTTACAACAAGCTAAAGCCTTTTGAGGGTCTTTTTTGAGAGTCCTGTCAAAGGTTCATTGCAATTATGAATTAGTTTACGCTTTGTACACAAAGTACTAGAGTTTGGCTTCTCATGTAAGATATAATATAAGCTGATAATGTTACTGCTTTATTGTGACTATTTAGACAAAGACAAGAGTTACCTGCAACGCTTAAGGGGCCAGGTCACAAGGGTCTAATTAAATATTTGGGAAATTTAATTTAGTTTAACTGTGAAAAAAATAATGGATAAAAACATCCATCCAGTATGTTTTGAGTAACCAAGGAATTAATAACCTTTCATACATAGCAACTCCAACCACTATTGTGTGATGACAGGCTAATAACAGCTGCTGTTCCAAAGGGACATACAGACCACAAAGTGTTCAGTGAGTTTTGTACTTGAGTTGGTGGACAGTTAAGTTGGTGCCAAGGGCAAGTTAAAACAAAGCCAAGAAAAGTCCATATTATTTTACATTTAATTTACTTTTTTTTTTTTTTTTCGGTTCAATTACAAAATGTGGAAATCTGGTGGCCAGTAGAATTTAATGTACAGTTAAACAAATGTCAGCCTAACATAGTGATGGACAGATTTATTTTCAGCACTCCAGAGAATATGTCAAAGTAGTTTTGAGCCAGCAAAATCACCCTTAAATATTTTCCCAGAAATTATGATCCTGAAAGCTGATCTGAACCAGCTGTAAAAGAAAGCATAAATAAAAGGATTGAGCATTGAATTGGAGAGTGCAAGCCAGTTCAGAGATTCCAACATTAAAAGTGAAACAGTATCAGTACTAAAAGCATTCAGAGTCATAAAGAAAAACAAAGGAGTCCAGCACATCAGAAAGACTCCCATAATGATAGCCAAAGTTATTGTAGCCTTTTTCTCCATCTTACTGACAGTTGCTCCAGACTTTGTGTTCTGGATGCTGCGTGCCTGTCTCTGTGCCACAAGGAAAATCTTTAGGTAGATACAGAGCATTATGATCACTGGCAGGTAAAAGGAGAGAATAGCTCCTATTGTATTTACTAGTAAAACATGAATGAAACACTTTCCTTTACATTTATCTTGGTATAATCTTGTCACTGTATGGTCAACTGCAACCACAGCAGAAACACTCCAGCTGACCAGAATCATTATCACAACAACATGACCATTTATCTTAGTTCTGTATGTCAGAGGCTGACACACTGCATAATATCTGTCAATAGATATGCAACATAAATTCAGAATGGAAGCTATGCTCAGTGTTATATCAAAGCTGTCTCGCACTTTGCAAAATAAATGTTCATAATACAAACACGAGCTAAGAGAGAACGCCATGCTGAAAGGAAAAACTACAACCCCAACAAGCAGGTCAGCCACAGCCAGAGAGAGGATGAGAAAGTTTGTAGGAGTGTGGAGCTGTTTGAAGTAAATGATGGAGATTATTACAAGAAGGTTTCCACATACTGTGACAACAGACAACAAGCCAAGAAAAATATGTAATAAAACACATTTGATAGAAAGAGTGGTTGTCATTATGTAAGAAACATTATATTTTTCATAACAGGGATGCACATCAGCATGGTTACCAATGACATCTGGGGCCATGTTTCTTCATTCCTGTAAATCAGTTTTCCACTATGAATCAACAGTCTTCAAAGTATAAAAGATGCATGTTTATCTTAAAATGTTTTTGAATTTTAATCTGTCAATACAAAACTACAAGAGACTTTTGTCTGTCATACGTTTTAAACACTGAAGATGGTCCCCTTATCAGAGCTGATGGGTGTTCCCTGTTATTCTGCCACAGTGCACGACCTTTTTGTCAACCTCTATCTCATTACCATAATGAATGCATTCACTTATCGTCCAATCAAATGTGTTTTCATTGTGATAATAATCATAATAGATAAAGATTTACAGAATAAAAACAAAATTTCAGGAACTAATGTAGCCCCTCCCCTGCCCCCGTTATGACATAACCAAAATTAAGAACGTTAGAGAACAAATGTTAAACAGCACAGCCTACATGAATGGATGGGGGTGCAAATACAAAAATACAATTTCATAAGTTATTTATAAAGCCGGGGACAAACAGCATTTTACCAACTACAGGCCTGTATCATTTCTCTAAAATATTAGCAAACCGGTTTATCAGAAGGTTGGATAATTTCTTTGAAAAGCATAATTTACTATCAGACAGTCAATACAGTTATATATATAGCATAGCATAGCATAGCATATAGCATATAGATCAACACTGGCACCAATTGTGTTAATAGAATAAGTTACTGGATGTTTTAATGAAGAAGTATGTAGCAGGAGTTTCTTTTAATCGATTTTTTAAAAAGAGGTTTAAACCATAAACCATGACATGTTAATCCAAAAACTGGAAAAATATGGTATAAGAGGGGTTGTGTTGGAATGGTCGAAAAGCTACATGAAAAACAGGCAGCAGTTTGTGCAAATGGGTGATTACATATCAACGTGCCTAGACATGACTGTTGGGATGCCACAGGGGTCGGTATTAGGTCCACAACTGTTTTTGTTTGTTTCTTTGTTTGTTTTTTGTACATAAAAGATATATGAGTGGTATCCAAGAAATTGAAATGTGTATTATTTCCAGATGATACCAATGTACTTTGCTCTGGGGAAAATTTACAGCAGTTTTTGGAGGACATCACAACAGAAATGAGAAAATTACAACAGTGGTTTAGCATAAAAAAGTCATTATTGAATTTTAACAAAATTAAATTAATGTTGTTTGGAAACCACAATATAGAGACACAGGTATAGATGATGAGTGATAATGTTAATGAACATGAATCAATTTTTTTTTTAAATATACAAAACTATATTTTGGCAGGTACATGGATGAGGAAAGATTGGGGTGTTTCTATTGATTTTGCAACACTGAGGAATATTTTGGTTTGTAAATGAACCTTGGATAGTTATTTATTTATTTAATAGGATGGTAAGTTAACGGGGGATGGTTGCTTGTACAATAGTTGTAAATAAATTGGGGAATTTGTTGAAATAATATGAGTTTGAAGAAAAAAATGAGAAAGGGGTAGAGACATATATGTTTTACTTTTACCTACTCCCTTTTGGACGCTTTTTAACATTTTTTAGAATGTTTTAATTTTTGGTTGGAAATAAAGCAATTCATTCATTCATTAATAAATAAGTAAGTAAAAAACGTGGAAGTTTGATGTTACACCATGGTCACGCGGTTCATGGGACACCCAAGCTTTGAGTGGCTTTTCATGTCAAGGATCGTAAGATGGTACGGGCAAAATTTGAAGTAAATTGGGTCAAATCTCGAGGAGGAATTCCTTAAAGTGTAACCCTTGTAAATGGCTAAAAATGCACAGATATTTCACAGTATATTCAAAATGACTGACTTCCACCAAGAGGCTTTTGTGTATCTTCTATATTACATATTACATGTGCCTAATAGTGTTTGTGCATTTTGTTAAAATAGACAGTGGGGGCGCTTTGTATAAAATTTTATAGGGACCACTCCTGAGTTATTTAATCTCACATAAAAATAATTATGTTAATTAAATTTTAAAATTTTTCAGCAGTTCTGACATGTGCGCAAAGTTTCATGAGTTTTAAATAACCCAAGCCTTTAAAAAGCAATTTGTTTCAGGTAAGAATAAAAATGTAGTTTCAATAGGGTTTTGGCAATCGCTTACAGTCGGTGCTTGACCCTAATAAAACGAAAGCCTTTATTAGTTAATTTTGTTTTGTTCATGTTAGGGATGATAATTAATCAGCGATCGAATAATCTGTTTTTAAGAATTTCATCGAATGTGTGAAATTTAAATGATTAATTTTTCGGCTATGAAATGCTGTATAGTATATGCACAATGTTGCTTTGAGGTATTTGGTATTGTTTGACATAAGCAAAGTTTTTTTTTTTTTCCACATAACAATTAATTGATTAACCAATTGTTTTATCAATTAATCAATTAAGGAAAGTGCTAACAAGTTGCAACCTTATTTAGTAGTGAAAGTCTAATTATCAAAGTGCCCAGTGTTGCCAACTTGGTCACTTTGTTGCTCTTAGTGATTTTTTTCTACAAGTGACTATTAACCAATTTAATGTAGATACTCATTCAGGAAAAGAAAAATATATTATATTTCAATTAATTCCCATGCGTGCTGCTCATAGTAACCACAGTTCATAGTTGTTGTTCCATCAGTGCAGCCCCCCCCCCATCTGGTGCCATGCAGCAGGTGTGAGACAAGCAGGAGGAGAGAAGATGCTAAGTGCTTTGGAAGTTAAGTCATAGTGAGTTCCTATGGTTACGATGACACTCTTGTCGATTGAAGTGCGAAAGTTTTGCACAATAGCACAATCACCATAGTTCTCTCAACATTCAAATGTTTAATCGATTTTCTATTGAGTCTTATTCAACAAATGTAGCAATATACAAGTGAGTGAATGACATCATCCTTCATTGAAAAAGAGTTAGCAATCCTGAAAGTAACTAAAACACATCAATAAGTACTTGGTAGTGTCAGCCAGGCCAATGCACTGTGCCATGGTAAAGTTATGAAGGAAATTCTGACAAAGCTGGTGGTGCAGGTGAAAAAACCTTCCAGTTGTGTCTCATTTATGTGGAGATGAGAAGAATTTGGTTAAAAAGAAAACAATCAGAGGCAATATAATATACCAACCAATATGTGTCTTTATTCTATTATTTTGGCATGGAGAGAAGTCTGACATCTACACTCAAGCACAGTGAAGAGTTCTCTGAGCAGAGCATGAGAGCGATGTGGAGCGATGTACGCTCAGTCGCTCAGAGGCCGGCCACTCCGCTAATTATTACAAGAGAAGTGATTTTGCTCCAAGTATTATATAAAACTCTTGTTTTAATTAACTCACTTTGTTTAGTTGTTTATGCTTGTTACTTTTGTTTTGAAACACAATGCTTCTTCGTGATTTTTTTTATCATGTTTTCATGAATGTACACTTTGTTCAATTTATAAGATACATGACAGTGTTAAGAAAATCATTTCAGTTGTGCCATCCACTAGTATACACGTTATCAGTAATTATTACAAGTCAAAGCAGTTTTGAATTTGTATAATCACCGCGAAATATTTTTCCAGAAATGATGATCCTGAAAGCTGATCTGAACCAGCTGTAGAAGAACGCATAAATAAATGGATTGAGCATTGAATTTGACAGTGTAAGCCAGTTCAGAGTTTCAATCAGTGGAATCGGCACTGAATCATTAATGAACGGCAGAACGGTGATACAAAGAAAGAAAGGAGTCCAACAGAGGAGAAAAACTCCTAAAACAATAGCCAGAGTTTTGGTGGCCTTTCTCTCCATCTTACTGACAGTTGCTCCAGACTTTGTGTTCTGGATGCTGCGTGCCTGTCTCTGTGCCACAAGGAAAATCTTTAGGTAGATACAGAGCATTATAATCACTGGCAGGTAAAAGGAGAGAATAGCTCCTATTGTATTTACTAGTAAAACATGAATGAAACACTTTCCTTTACATTTACCTTGGTATAATCTTGTCATTGTATGGTCAACTGCAACCACAGCAGAAACACTCCAGCTGACCAGAATCATGATCACAACAACATGACCATTTATCTTAGTTCTGTATGTCAGAGGCTGACACACTGCATAATATCTGTCAATAGATATGCAACATAAATTCAGAATGGAAGCTGTGCTCAGTGTTATATCAAAGCTGTCTCGCACTTTGCAAAATAAATGTTCATAATACAAACACGAGCTAAGAGAGAACGCCATGCTGAAAGGAAAAACTACAACCCCAACAAGCAGGTCAGCCACAGCCAGAGAGAGGATGAGAAAGTTTGTAGGAGTGTGGAGCTGTTTGAAGTAAATGATGGAGATTATTACAAGAAGGTTTCCACATACTGTGACAACAGACAACAAGCCAAGAAAAATATGTAATAAAACACATTTGGTAGAAAGAGTGGTTGTCATTATGTAAGTAACATTATATTTTTCATAACAGGGATGCACATCAGCATGGTTACCAATGACATCTGGGGCCATGTTTCTTCATTCCTGTAAATCAGTTTTCCACTATGAATAGCAGTCTTCAAAGTATAAAAGATGCATGTTTATCTTAAAATGTTTTTGAATTTTAATCTGTCAATACAAAACTACAAGAGACTTTTGTCTGTCATACGTTTTAAACACTGAAGATGGTCCCCTTATCAGAGCTGATGGGTGTTCCCTGTTATTCTGCCACAGTGCACGACCTTTTTGTCAACCTCTATCTCATTACCATAATGAATGCATTCTCTTATCGTCCAATCAAATGTGTTTTCATTGTGATAATAATCATAATAGATAAAGATTTACAGAATAAAAACAAAATTTCAGAAACTAATGTAGCCCCTCCCCTGCCCCCCTTATGACATAACCAAAATTAAGAACGTTAGAGAACAAATGTTAAACAGCACAGCCTACATGAATGGATGGGGTGCAAATACAAAAATACAATTTTATAAGTTATTTATAAAGCCGGGGACAAACAGCATTTTACCAACTACAGGACTGTATCATTACTCTCCCAGTTCTCTAAAATATTAGCAAACCGGTTTATCAGAAGGTTGGATAATTTCTTTGAAAAGCATAATTTACTATCAGACAGTCAATACAGTTATATATATAGCATAGCATAGCATATAGCATATAGATCAACACTGGCACCAATTGTGTTAATAGAATAAGTTACTGGATGTTTTAATGAAGAATTATGTAGCAGGAGTTTCTTTGAATCAACTTTTTAAAAAGCGTTTTAAACCATAAACCATGACATGTTAATCCAAAAACTGGAAAAATATGGTATAAGAGGGGTTGTGTTGGAATGGTCGAAAAGCTACATGAAAAACAGGCAGCAGTTTGTGCAAATGGGTGATTACATATCAACGTGCCTAGACATGACTGTTGGGATGCCACAGGGGCCGGTATTAGGTCCACCACTGTTTTTGTTTGTTTCTTTGTTTGTTTTTTGTACATAAAAGATATACAAGTGGTATCCAAGGAATTGAAATGTGTTTTATTCCCAGATGATACCAATGTACTTTGCTCTGGGGCAGGGGTCGGCAACCAGAGCCGCATGTGGCTCTTTCATCCCTCTGCTGCGGCTCTCTCTGGCTTTGGAAAATATAAATATTTATAAAATGAATATTTCATTAAAATGTATTTTATCGTTAGTTTTTATAATGTAATTCTAAATTTGAAGGTTAAAGTGATCTTGTAAAATCTAAATAAAACATGTTAAAGATTTTTGTCGCTCTTAATATGCATCACAACCGCCAATGTGCAACACCCGCCAGCATGTGATTTCTTGAACTTTTCGACCCCAGGTAGGCCAACTATGGAGAATTCTAAGATAAGAAAAGTGTCTGAAGAAAACAGAATGTTTAATGCTACGTGAGCAGATTCATTTGCTTTCACTGCTGACAAGACTGGTTTACCAGTATGCTTAATATGTAACGAGAAACTTGCAAACAACAAAAAGTCAAATGTGGCAAGACATTTCCAGAATAAACACGCAGCCTTTGCTCAAAAATATCCAGATCGAGATGAGAGGAAAAAAGCCGTTTTGGAACTGATGCGTAAGGTTGATCTGAGCAAAAATCATTTCAAGAAGTGGATGAAGTCTGCTAATTCAACTACATATGCTAGTTTTGTGGCCGCTCAGGAAATAGTCAGGCACGGGAAGCCGTTCACAGACGGAGAATATATAAAAAAATCATTCATTAAGATTTCTGAACATCTATTCACAGACTTTAAAAACAAGAGTGAAATTGTGCAGAAAATCAGGGATATGCCCCTCTCTGCAAAGACTGTCAAAGACAGAACCATAAAAATGGCAGAAGACATCACGAGACAGCAAATTAAAGACTTCAATTCAGCTGTGGCGTACTCAATTGCCTGTGATGAATCTAAAGACAAAGGTGATATTGAACAAATAGCGCTGTTTTATGTAAACTCTGCTGGGCCACAGGAAGAAATGATTGAGCTGATACCACTAAAAGGCCAAACATGGGGGGAGGACATCTGTGAGGCTGTCTTGAGTTGTTTAAGAGCCAAAGGAATAAACACCAGCCACCTGGTGTCAGTGGCTACTGATGGGGCATCGTGTATGACAGGAGCACAGAAGGGCTTTGTGGTTTTAATGCAGAAGTCGCTGGACAGAAAGCTGCTGACTTTTCACTGCATCCTGCATCAAGAGGCACTGTGTGCTCAAGCATTTCCTCCAGAATGCACAGAAGTAATGAATGTTGTCATTCAGATTGTTAATAAAATAATGGCAAAAGGTTTAAATCACCGTCAGTTCCGTTTGTTCCTGGACGAGGTGGAAAGCATATATTCTGATCTGCTGCACAACAAAGTTCGGTGGCTGTCCAGAGGCGAGGTGCTGAAACGCTTTGCCGCGTGTCTGGAAGAAGTGAAAACTTTCCTGGGCAGCAAAGGGCTCACCTTTCCTGAACTGTAACAGCCTGAGTGGCTGGAAAAACTACACTTCATGGTAGACATGACAGCGCACCTGAACACGCTGAACACAGCTCTTCAGGGGAAAGGACGCACAGCCCTGCACATGCTGGAGGAGGTTTTGGCTTTCGAGCGCAAGTTGACAGTGCTTGCCAGAGATATACAGAGAGGTACACTGTCTCACTTCCCCAATTTGAGGGAGTTCAAACAAGCTCACAACATGATAAATTCGGAGTATTTACACTCTGCAATCATCGCAATGCAAACATCGTTTGGGAAACGGTTCTGTGAGTTCAGAGAGAAAAAAAACACATTATCCTTCCCTGTCATTCCCCTAAACATCGATCCATCCCAACTGAATACGACTGCATTGGCAGGTGTGAGTCAACCTGATCTTGAGATGGAACTGGCCGACATAGCCGACAAAGACATATGGGTGTCCAAGTTTAAACGCTTGACAACTGATCTTGAAGATGTTGCTCGTCAGAAGGCCGTTCTTGCTCAGAATCACAAATGGAGCGATATTGAAAACCTCCCCAAACCTGACAAACTTGTGTTCGAAACGTGGAATGCTATCCCTGACATTTATGTGAACATGAAAAAGTATTCGCTTGGAGTCCTGTCGATCTTTGGATCCACATATGTATGTGAGCAGGTGTTCTCCAACATGAACTTTATTAAAAACAAACACCGCACACGCCTCACAGATGACAGCTTACGATCCTGTGTAAAGATGAAGGTGACGTCATACAGCCCTGATGTCCAGACGCTGTGCGCTGAGGTCCAGGAGCAGAAATCACATTCACCAAGTATGATAAATATTTCCATTGCCTATTATTTTGCATATATTCATATTTTTTCATTGTTCAATGAAATAGTCATTTTATTATTCAGGTGGACAGCTAATTTTAGGGTAGAATTTAATTAAAAAAAAAAAATGTGGAATGGGTTGGGTGATGGTTTGAAACAATGCACGAACATGAATTAATTTTTTTTTAAATATACAAAAAATAAATTTTGTCAAGTATATAGATGAGGAAAGATTGGGGTGTTTCTACTGATTTTGCAACACTGAGGAATATTTTGGTTTGTCAATGAACCTTGGATAGTTATTAGTAAGTAATAGTAAGTTGCTCAGCTCTGCGCTCACTGACCTTAATCTCTTTACTTTATAACTTGGTTTTAATTTGACAGGCATTCATTTGTGATGCACTGTTGTGTGTAGCTTTTTTTGTGTCTTGTATATTGATGTGCTTTTGTGTAGCTTCATGTCTGTCTTGTGTCTTCCCTTGGTATCACCTTATATCGTGTGCTATTGTGTGTAGTTTTCGACTTCTGTAATTCTTTTTTACCTTTTGTACAACTCCATATTGTCATATCTTTGTGCTGTGTATTTCTTCTGACCTGCTGAGGGACTGCAGATGCAAATTAGGTCTAAACTATAATAAAGCAATATCACACTCGTGCTATTGTACTGTATATTTTCGCAGCTACGATTTGGTCACAGGCACAAGTCCGTAGGCGGAGTCCATGAGCTGGGTGCCGAAGATAATCACAACCTGTATCAGACAGCATGTGTGTGTGTGCGTGTGTGTGTGTGTGTTAGTGTCTCTCAGCCTGTGGTTAGTGTCAGACGAGTATGTCCCTGCCTCACTGCACATCCTTGTAACATCTGTGACAGCTGGTTTACTCCAGTGAACTGCAGTTTACCAAAACCTGTCTATGACAGCTGCTCCCCTCCTGGGCTGCAGGTAGTAGACTTTTGCATCAGGCAGGATTTTGCTCAGGTATTTAATGAGCGATGATGCCGGTCAGACAGGATTTCCTCGCTCATCAAACATTGCTACAATCCACAGTAACGTTAGATAACTACCAACTGTTAATGTTTGCCAAATTAACATTTATATTACATGATGTACAACAAAAACACAAAAAAACAGAAAACATGATGCTGAGATACAGTTCGCAGAGTGTAATGACGCATGCTTGATACTTACTGTGCCAATTTTATTTCTGTACTGACTCGACTGTTGACTATTTCAGCACTCCAGACTATATGTCACAGCAGTTTAGTGTTGGCATAATTACCTTGAAATATTTTCCCAGAAATGATAATCCTGAAAGCTGATCTGAACCAGCTGTAGAAAAAAGCATAAATAAATGGATTGAGCATTGAGTTTGACAGTGCAAGCCAGTTCAGAGTTTCAATCAGAGGAACTGGCACTGAGACATTATCTAAAAGCTGAAAAGTAAAACAAAGAAAAAAAGGAGTCCAGCAGAAAAGGAAAACTCCCATCACAACAGCCAGAGTTTTGGTGGCCTTTCTCTCCATCTTACTGACAGTTGCTCCAGACTTTGTGTTCTGGATGCTGCGTGCCTGTCTCTGTGCCACAAGGAAAATCTTTAGGTAGATACAGAGCATTATGATCACTGGCAGGTAAAAGGAAAAAATGGGTCCCAAAATGTTTGCAAGTAGAGCATCAATAAAACAATTTTCCTGACATTTTGTAAGATTTAATCCCGGAATTATAAAGCCAATGGCAACTAGAACAGAAACACTCCAATTGATGAGGATCATGACCACAACAATGTTAACATTTATCTTAGTTCTGTATGTCAGAGGCTGACACACTGCATAATATCTGTCAATAGATATGCAACATAAATTCATAATTGAAGCTGTGCTCAGTGTTGCATCAAAGCTGTCTCGCACTTTGCAAAATAAATGTTCATAATACAAACACGAGCTAAGAGAGAACGCCATGCTGAAAGGAAAAACTACAACCCCAACAAGCAGGTCAGCCACAGCCAGAGAGAGGATGAGAAAGTTTGTAGGAGTGTGGAGCTGTTTGAAGTAAATGATGGAGATTATTACAAGAAGGTTTCCACATACTGTGACAACAGACAACAAGCCAAGAAAAATATATAATAAAACACATTTGGTAGAAAGAGTGCTTGTCATTATGTAAGAAACATTATATTTTTCATAACAGGGATGCACATCAGCATGGTTAACAATGACATCTGGGGCCATGTTTCTTCATTCCTGTAAATCAGTTTTCCACTATGAATTGACAGTCTTCAAAGTATAAAAGATGCATGTTTATCTTAAAATGTTTTTGAATTTTAATCTGTCAATACAAAACTACAAGAGACTTTTGTCTGTCATACGTTTTAAACACTGAAGATGGTCCCCTTATCAGAGCTGATGGGTGTTCCCCATTATTCTGCCACAGTGCACGACCTTTTTGTCAACCTCTATCTCATTACCATAATGAATGCATTCTCTTATCGTCCAATCAAATGTGTTTTCATTGTGATAATAATCATAATAGATAAAGATTTACAGAATAAAAACAAAATTTCAGAAACTAATGTAGCCCCTCCCCTGCCCCCCTTATGACATAACCAAAATTAAGAACGTTAGAGAACAAATGTTAAACAGCACAGCCTACATGAATGGATGGGGGTGCAAATACAAAAATACAATTTCATAAGTTATTTATAAAGCCGGGGACAAACAGCATTTTACCAACTACAGGACTGTATCATTACTCTCCCAGTTCTCTAAAATATTAGCAAACCGGTTTATCAGAAGGTTGGATAATTTCTTTGAAAAGCATAATTTACTATCAGACAGTCAATACAGTTATATATATAGCATAGCATAGCATAGCATATAGCATATAGATCAACACTGGCACCAATTGTGTTAATAGAATAAGTTACTGGATGTTTTAATGAAGAAGTATGTAGCAGGAGTTTCTTTTAATCGATTTTTTAAAAAGAGGTTTAAACCATAAACCATGACATGTTAATCCAAAAACTGGAAAAATATGGTATAAGAGGGGTTGTGTTTGAATGGTCAAAATGCTACATGAAAAACAGGCAGCAGTTTGTGCAAATGGGTGATTACATATCAACGTGCCTAGACATGACTGTTGGGATGCCACAGGGGTCGGTATTAGGTCCACAACTGTTTTTGTTTGTTTCTTTGTTTGTTTTTTGTACATAAAAGATATATGAGTGGTATCCAAGAAATTGAAATGTGTTTTATTTCCAGATGATACCAATGTACTTTGCTCTGGGGAAAATTTACAGCAGCTTTTGGAGGACATCACAACAGAAATGAGAAAATTACAACAGTGGTTTAGCATAAAAAAGTCATTATTGAATTTTAACAAAATTAAATTAATGTTGTTTGGAAACCACAATATAGAGACACAGGTATAGATGATGAGTGATAATGTTAATGAACATGAATCAATTTTTTTTTTAAATATACAAAAACTATATTTTGGCAGGTACATGGATGAGGAAAGATTGGGGTGTTTCTATTGATTTTGCAACACTGAGGAATATTTTGGTTTGTAAATGAACCTTGGATAGTTATTTATTTATTTAATAGGATGGTAAGTTAACGGGGGACGGTTGCTTGTACAATAGTTGTAAATAAATTGGGGAATTTGTTGAAATAATATGAGTTTGAAGAAAAAAATGAGAAAGGGGTAGAGACATATATGTTTTACTTTTACCTACTCCCTTTTGGACGCTTTTTAACATTTTTTAGAATGTTTTAATTTTTGGTTTTGGGTCAAATCTAAGGGGGGAAATCCTTAAAGTGTAACCCTTGTAAATGGCTACAAATGCACAGATATTTCACAGTATATTCAAAATGGCTGACTTCCACCAAGAGGCTTTTTGTGTATCTTCTATATTACATATTACATGTGCCTAATAGTGTTTGTGCATTTTGGCAAAATAGACAGTGGGGACCGCTTTGTAAAAAATTTTATAGGGAGCACTCCTGAGTTATTTAATCTCACATAAAAATAATTATGTTAATTAAATTTTAAAATTTTTCAGCAGTTCTGAAATGTGCGCAAAGTTTCATGAGTTTTAAATAACCCAAGCCTTTAAAAAGCAATTTGTTTCAGGTAAGAATAAAAATGTAGTTTCAATAGGGTTTTGGCAATCGCTTACAGTCGGTGCTTGACCCTAATAAAACGAAAGCCTTTATTAGTTAATTATGTTTTGTTCATGTTAGGGATGATAATTAATCAGCGATCGAATAATCTGTTGTTAAGAATTTCATCGAACATGTGAAATTTAAATGATTCATTTTTTGGCTATGAAATGCTGTATAGTATATGCAGAATGTTGCTTTTAGCTATTTGGTATTTGGCACATCATGTGTAAAGAGCAAAGACGCAATTCTAAAGTCCCCCTTCCTCCCCCGAGATGTGCCTTAAGATCCTGTCCATGAATGTCACAAAAAGCATGGGTGACAAGGGACAACCATGGTGCAAGCCAACACCCACTGGAGATGTGTTTTACTTGGCGCTGAGTATGCTATCAAAGCTCTCACTTTGGTTATACAGGGGATGGATGTAATAGTGATCCTGGTATCCTTTGGATCGTCTGTATTCCCACAAGACTAACATGTGCCCAACAAATAACATTATAATATTAATGTTAAGTTATGCAACTAATCAAAAGTTATGAAGGTTGGGTTTAGGCAAGTAAAGTTACTGTGTTTAGGTGTAGGGAAAGAAACATAGTGAGAATGTATCTTAAAATGTTGCAAGGTTTTAAACAGTGAGGAAGCCCTCTTGACTCTATCTCCACTCAACTTCACCAGCCAGTCGCCCCAAACCTATTTTCTGTCCTCTCCCACTTCATCAATATCTCTTTGAAAACTGGTTTTCCAAACACAAATGCAGCTAGAGTCCTTTTACAGGAACTCACACTCAACCCTTCCAATGTAAAGAATTACAGATCTTTCTCTCCTCTTCCATTTCTTTTTTAAACAGTTGAAGGTGTCTTCACTGAGCTATTATGTTTTGCCACCAGACAAACCATCTCAGGCCCTGCTCAGCTGGCAACTCGCACGTTTGCTCGAAAACAATCTTGTCTTTGCTCACTAATTGTCCATATGTTTAAAATGGTTCAGTGGTGTGACCAGAACGCTCTTATTCTCGACACAAGATGTCATCTTCGGAGCCACACAAGACAGTTATATTGCTCCTGTTATAATTCACAATCAACCCATAAAACAACATCATTCAAATACCTAGGGTACTTGTAGACAGTGCGTGTCCTGGTCTTACCATGTGAAATTAATCTGCAGTCACGTTCTACAGAGGATTTACATTTGGAGCCAGCAAGAAAAGCCTCAGTGTCTTCTATTGCTCAAGCATACAAAATGTCCTGCAGTATGGATGCTCAGTCTGCTTAAGCGGCCTCTCAGTTCAGCTGAAAGCCAGGATACTATGTTTCCTGGGATGCTGCCCCAAAGTGGTGGGTCACTCTGTTTAAAACACCTTTCTCAACAGCTTCACTAACTGCACCCTCAGACTGGCTGATAAAAACTGACTGATGTGGCTGCGTGTGCCATCCAACCTCTGCAGTTTATCCAGAATGCAGTGGCCTGACTGGTCTTCAACCTACCCAAGTTTCCTCACACTGCTCTGCTCTTCCGTACCCTCTACTGACTCCTTGAGCCTGCTCAATCTGATTCAAGACATTTGCATTTGCCTTTTGTGCTGTGAACTGCTAAAGCTCATCATAAGTCCAGTAACATGATCAAACCATACACCCCAGCTTGTCCACTGCACTTTACTAGTGCTAATAGGCAGGCGACTCCCGAACTACAAAGGGGCATGGGTACGGCTCTACAAAGTTGCAACTGTTTGCTGTCCCGACTCTTAAACTGAGAAACAAACTCCCCGTTGTAATTTGGTCAACACAAACTCTTTACATTATCTGTTGCAGTCTGAAAGTGCATCTGCTCAGACTGACCCTTGGACCATAAAATGATATAATCTTTATCTTCTATCTATGAAGTTAATGCACTTGATTGATTCCTGTCTGTTTGAGGTTGGGGGATGTATTAACTAAAACTGCTTTGTACAAAAGTGTAAACTAAATTAATATATTGCAATGTAATGTAATCTCGAAAATATTTGTGTTCTTTTCTTCTGCAGGTCTGTTTAAGCACGTTTCTTCAGTAAACCAGGGTACAGATTATGTAACAATGGAAAATGTAACACATTTTGTTATAATTCTCCAAGTTTTGTAATTTAAAAAAGCCTGAACACAATATGCATTGTTGTTTGTTGTTGCACTCCAGAATTGCACTTTTTTGTGATGAAAATGTTCTAATTTACAGCATTATTCAATAGAGGACACCCAACCAAAATCGATGCCTTCATATGTCATATTAATATGATAAGTTTTATTTAATGCATTTTAGCAGGAATCATACTAACCCAAAATCAAAAAATCCAGAACTCAGTAAGTGTCACTTTCTACCGTAGCTCAATAGAAACTGTACTCGAGGTTTTAAAATATAGAAAGCAGGATAGTGCAGTGTTTCACTGACACAAACATCTTAGTATTTGTACACACAAATGTCAGGACACACCAGACATACACAAAATTAATTGAATATATAATTAAATATATACTGCATGATGTTGCTCATGTTTATTAAGTTTTAATATGCTGTAACTTAGACATTAACATTGTGAAAATGTTTTTGTTCATTCAGTGTATTTTGTTTTCTAAGTAAAGTGTTACACCTTTTGTTATTATTAATATTTTTTATCATTATTAGATTAAACAGAGTGAAGGAAAATTTAAATTTTTGTGTCAGAAACTTTCAAGGTCCAATATTATTATTAGCAATTGGGTTTTGGCATAAATTAAGCTTTAATCTTGCTCTCTCTCTCTCCTCTACAGTAAATGCCAAATAAGAGAAAGTCTAAACCCAATGCATTTTATTCACACTCAATATCATACCATAACACATGCTGCCTTCTAACTACTGGCCTGTGATAGATATAACTTAGATATAACTTCTCCCTGTCTTGTGAGGCAATGCAACTTCATTTATATCACATTTTCATACAACGTGGCATTTCAGGTTCCTTTCTAAAGTTAAAAAAAAGAACTTATGAAGGAGAGTCTTTAGTCCTTGTGAGAACTGTCAGATTAATTTACAACAAGCTAAAGCCTTTTGAGGGTCTTTTTTGAGAGTCCTGTCAAAGGTTCATTGCAATTATGAATTAGTTTACGCTTTGTACACAAAGTACTAGAGTTTGGCTTCTCATGTAAGATATAATATAAGCTGATAATGTTACTGCTTTATTGTGACTATTTAGACAAAGACAAGAGTCACCTGCAACGCTTAAGGGGCCAGGTCACAAGGGTCTAATTAAATATTTGGGAAATTTAATTTAGTTTAACTGTGAAAAAAATAATGGATAAAAACATCCATCCAGTATGTTTTGAGTAACCAAGGAATTAATAATCTTTCATACATAGCAACTCCAACCACTATTGTGTGATGACAGGCTAATAACAGCTGCTGTTCCAAAGGGACATACAGATCACAAAGTGTTCAGTGAGTTTTGTACTTGAGTTGGTGGACAGTTAAGTTGGTGCCAAGGGCAAGTTAAAACAAAGCCAAGAAAAGTCCATATTATTTTACATTTAATTTACTTTTTTTTTTTTTTTCGGTTCAATTACAAAATGTGGAAATCTGGTGGCCAGTAGAATTTAGTGTACAGTTAAACAAATGTCAGCCTAACATAGTGATGGACAGATTTATTTTCAGCACTCCAGAGAATATGTCAAAGTAGTTTTGAGCCAGCAAAATCACCCTTAAATATTTTCCCAGAAATTATGATCCTGAAAGCTGATCTGAACCAGCTGTAAAAGAAAGCATAAATAAAAGGATTGAGCATTGAATTGGAGAGTGCAAGCCAGTTCAGAGATTCCAACATTAAAAGTGAAACAGTATCAATACTAAAAACATTCAGAGTCATAAAGAAAAACAAAGGAGTCCAGCACATCAGAAAGACTCCCATAATGATAGCCAAAGTTATTGTAGCCTTTTTCTCCATCTTACTAACAGTTGCTCCAGACTTTGTGTTCTGGATGCTGCGTGCCTGTCTCTGTGCCACAAGGAAAATCTTTAGGTAGATACAGAGCATTATGATCACTGGCAGGTAAAAGGAGAGAATAGCTCCTATTGTATTTACTAGTAAAACATGAATGAAACACTTTCCTTTACATTTATCTTGGTATAATCTTGTCACTGTATGGTCAACTGCAACCACAGCAGAAACACTCCAGCTGACCAGAATCATTATCACAACAACATGACCATTTATCTTAGTTCTGTATGTCAGAGGCTGACACACTGCATAATATCTGTCAATAGATATGCAACATAAATTCAGAATGGAAGCTATGCTCAGTGTTATATCAAAGCTGTCTCGCACTTTGCAAAATAAATGTTCATAATACAAACACGAGCTAAGAGAGAACGCCATGCTGAAAGGAAAAACTACAACCCCAACAAGCAGGTCAGCCACAGCCAGAGAGAGGATGAGAAAGTTTGTAGGAGTGTGGAGCTGTTTGAAGTAAATGATGGAGATTATTACAAGAAGGTTTCCACATACTGTGACAACAGACAACAAGCCAAGAAAAATATGTAACAAAACACATTTGATAGAAAGAGTGGTTGTCATTATGTAAGTAACATTATATTTTTCATAACAGGGATGCACATCAGCATGGTTAACAATGACATCTGGGGCCATGTTTCTTCATTCCTGTAAATCAGTTTTCCACTATGAATCAACAGTCTTCAAAGTATAAAAGATGCATGTTTATCTTAAAATGTTTTGAATTTTAATCTGTCAATACAAAACTACAAGAGACTTTTGTCTGTCATACGTTTTAAACACTGAAGATGGTCCCCTTATCAGAGCTGATGGGTGTTCCCTGTTATTCTGCCACAGTGCACGACCTTTTTGTCAACCTCTATCTCATTACCATAATGAATGCATTCACTTATCGTCCAATCAAATGTGTTTTCATTGTGATAATAATCATAATAGATAAAGATTTACAGAATAAAAACAAAATTTCAGAAACTAATGTAGCCCCTCCCCTGCCCCCCTTATGACATAACCAAAATTAAGAACGTTAGAGAACAAATGTTAAACAGCACAGCCTACATGAATGGATGGGGGTGCAAATACAAAAATACAATTTCATAAGTTATTTATAAAGCCGGGGACAAACAGCATTTTACCAACTACAGGCCTGTATCATTTCTCTAAAATATTAGCAAACCGGTTTATCAGAAGGTTGGATAATTTCTTTGAAAAGCATAATTCACTATCAGACAGTCAATACAGTTATATATATAGCATAGCATAGCATATAGCATATAGATCAACACTGGCACCAATTGTGTGTTTTAAACCATAAACCATGACATGTTAATCCAAAAACTGGAAAAATATGGTATAAGAGGGGTTGTGTTGGAATGGTCGAAAAGCTACATGAAAAACAGGCAGCAGTTTGTGCAAATGGGTGATTACATATCAACGTGCCTAGACATGACTGTTGGGATGCCACAGGGGTCAGTATTAGGTCCACAACTGTTTTTGTTTGTTTCTTTGTTTGTTTTTTGTACATAAAAGATATATGAGTGGTATCCAAGAAATTGAAATGTGTTTTATTTCCAGATGATACCAATGTACTTTGCTCTGGGGAAAATTTACAGCAGCTTTTGGAGGACGTCACAACAGAAATGAGAAAATTACAGCAGTGGTTTAGCATAAAAAGTTGTTATTGAATTTTAACAAAATTAAATTAATGTTGTTTGGAAACCACAATATAGAGACACAGGTATAGATGATGAGTGATAATGTTAATGAACATGAATCAATGTTTTTTTTAAATATACAAAAACTATATTTTGGCAGGTATATGGATGAGGAAAGATTGGGGTGTTTCTATTGATTTTGCAACACTGAGGAATATTTTGGTTTGTAAATGAACCTTGGATATTTATTTATTTATTTAATAGGATGGTAAGTTAACGGGGGATGGTTGCTTGTACAATAGTTGTAAATAAATTGGGGAATTTGTTGAAATAATATCAGTTAGAAGAAAAAAATGAGAAAGGGGTAGAGACATATATGTTTTACTTTTACCTACTCCCTTTTGGACACTTTTTAACATTTTTTAGAATGTTTTAATTTTTTGGTTGGAAATAAAGCAATTCATTCATTCATTCATTCATTAATAAATAAGTAAGTAAAAAGTGAAGTTTGACATCACCACGATGGTCACGCGATTCACGGGACACCCAAGCTTTGAGTGGCTTTTCATGTCAAGGATCGTAAGATGGTACGGGCAAAATTTGAAGTAAATTGGGTCAAATCTAAGGGGGGAAATCCTTAAAGTGTAACCCTTGTAAATGGCTAAAATGCACAAATATTTCACAGTATTTTCAAAATGGCTGACTTCCACCAAGAGGCTTTTTGTATATCTTCTATATTACATATTACATGTGCCTAAAAGTGTTTGTGCATTTTGGTAAAATAGACAGTGGGGGGCGCTTTGTAAAAAATTTTATAGGGAGCACTCCTGAGTTATTTAATCTCACATAAAAATAATTATGTTAATTAAATGTTAAAATTTTTCAGCAGTTCTGACATGTGCGCAAAGTTTCATGAGTTTTAAATAACCCAAGCCTTTAAAAAGCAATTTGTTTCAGGTAAGAATAAAAATGTAGTTTCAATAGGGTTTTGGCAATCGCTTACAGTCGGTGCTTGACCCTAATAAAACGAAAGCCTTTATTAGTTAATTATGTTTTGTTCATGTTAGGGATGATAATTAATCAGCGATCGAATAATCTGTTGTTAAGAATTTCATCGAACATGTGAAATTTAAATGATTAATTTTTCGGCTATGAAATGCTGTATAGTATATGCAGAATGTTGCTTTGAGGTATTTGGTATTGTTTGACAAAAGCAAAGTTTGTTTGTTTTTTTCCACATGACAATCGATTAACCAATTGTTAATTTTATCAATTAATCAATTAAGGAAAGTGCTAACAAGTTGCAACCTTATTTAGCAGTGATAGTCTAATTATCAAAGTGCCCAGTGTTGCCAACTTGGTCACTTTGTTGCTCTTAGTGATTTTTTTCTACAACTGACTATGAACCAATTTAATGTAGATACTCATTCAGGAAAAGAAAAATATATTATATTTCAATTAATTCCCATGCGTGCTGCTCATGTAACCACAGTTCATAGTTGTTGTTCCATCAGTGCAGCCCCGGTGCCATACAGCAGGTGTGAGACAAGCAGGAGGAGAGAAGATGCTAAGTGCTTTAGAAGTTAAGTCATAGTGAGTTCCTATGGTTACGATGACACTCTTGTCGATTGGAAGTGCAAGAAAGTTGTGCACAATAGCACAATCACCATAGTTCTCTCAACATTCAAATGTTTAAACTTTTTTCTATTGAGTCTTATTCAACAAATGTAGCAATATACAAGTGGATGAATGACATCATCTTTCATTGAAAAAGAGTTAGCAATCCTGAAAGTAACTAAAACACATCAATAAGTACTTGATAGTGTCAGCCAGGCCAATGCACTGTGCCATGGTAAAGTTGGTAAAGTGGTAAAGTTATGAAGGAAATTCTGACAAAGCTGGTGGTGCAGGTGAAAAAACCTTCCAGTTGTGTCTCATTTATGTGGAGATGAGAAGAATTTGGTTAAAAAGAAAACAATCAGAGGCAATATGATATACCAACCAATATGTGTCTTTATTCTATTATTTTGGCATGGAGAGAAGTCTGACATCTACACTCAAGCACAGTGAAGAGTTCTCTGAGCAGAGCATGAGAGCGATGTGGAGCGATGTACGCTCAGTCGCTCAGAGGCCGGCCACTCCGCTAATTATTACAAGAGAAGTGATTTTGCTCCAAGTATTACATAAAACTCTTGTTTTAATTAACTCACTTTGTTTAGTTGTTTATGCTTGTTACTTTTGTTTTGAAACACAATGCTTCTTCGTGATTTTTTTTATCATGTTTTCATGAATGTACACTTTGTTCAATTTATAAGATACATGACAGTGTTAAGAAAATCATTTCAGTTGTGCCATCCACTAGTATACACGTTATCAGTAATTATTACAAGTCAAAGCAGTTTTGAATTTGTATAATCACCGCGAAATATTTTTCCAGAAATGATGATCCTGAAAGCTGATCTGAACCAGCTGTAGAAGAACGCATAAATAAATGGATTGAGCATTGAATTTGACAGTGCAAGCCAGTTCAGAGTTTCAATCAGTGGAATCGGCACTGAATCATTAATGAACGGCAGAACGGTGATACAAAGAAAGAAAGGAGTCCAACAGAGGAGAAAAACTCCTAAAACAATAGCCAGAGTTTTGGTGGCCTTTCTCTCCATCTTACTGACAGTTGCTCCAGACTTTGTGTTCTGGATGCTGCGTGCCTGTCTCTGTGCCACAAGGAAAATCTTTAGGTAGATACAGAGCATTATAATCACTGGCAGGTAAAAGGAGAGAATAGCTCCTATTGTATTTACTAGTAAAACATGAATGAAACACTTTCCTTTACATTTACCTTGGTATAATCTTGTCACTGTATGGTCAACTGCAACCACAGCAGAAACACTCCAGCTGACCAGAATCATGATCACAACAACATGACCATTTATCTTAGTTCTGTATGTCAGAGGCTGACACACTGCATAATATCTGTCAATAGATATGCAACATAAATTCAGAATGGAAGCTGTGCTCAGTGTTATATCAAAGCTGTCTCGCACTTTGCAAAATAAATGTTCATAATACAAACACGAGCTAAGAGAGAACGCCATGCTGAAAGGAAAAACTACAACCCCAACAAGCAGGTCAGCCACAGCCAGAGAGAGGATGAGAAAATTTGTAGGAGTGTGGAGCTGTTTGAAGTAAATGATGGAGATTATTACAAGAAGGTTTCCACATACTGTGACAACAGACAACAAGCCAAGAAAAATATATAACAAAACACATTTGGTAGAAAGAGTGCTTGTCATTATGTAAGTAACATTATATTTTTCATAACAGGGATGCACATCAGCATGGTTAACAATGACATCTGGGGCCATGTTTCTTCATTCCTGTAAATCAGTTTTCCACTATGAATCAACAGTCTTCAAAGTATAAAAGATGCATGTTTATCTTAAAATGTTTTTGAATTTTAATCTGTCAATACAAAACTACAAGAGACTTTTGTCTGTCATACGTTTTAAACACTGAAGATGGTCCCCTTATCAGAGCTGATGGGTGTTCCCTGTTATTCTGCCACAGTGCACGACCTTTTTGTCAACCTCTATCTCATTACCATAATGAATGCATTCTCTTATCGTCCAATCAAATGTGTTTTCATTGTGATAATAATCATAATAGATAAAGATTTACAGAATAAAAACAAAATTTCAGAAACTAATGTAGCCCCTCCCCTGCCCCCCTTATGACATAACCAAAATTAAGAACGTTAGAGAACAAATGTTAAACAGCACAGCCTACATGAATGGATGGGGGTGCAAATACAAAAATACAATTTCATAAGTTATTTATAAAGCCGGGGACAAACAGCATTTTACCAACTACAGGCCTGTATCATTTCTCTAAAATATTAGCAAACCGGTTTATCAGAAGGTTGGATAATTTCTTTGAAAAGCATAATTCACTATCAGACAGTCAATACAGTTATATATATAGCATAGCATAGCATATAGCATATAGATCAACACTGGCACCAATTGTGTGTTTTAAACCATAAACCATGACATGTTAATCCAAAAACTGGAAAAATATGGTATAAGAGGGGTTGTGTTGGAATGGTCGAAAAGCTACATGAAAAACAGGCAGCAGTTTGTGCAAATGGGTGATTACATATCAACGTGCCTAGACATGACTGTTGGGATGCCACAGGGGTCAGTATTAGGTCCACAACTGTTTTTGTTTGTTTCTTTGTTTGTTTTTTGTACATAAAAGATATATGAGTGGTATCCAAGAAATTGAAATGTGTTTTATTTCCAGATGATACCAATGTACTTTGCTCTGGGGAAAATTTACAGCAGCTTTTGGAGGACGTCACAACAGAAATGAGAAAATTACAGCAGTGGTTTAGCATAAAAAAGTTGTTATTGAATTTTAACAAAATTAAATTAATGTTGTTTGGAAACCACAATATAGAGACACAGGTATAGATGATGAGTGATAATGTTAATGAACATGAATCAATGTTTTTTTTAAATATACAAAAACTATATTTTGGCAGGTATATGGATGAGGAAAGATTGGGGTGTTTCTATTGATTTTGCAACACTGAGGAATATTTTGGTTTGTAAATGAACCTTGGATATTTATTTATTTATTTAATAGGATGGTAAGTTAACGGGGGATGGTTGCTTGTACAATAGTTGTAAATAAATTAGAATTTGTTGAAATAATATCAGTTAGAAGAAAAAAATGAGAAAGGGGTAGAGACATATATGTTTTACTTTTACCTACTCCCTTTTGGACACTTTTTAACATTTTTTAGAATGTTTTAATTTTTGGTTGGAAATAAAGCAATTCATTCATTCATTCATTCATTAATAAATAAGTAAGTAAAAAGTGAAGTTTGACATCACACGATGGTCACGCGATTCACGGGACACCCAAGCTTTGAGTGGCTTTTCATGTCAAGGATCGTAAGATGGTACGGGCAAAATTTGAAGTAAATTGGGTCAAATCTAAGGGGGGAAATCCTTAAAGTGTAACCCTTGTAAATGGCTAAAAATGCACAAATATTTCACAGTATTTTCAAAATGGCTGACTTCCACCAAGAGGCTTTTTGTATATCTTCTATATTACATATTACATGTGCCTAAAAGTGTTTGTGCATTTTGGTAAAATAGACAGTGGGGGGCGCTTTGTAAAAAATTTTATAGGGAGCACTCCTGAGTTATTTAATCTCACATAAAAATAATTATGTTAATTAAATGTTAAAATTTTTCAGCAGTTCTGACATGTGCGCAAAGTTTTATGAGTTTTAAATAACCCAAGCCTTTAAAAAGCAATTTGTTTCAGGTAAGAATAAAAATGTAGTTTCAATAGGGTTTTGGCAATCGCTTACAGTCGGTGCTTGACCCTAATAAAACGAAAGCCTTTATTAGTTAATTATGTTTTGTTCATGTTAGGGATGATAATTAATCAGCGATCGAATAATCTGTTGTTAAGAATTTCATCGAACATGTGAAATTTAAATGATTAATTTTTCGGCTATGAAATGCTGTATAGTATATGCAGAATGTTGCTTTGAGGTATTTGGTATTGTTTGACAAAAGCAAAGTTTGTTTGTTTTTTTCCACATGACAATCGATTAACCAATTGTTAATTTTATCAATTAATCAATTAAGGAAAGTGCTAACACGTTGCAACCTTATTTAGCAGTGATAGTCTAATTATCAAAGTGCCCAGTGTTGCCAACTTGGTCACTTTGTTGCTCTTAGTGATTTTTTTCTACAACTGACTATGAACCAATTTAATGTAGATACTCATTCAGGAAAAGAAAAATATATTATATTTCAATTAATTCCCATGCGTGCTGCTCATAGTAACCACAGTTCATAGTTGTTGTTCCATCAGTGCAGCCCCCCCCCCCATCTGGTGCCATGCAGCAGGTGTGAGACAAGCAGGAGGAGAGAAGATGCTAAGTGCTTTGGAAGTTAAGTCATAGTGAGTTCCTATGGTTACGATGACACTCTTGTCGATTGGAAGTGCAAGAAAGTTGTGCACAATAGCACAATCACCATAGTTCTCTCAACATTCAAATGTTTAAACTTTTTTCTATTGAGTCTTATTCAACAAATGTAGCAATATACAAGTGAGTGAATGACATCATCCTTCATTGAAAAAGAGTTAGCAATCCTGAAAGTAACTAAAACACATCAATAAGTACTTGATAGTGTCAGCCAGGCCAATGCACTGTGCCATGGTAAAGTTATGAAGGAAATTCTGACAAAGCTGGTGGTGCAGGTGAAAAAACCGTCCAGTTGTGTCTCATTTATGTGGAGAGGAGAAGAATTTGGTTAAAAAGAAAACAATCAGAGGCAATATGATATACCAACCAATATGTGTCTTTATTCTATTATTTTGGCATGGAGAGAAGTCTGACATCTACACTCAAGCACAGTGAAGAGTTCTCTGAGCAGAGCATGAGGAAGCGATGTGGAGGCGATGTGCGCTCAGTCGCTCAGAGGCCGGCCACTCCGCTAATTATTACAAGAGAAGTGATTTTGCTCCAAGTATTATATAAAACTCTTGTTTTAATTAACTCACTTTGTTTAATTGTTTATGCTTGTTACTTTTGTTTTGAAACACAATGCTTCTTCATGATTTTTTTTATCATGTTTTCATGAATGTACACTTTGTTCAATTTATAAGTTACATGACGGTGTTAAGAAAATCATTTCAGTTGTGCCATCCACTAGTATACACTTTATCAGTAATTATTACAAGTCAAAGCAGTTTTGAATTTGTATAATCACCGCGAAATATTTTTCCAGAAATGATGATCCTGAAAGCTGATCTGAACCAGCTGTAGAAGAACAGCATAAATAAAAGGATTGAGCATTGAATTTGACAGTGCAAGCCAGTTCAGAGTTTCAATCAGTGGAATCGGCACTGAATCATTAATGAACGGCAGAACGGTGATACAAAGAAAGAAAAGGAGTCCAACAGAGGAGAAAAACTCCTAAAACAATAGCCAGAGTTTTGGTGGCCTTTCTCTCCATCTTACTGACAGTTGCTCCAGACTTTGTGTTCTGGATGCTGCGTGCCTGTCTCTGTGCCACAAGGAAAATCTTTAGGTAGATACAGAGCATTATGATCACTGGGAGATAAAATGACAAAATAGGTCCAATAGTGTTTTCTATGAGAACATCAATTAAACACCTTTCCTCACATTTGTCATTGTTTAGTCCAGCAATTATGACACAAATTCCAATCAGAGCAGAAACCCCCCAACTCAGCAGGATCATGACCACAATACCACGATGAGTTATCCTCGTCCTGTATGTCAGAGGCTGACACACTGCACAATATCTGTCAACAGATATGCAACACAAGTTCAGAATAGAAGCTGTGCTCAGTGATATGTCAAAACTGCTTCTCACTTTGCAAAATATCACCTCATGATAAATACATGAGCTAAGAGAGAACGCCATGCTGAAAGGAAAAACTACAATCCCAACAAGCAGGTCAGCCACAGCCAGAGAGAGGATGAGAGAGTTTGTAGGAGTGTGGAGCTGTTTGAAGTAAATGATGGAGATTATTACAAGAAGGTTTCCACATACTGTGATGATAGACAGTAACATTAGGAAAGTATTTAACAGAACACATATAACAGAAGGGGTCTTTGTCAGTGTGAGTTTGGAATCATCTGTTTTGTAGCACGGATGTACGGCAGTCAAACGTCAGTCCTGTTGAAGGTGACTTCAGGTTCCATGTTTCAGAGTTTCTGCAAGTCATTACAATTGTTATTACTAGCAAAAGGCAGACATTTGCAGCACGTTATATTTATAAATTAAAATATAAGATATTTCCATGCATGAGAGCTGATGTGCATTCTTGATCACATGTGCAGCTGTGCAGAACCTTCAAACTTATCAGCATTACTACCATCACAGAAAAAGCCGTCTGATCAGGAACTGCACCTTACTGCACCCATGAGATATTCAAGACGAACAAAAAAAAAGTCTGTGTGTGTGTGTGTGTGTGTGTGTGTGTGTATGTATGTGTGTACTCTTCATTTTTTGCTATGCCTCATTACAGTTTAATATGCCCATTTTAAACTTTCATTCCCAGGAAAAAAACCTGCAGCTTTTCTTGAAAATAGACGTTTCTTAGCAACCCGTCACCGCTTTTCCAGCAAGTGTAGTTAAACATACGTTTCTTAATGAGCAGTCACTGCTTTTCCAGCGCTTTTGCTTTTCCTTGTGCTGTTGAACATTGCTAAGTGACCTGTCACCGCTTTTGCTGCAGCTTACAGCATCTGCTGTTGACTTTCCAGGATGCTGCTACCAACACCAGCAGCATAACCACATGGTGGTTTTACACTACAAAAGCACATGGTTATGTTTCAGCAACAAAGGCACAGATGGTTAGGATTAGAGGATCTATTGATTAGAGGAAGGAGGCACATGGTAAGGTACAGAAAAAAAAAAACACATTCAGACAGGAAGCAAACACCAGACTTCCTCATGAAAGTCCGGGGTTTGTTGGACCCATCCACCACCCGTCCTGCCCACCCTATAGGGACCTTCATTCTCCTTATATTACTTTGTTACTGGCAGCGTTTTAACCCTGAAGCCATTCAACAGGGTACCATGCAGATGCGACAGGTTTTGTCTGGCCAAATTCTCATCTTATGTATCATGATGCATAAGCACTGAAATCTGGAAATCAGAACAAAAGTACAGACTTGTTGCATGGAGCAAAGTCTAATCTTGTTGCATTGGTGTGAACCAGCAGGTTTTCAGAATGTTAAAGATCAGCAGATTGCACGACACGCTCTCATCCCAACTTGTCACATGGTGCTGTTCTGTCAGTGCCCTCCTGCATCTTATGATTTTTAAGTCTCCTGCAGACTGTGGGAAGTTTTGCAATCTTATAAGTTTAGTTCAAGCCACACTGTGAGACATGGATCTTAAAAAACTTGGGTATGACATCAAGTTTGATGTGTGCAGACTGTGCGATGACATCACCAACTGAATTGCAGGCCACGACCTACGTCCATCGACGTAAATACACATGAACAGAGGGTTGTTGGCAGGCGTCATTCATCTACACCGCTGTAGTGGTAGAGAACAATGTAAATGACCAAATCAAGCCTTTGCTATAGCGGCATTTATGTGTGTCGATCGGTGTGTCGCAATCATGGCTGGGAAAAAAGGCCAACTTGGCACGCCACTTTTGCAACGATTGTTTTCTTTTTTCTGATACAGCCCAGAATTGCACAGTGTGTACGGGGCTTAAAGTATCCTTCTGTGTCAGCTGTTCACATTCCGGATTGTGTTACTGTGATGTCAACTAAGGCACATGGTGGGATGACGCAGCATGGTCCTTATGCACCTCAATCAAAACTGTATGTATTAATCTGTACTGTCACTTGTTACTGTTTATGACTGCCGAACTCTTGGCCAGCCTTGAGATAGAGATACTGGTCTCAATGGGTTTTTTATCTGGTTAAATAAAGGTTATATATATATTTCAGTCCAGTCGTATTATGGTTGGATGCAGGCTTTTGATGTCACACTCATATACACTAAAAGCACTGACAGAGCGGTGCTGTTTGAGTTCCATGTTAGAACGAGCTGGATTGCAAGTAGTTGCATATTTCAAATCATCTTGTCGTGAATTTTTGGTCCGTTTAAAGAATCAAAGACTAACCTTAAGACACTCTGGTAGAGCGCTGTGGTATTAAGAACAGTGTGATAACTTATTAATGTATGAGCTGATGAGGGTTTGAACAGTGATTCCAGCTGGCTCAGGAAAAATGAAAAAACTACCTAGTCAGTGAATATGAATCCTTGAACAGAATAAAAAGGATTATCCAGCTGCTCTGAGAGGCCAGGATGGCTAACATAGATTCCTTCTGAAAATGCAATGCAAGTTTTACACTAATTTTTAACTTTTCTTTTCATTCAATCCTTCATTTGTATTAAACTGTTTACTTTTTAAAAAGAAATAAAAGTGAAATGTTTGTTGATCCATATGCTTGCTCACTCATGTGTTATCATAATTGTGTCTCAGTTAGACGTTGTGATGCAACAGCCTTCAATTAAAGGTGTGAATGTATGTTGTGGTTATTGGTCCCTGGGCTGCCTTTGCACACACACACACACACACACACACACACACACCCTTCTTGCCTGCATCTTCACACCTGCTCAACCTGGGCCCTTTTTGTTTTCAAGCGACAACACTAATTGAGCAACACAAATTAATGGCTACTTAATGATCTGAATAATGACATAATACACCCACTGAGTCCAAATTCATGAAAAACAAGAAACAAACAATGAGTGTGAGTTAGCCCTCAATATAGTCGAGGGAGTGCATTCTGTTTACTGACTGATTGTCAAGCTGGAAGTTTTCTAAGGTGTAAAAATGATGATTAAGTCTCGATGGAATGCCTCTGTTTGCATCATGCTGTTATGTAACTGAATACCCAGACAGCAGAAAAAAGAACAATTGATAGTCTCCACAATGTTTCCAGTGTCGAACATAGAAAAGTTAACTATGATGATGCTAGAAAGTTACACTCAAAGCTCCATCAGAGGTGACTGAACACAGGACTGGTCTAAATCAGTTTTTATGCATTACATAAATGCACACTGGACTGGACTCTCTCTGTTTACACTGCACACTGCAGGTTAATGTATTTTGACTGTAGATATTTTCACTGCAATTCCTCCATTACATCTTTTGTACATACATTTTGTGTTCTTTAGATTTCATTATTTCATTTTGTATTTTTAAATTGTTACTTTTATGTGTCGTACTCTATATAAATAAATTATTTTATTCTTCCTTTTTTTATTGTTTTGCCCCAAAACACCAAGTCACATTCTGTGTGTATGTAAATGTACTTGGCAATAAAACTTGATTCTGATTCTGATTCTGAATCCGTCCCATAAAGGTCCATCCATCCATCCATCCATCCATCCATCCATTTTCTCCTGCTTATCCAGACCTGCCTTGCTCCTCCTGAATTCAGGGTTCGACTGTCCGGCAGACCCTCCTTTCTAGAACTCCTGAATAAACCTTACCACGGAGGCTGAGGAGTGTGACCCCCTATAGTTGGAACACACCCTCCGTCCCTCTTCTTAAAAGAGGGACCACCACCCCGGTCTACCAGTCCAGAGGCACTGCCCCTGATGTCCACGCAATGTTGCAGGGTCATGTCAACCACGACAGCCCCACAACATCAAGGGCCCTAAGGAACTCCGGGGGGACCTCATCCACCCTTGGGGCCCTGCCACCGAGGAGCTTTTTGACCACCTCGGTAACCTCAGCCCCAGAGATGGAACAGCCCAACCCTGAGTCCCCAGGCCCTGCTTCCTCACCGGAAGGCGTGTTGGTGGGATTGAGGAGATCTTCGAAGTATTTCTTCCACCGATCCACAACATCCTGAGTCGAGGTCAGCAATGGAGGCACGGAACATGGCCCACTCGAACTCAATGTCCCTTCCTCCCCCGGGACCCGGGAGTTGAAGCTCCTTCTGACGGGAGACTCTGCCAGACGTTCCCAGCAGACCCTCACAATGTGTTTGGGTTTGTGTCTGCAAGGTCTGACCGAGGTCCTCCCTCACCAACGGAGCCAACTCACCACCAGGTGGTGATCGGTTGACAGCTCCGCCCTCTCTTCACCCGAGTGTCCAAGACATACACCTGCAAGTCCAACGATACGACTACAAAGTTGATCATCAAACTGCGGCCTAGGGTGTCCTGATGCCAAGTGCGCATATGGACACCCTTATGCCTGAACATGGTGTTTGTGATGGACAATCTATGACGAGCACAGAAGTCCAATAACAAAACACCACTCGAGTTCAGATGGGGGGGCATTGAAGTCCCCCAGCAGAACGAGGGAGTCCCCAGAAGGAACGCTCTCCAGCACCCGGTCTAAGGACTCCAAAAAGTCCACGGGAAGGAGGTCCCACGTCGCCTCTTTGGGCTGTGCCCAGCTGGGCCCCACCAGGCAATTGCCATCGAGCCCCACCCCCAGGCCTGGCTACAGGGGGGGCCCCAGTGACCTGCGTCCGGGCGAGGGAAACTTTGAACCATTTGTCTTTTTTATCAGAAGGGGTCTGGTAAGCTACACTTTGTCTGCTCCCTCCCCTAAGACCTGCTTGCCATGGGTGACCCTACCAGGGGCATAAAGCCCCCGACAACTGAGCCCCTAGGATCACTGGGACACGCAAACCCCTCTACCAAGGTGGTAGCTCAGGGAGGAGTCCCATAAAGGTGCCTGTCCCAAATATAAGCCCGTTGAGTTAGGTGGTGCAAGCAAATAATAGCCCAGGCTGTTAATTAAAGTTTTATGGGAGTAAGTAAGTAATATCTTTCATCAGAAATAAAACACATGCTCTAACTTCTTTTTCACAAGCACATCTCATTGTCAGCACAGTGACATGTTGTCCCCTTATCATTATTGTTTTTTTTGTTTAGTTTTTTTCAGTTATATAAAAACGTCATCAGCCTACATCTGCCTTTGCTTTTGCTACTAAATATAAAACTATGTCCTCTCTACTGCTGTACAACACAGTGCTCTGTTGTTTCTGGAGAGGACCACAACAGGGTGCTCATAGCTCCTGTTAACTTCTGATGAATACAGTTTGCTGTGGGTTGTGAAAGAAGCATATACTGATCTGAACTCAAATGAAATAGCAAATCTGAAAATTAAACTGCATGATCAAAAATGCTGTTGTTTTTTTGAATGGGTGCATTATTTGGCACAGAAATAAAATTCATATTCAATCATCCAATTTGTATTTTAGTTTTCATCTTAAAGAACGCATGGCCAAACGCTGTGACAATATTTTAATTGACAGGTAAATTGGTATACATACATACATAGCTGACTTAAATAAAGTTTGATTCTAACCTAAATAAATATAGGTGTTAAATTATGAAAGACTGCACCTTGAAATTATGAAGTATATCATGCACAGCTCAAATAAAAGAAAAACTACATGTAAATAAATATAACTATCTACTTGACATATTGTAGCATCTTTCTTTACAGTAAACTAATATGATTTGACTGTGCTCCCTGAGCTTCAGTGGCAATAGACTAAATACAGATGTGATTGTAATTGGACACCTTTCTGTTCATGCATTTTTTTTCTGGGCGTATATTCATATTTTTTCATTGTTCAATGAAATAGTCATTTTATTATTCAGGTGGACAGCTAATTTTAGGGTAGAATTTAATTTAAAAAAAAAAAATGTGGAATGGGTTGGGTGATGGTTTGAAACAATGCACGAACATGAATTAATTTTTTTTTAAATATACAAAAAATAAATTTTGTCAAGTATATAGATGAGGAAAGATTGGGGTGTTTCTACTGATTTTGCAACACTGAGGAATATTTTGGTTTGTCAATGAACCTTGGATAGTTATTAGTAAGTAATAGTAAGTTGCTCAGCTCTGCGCTCACTGACCTTAATCTCTTTACTTTATAACTTGGTTTTAATTTGACAGGCATTCATTTGTGATGCACTGTTGTGTGTAGCTTTTTTGTGTCTTGTATATTGATGTGCTTTTTGTGTAGCTTCATGTCTGTCTTGTGTCTTCCCCTTGGTATCACCTTATATCGTGTGCTATTGTGTGTATTTTTCGACTTCTGTAATTCTTTTTTCCCTTTTGTACAACTCCATATTGTCATATCTTTGTGCTGTGTATTTCTTCTGACCTGCTGAGGGACTGCAGATGCAAATTAGGTCTAAACTATAATAAAGCAATATCACACTCGTGCTATTGTACTGTATATTTTCGCAGCTACGATTTGGTCACAGGCACAAGTCCGTAGGCGGAGTCCGCAGGCTGGGTGCCGAAGATAATCACAACCTGTATCAGACAGCATGTGTGTGTGTGTGCGTGTGTGTGTGTGTCAGTGTCTCTCAGCCTGTGGTTAGTGTCAGACGAGTATGTCCCTGCCTCACTGCACATCCTTGTAACATCTGTGACAGCTGGTTTACTCCAGTGAACTGCAGTTTACCAAAACCTGTCTATGACAGCTGCTCCCCTCCTGGGCTGCAGGTAGTAGACTTTTGCATCAGGCAGGATTTTGCTCAGGTATTTAATGAGCGATGATGCCGGTCAGACAGGATTTCCTCGCTCATCAAACATTGCTACAATCCACAGTAACGTTAGATAACTACCAACTGTTAATGTTTGCCAAATTAACATTTATATCACATGATGTACAACAAAAACACAAAAAAACAGAAAACATGATGCTGAGATACAGTTCGCAGAGTGTAATGACGCATGCTTGATACTGACTGTGCCAATTTTATTTCTGTACTGACTCGACTGTTGACTATTTCAGCACTCCAGACTATATGTCACAGCAGTTTAGTGTTGGCATAATTACCTTGAAATATTTTCCCAGAAATGATAATCCTGAAAGCTGATCTGAACCAGCTGTAGAAAAAAGCATAAATAAATGGATTGAGCATTGAGTTTGACAGTGCAAGCCAGTTCAGAGTTTCAATCAGAGGAACTGGCACTGAGACATTATCTAAAAGCTGAAAAGTAAAACAAAGAAAAAAGGAGTCCAGCAGAAAAGGAAAACTCCCATCACAACAGCCAGAGTTTTGGTGGCCTTTCTCTCCATCTTACTGACAGTTGCTCCAGACTTTGTGTTCTGGATGCTGCGTGCCTGTCTCTGTGCCACAAGGAAAATCTTTAGGTAGATACAGAGCATTATGATCACTGGCAGGTAAAAGGAAAAATGGGTCCCAAAATGTTTGCAAGTAGAGCATCAATAAAACAATTTTCCTGACATTTTTAAGATTTAATCCCGGAATTATAAAGCCAATGGCAACTAGAACAGAAACACTCCAATTGATGAGGATCATGACCACAACAATGTTAACATTTATCTTAGTTCTGTATGTCAGAGGCTGACACACTGCATAATATCTGTCAATAGATATGCAACATAAATTCAGAATGGAAGCTGTGCTCAGTGTTACATCAAAGCTGTCTCGCACTTTGCAAAATAAATGTTCATAATACAAACACGAGCTAAGAGCAAACGCCATGCTGAAAGGAAAAACTACAACCCCAACAAGCAGGTCAGCCACAGCCAGAGAGAGGATGAGAAAGTTTGTAGGAGTGTGGAGCTGTTTGAAGTAAATGATGGAGATTATTACAAGAAGGTTTCCACATACTGTGACAACAGACAACAAGCCAAGAAAAATATATAATAAAACACATTTGGTAGAAAGAGTGCTTGTCATTATGTAAGAAACATTATATTTTTCATAACAGGGATGCACATCAGCATGGTTAACAATGACATCTGGGGCCATGTTTCTTCATTCCTGTAAATCAGTTTTCCACTATGAATTGACAGTCTTCAAAGTATAAAAGATGCATGTTTATCTTAAAATGTTTTTGAATTTTAATCTGTCAATACAAAACTACAAGAGACTTTTGTCTGTCATACGTTTTAAACACTGAAGATGGTCCCCTTATCAGAGCTGATGGGTGTTCCCTGTTATTCTGCCACAGTGCACGACCTTTTGTCAACCTCTATCTCATTACCATAATGAATGCATTCACTTATCGTCCAATCAAATGTGTTTTCATTGTGATAATAATCATAATAGATAAAGATTTACAGAATAAAAACAAAATTTCAGAAACTAATGTAGCCCCTCCCCTGCCCCCCTTATGACATAACCAAAATTAAGAACGTTAGAGAACAAATGTTAAACAGCACAGCCTACATGAATGGATGGGGGTGCAAATACAAAAATACAATTTCATAAGTTATTTATAAAGCCGGGGACAAACAGCATTTTACCAACTACAGGACTGTATCATTACTCTCCCAGTTCTCTAAAATATTAGCAAACCGGTTTATCAGAAGGTTGGATAATTTCTTTGAAAAGCATAATTTACTATCAGACAGTCAATACAGTTATATATATAGCATAGCATAGCATAGCATATAGCATATAGATCAACACTGGCACCAATTGTGTTAATAGAATAAGTTACTGGATGTTTTAATGAAGAAGTATGTAGCAGGAGTTTCTTTTAATCGATTTTTAAAAGAGGTTTAAACCATAAACCATGACATGTTAATCCAAAAACTGGAAAAATATGGTATAAGAGGGGTTGTGTTTGAATGGTCAAAAAGCTACATGAAAAACAGGCAGCAGTTTGTGCAAATGGGTGATTACATATCAACGTGCCTAGACATGACTGTTGGGATGCCACAGGGGTCGGTATTAGGTCCACAACTGTTTTTGTGTGTTTCTTTGTTTGTTTTTTGTACATAAAAGATATATGAGTGGTATCCAAGAAATTGAAATGTGTTTTATTTCCAGATGATACCAATGTACTTTGCTCTGGGGAAAATTTACAGCAGCTTTTGGAGGACGTCACAACAGAAATGAGAAAATTACAACAGTGGTTTAGCATAAAAAAGTCGTTATTGAATTTTAACAAAATTAAATTAATGTTGTTTGGAAACCACAATATAGAGACACAGGTATAGATGATGAGTGATAATGTTAATGAACATGAATAAATTTTTTTTTTAAATATACAAAAACTATATTTTGGCAGGTACATGGATGAGGAAAGATTGGGGTGTTTCTATTGATTTTGCAACACTGAAGAATATTTTGGTTTGTAAATGAACCTTGGATAGTTATTTATTTATTTAATAGGATGGTAAGTTAACGGGGGACGGTTGCTTGTACAATAGTTGTAAATAAATTGGGGAATTTGTTGAAATAATATGAGTTTGAAGAAAAAAATGAGAAAGGGGTAGAGACATATATGTTTTACTTTTACCTACTCCCTTTTGGACGCTTTTTAACATTTTTTAGAATGTTTTAATTTTTGGTTGGAAATAAAGCAATTCATTCATTCATTAATAAATAAGTAAGTAAAAAACTACGAAGTTTGACGTTACACCATGGTCACGCGGTTCACGGGACACCCAAGCTTTGAGTGGCTTTTCATGTCAAGGATCGTAAGATGGTACGGGCAAAATTTGAAGTAAATTGGGTCAAATCTAAGGGGGGAAATCCTTAAAGTGTAACCCTTGTAAATGGCTACAAATGCACAGATATTTCACAGTATATTCAAAATGGCTGACTTCCACCAAGAGGCTTTTTGTGTATCTTCTATATTACATATTACATGTGCCTAATAGTGTTTGTGCATTTTGGCAAAATAGACAGTGGGGACCGCTTTGTAAAAAATTTTATAGGGAGCACTCCTGAGTTATTTAATCTCACATAAAAATAATTATGTTAATTAAATTTTAAAATTTTTCAGCAGTTCTGACATGTGCGCAAAGTTTCATGAGTTTTAAATAACCCAAGCCTTTAAAAAGCAATTTGTTTCAGGTAAGAATAAAAATGTAGTTTCAATAGGGTTTTGGCAATCGCCACAGTCGGTGCTTGACCCTAATAAAACGAAAGCCTTTATTAGTTAATTATGTTTTGTTCATGTTAGGGATGATAATTAATCAGCGATCGAATAATCTGTTGTTAAGAATTTCATCGAACATGTGAAATTTAAATGATTAATTTTTTGGCTATGAAATGCTGTATAGTATATGCAGAATGTTGCTTTTAGCTATTTGGTATTTGGCACATCATGTGTAAAGAGCAAAGACGCAATTCTAAAGTCCCCCTTCCTCCCCCTAGATGTGCCTTAAGATCCTGTCCATGAATGTCACAAAAAGCATGGGTGACAAGGGACAACCATGGTGCAGGCCAACACCCACTGGAGATGTGTTTTACTTGGCGCTGAGTATGCTATCAAAGCTCTCACTTTGGTTATACAGGGGATGGATGTAATAGTGATCCTGGTATCCTTTGGATCGTCTGTATTCCCACAAGACTAACATGCGCCCAACAAATAACATTATAATATTAATGTTAAGTTATGCAACTAATCAAAAGTTATGAAGGTTGGGTTTAGGCAAGTAAAGTTACTGTGTTTAGGTGTAGGGAAAGAAACATAGTGAGAATGTATCTTAAAATGTTGCAAGGTTTTAAACAGTGAGGAAGCCCTCTTGACTCTATCTCCACTCAACTTCACCAGCCAGTCGCCCCAAACCTATTTTCTGTCCTCTCCCACTTCATCAATATCTCTTTGACAACTGGTTTTCCAAACACAAATGCAGCTAGAGTCCTTTTACAGGAACTCACACTCAACCCTTCCAATGTAAAGAATTACAGATCTTTCTCTCCTCTTCCATTTCTTTTTTAAACAGTTGAAGGTGTCTTCACTGAGCTATTATGTTTTGCCACCAGACAAACCATCTCAGGCCCTGCTCAGCTGGCAACTCGCACGTTTGCTCGAAAACAATCTTGTCTTTGCTCACTAATTGTCCATATGTTTAAAATGGTTCAGTGGTGTGACCAGAACGCTCTTATTCTCGACACAAGATGTCATCTTGAAGCCACACAAGACAGTTATATTGCTCCTGTTATAATTCACAATCAACCCATAAAACAACATCATTCAAATACCTGGGGTACTTGTAGACAGTGCGTGTCCTGGTCTTACCATGTGAAATTAATCTGCAGTCACGTTCTACAGAGGATTTACATTTGGAGCCAGCAAGAAAAGCCTCAGTGTCTTCTATTGCTCAAGCATACAAAATGTCCTGCAGTATGGATGCTCAGTCTGCTTCAGCGGCCTCTCGGTTCAGCTGAAAGCCAGGATACTATGTTTCCTGGGATGCTGCCCCAAAGCAGTGGGTCACTCTGTTTAAAACACCTTTCTCAACAGCTTCACTAACTGCACCCTCAGACTGGCTGATAAAAACTGACTGATGTGGCTGCATGTGCCATCCAACCTCTGCAGTTTATCCAGAATGCAGTGGCCTGACTGGTCTTCAACCTACCCAAGTTTCCTCACACTGCTCTGCTCTTCCGTACCCTCTACTGACTCCTTGAGCCTGCTCAATCTGATTCAAGACATTTGCATTTGCCTTTTGTGCTGTGAACTGCTAAAGCTCATCGTAAGTCCAGTAACATGATCAAACCATACACCCCAGCTTGTCCACTGCACTTTACTAGTGCTAATAGGCAGGCGACTCCCGAACTACAAAGGGGCATGGGTACGGCTCTACAAAGTTGCAACTGTTTGCTGTCCTGATTCTTAAACTGAGAAACAAACTCCCCGTTGTAATTTGGTCAACAGAAACTCTTTACATTATCTGTTGCAGTCTGAAAGTGCATCTGCTCAGACTGACCCTTGGACCATAAAATGATATAATCTTTATCTTCTATCTATGAAGTCAATGCACTTGATTGATTCCTGTCTGTTTGAGGTTGGGGGATGTATTAACTAAAACTGCTTTGTACAAAAGTGTAAACTAAATTAATATATTGCAATGTAATGTAATCTCGAAAATATTTGTGTTCTTTTCTTCTGCAGGTCTGTTTAAGCACGTTTCTTCAGTAAACCAGGGTACAGATTATGTAACAATGGAAAATGTAACACATTTTGTAATAATTCTCAAGTTTTGTAATTTAAAAAAGCCTGAACACAATATGCATTATTGTTTGTTGTTGCACTCCAGAATTGCACTTTTTTGTGATGAAAATGTTCTAATTTACAGCATTATTCAATAGAGGACACCCAACCAAAATCGATGCCTTCATATGTCATATTAATATGATAAGTTTTATTTAATGCATTTTAGCAGGACTCATACTAACCCAAAATCAAAAAATCCAGAACTCAGTAAGTGTCACTTTCTACCGTAAGTCAATAGAAACTGTACTCGAGGTTTTAAAATATAGAAAGCAGGATAGTGCAGTGTTTCACTGACACAAACATCTTAGTATTTGTACACACAAATGTCAGGACACACCAGACATACACAAAATTAATTGAATATATAATTAAATATATACTGCATGATGTTGCTCATGCTTATTAAGTTTTAATATGCTGTAACTTAGACATTAACATTGTGAAAATGTTTTTGTTCATTCAGTGTATTTTGTTTTCTAAGTAAAGTGTTACACCTTTTGTTATTATTAATATTTTTTATCATTCTTAGATTAAACAGAGTGAAGGAAAATTTAAATTTTTGTGTCAGAAACTTTCAAGGTCCAATATTATTATTAGCAATTGGGTTTTGGCATAAATTAAGCTTTAATCTTACTCTCTCTCTCCTCTACAGTAAATGCCAAATAAGAGAAAGTCTAAACCCAATGCATTTTATTCACACTCAATATCATACCATAACACATGCTGCCTTCTAACTACTGGCCTGTGATAGATATAACTTAGATATAACTTCTCCCTGTCTTGTGAGGCAATGCAACTTCATTTATATCACATTTTCATACAACGTGGCATTTCAGGTTCCTTTCTAAAGTTAAAAAAAAGAACTTATGAAGGAGAGTCTTTAGTCCTTGTGAGAACTGTCTGATTAATTTACAACAAGCTAAAGCCTTTTGAGGGTCTTTTTTGAGAGTCCTGTCAAAGGTTCATTGCAATTATGAATTAGTTTACGCTTTGTACACAAAGTACTAGAGTTTGGCTTCTCATGTAAGATATAATATAAGCTGATAATGTTACTGCTTTATTGTGACTATTTAGACAAAGACAAGAGTTACCTGCAACGCTTAAGGGGCCAGGTCACAAGGGTCTAATTAAATATTTGGGAAATTTAATTTAGTTTAACTGTGAAAAAAATAATGGATAAAAACATCCATCCAGTATGTTTTGAGTAACCAAGGAATTAATAACCTTTCATACATAGCAACTCCAACCACTATTGTGTGATGACAGGCTAATAACAGCTGCTGTTCCAAAGGGACATACAGACCACAAAGTGTTCAGTGAGTTTTGTACTTGAGTTGGTGGACAGTTAAGTTGGTGCCAAGGGCAAGTTAAAACAAAGCCAAGAAAAGTCCATATTATTTTACATTTAATTTACTTTTTTTTTTTTTTTCGGTTCAATTACAAAATGTGGAAATCTGGTGGCCAGTAGAATTTAGTGTACAGTTAAACAAATGTCAGCCTAACATAGTGATGGACAGATTTATTTTCAGCACTCCAGAGAATATGTCAAAGTAGTTTTGAGCCAGCAAAATCACCCTTAAATATTTTCCCAGAAATTATGATCCTGAAAGCTGATCTGAACCAGCTGTAAAAGAAAGCATAAATAAAAGGATTGAGCATTGAATTGGAGAGTGCAAGCCAGTTCAGAGATTCCAACATTAAAAGTGAAACAGTATCAGTACTAAAAGCATTCAGAGTCATAAAGAAAAACAAAGGAGTCCAGCACATCAGAAAGACTCCCATAATGATAGCCAAAGTTATTGTAGCCTTTTCTCCATCTTACTGACAGTTGCTCCAGACTTTGTGTTCTGGATGCTGCGTGCCTGTCTCTGTGCCACAAGGAAAATCTTTAGGTAGATACAGAGCATTATGATCACTGGCAGGTAAAAGGAGAGAATAGCTCCTATTGTATTTACTAGTAAAACATGAATGAAACACTTTCCTTTACATTTATCTTGGTATAATCTTGTCACTGTATGGTCAACTGCAACCACAGCAGAAACACTCCAGCTGACCAGAATCATTATCACAACAACATGACCATTTATCTTAGTTCTGTATGTCAGAGGCTGACACACTGCATAATATCTGTCAATAGATATGCAACATAAATTCAGAATGGAAGCTATGCTCAGTGTTATATCAAAGCTGTCTCGCACTTTGCAAAATAAATGTTCATAATACAAACACGAGCTAAGAGAGAACGCCATGCTGAAAGGAAAAACTACAACCCCAACAAGCAGGTCAGCCACAGCCAGAGAGAGGATGAGAAAGTTTGTAGGAGTGTGGAGCTGTTTGAAGTAAATGATGGAGATTATTACAAGAAGGTTTCCACATACTGTGACAACAGACAACAAGCCAAGAAAAATATGTAATAAAACACATTTGATAGAAAGAGTGGTTGTCATTATGTAAGAAACATTATATTTTTCATAACAGGGATGCACATCAGCATGGTTACCAATGACATCTGGGGCCATGTTTCTTCATTCCTGTAAATCAGTTTTCCACTATGAATCAACAGTCTTCAAAGTATAAAAGATGCATGTTTATCTTAAAATGTTTTTGAATTTTAATCTGTCAATACAAAACTACAAGAGACTTTTGTCTGTCATACGTTTTAAACACTGAAGATGGTCCCCTTATCAGAGCTGATGGGTGTTCCCTGTTATTCTGCCACAGTGCACGACCTTTTTGTCAACCTCTATCTCATTACCATAATGAATGCATTCACTTATCGTCCAATCAAATGTGTTTTCATTGTGATAATAATCATAATAGATAAAGATTTACAGAATAAAAACAAAATTTCAGGAACTAATGTAGCCCCTCCCCTGCCCCCGTTATGACATAACCAAAATTAAGAACGTTAGAGAACAAATGTTAAACAGCACAGCCTACATGAATGGATGGGGGTGCAAATACAAAAATACAATTTCATAAGTTATTTATAAAGCCGGGGACAAACAGCATTTTACCAACTACAGGCCTGTATCATTTCTCTAAAATATTAGCAAACCGGTTTATCAGAAGGTTGGATAATTTCTTTGAAAAGCATAATTTACTATCAGACAGTCAATACAGTTATATATATAGCATAGCATAGCATAGCATATAGCATATAGATCAACACTGGCACCAATTGTGTTAATAGAATAAGTTACTGGATGTTTTAATGAAGAAGTATGTAGCAGGAGTTTCTTTTAATCGATTTTTTAAAAAGAGGTTTAAACCATAAACCATGACATGTTAATCCAAAAACTGGAAAAATATGGTATAAGAGGGGTTGTGTTGGAATGGTCGAAAAGCTACATGAAAAACAGGCAGCAGTTTGTGCAAATGGGTGATTACATATCAACGTGCCTAGACATGACTGTTGGGATGCCACAGGGGTCGGTATTAGGTCCACAACTGTTTTTGTTTGTTTCTTTGTTTGTTTTTTGTACATAAAAGATATATGAGTGGTATCCAAGAAATTGAAATGTGTATTATTTCCAGATGATACCAATGTACTTTGCTCTGGGGAAAATTTACAGCAGTTTTTGGAGGACATCACAACAGAAATGAGAAAATTACAACAGTGGTTTAGCATAAAAAAGTCATTATTGAATTTTAACAAAATTAAATTAATGTTGTTTGGAAACCACAATATAGAGACACAGGTATAGATGATGAGTGATAATGTTAATGAACATGAATCAATTTTTTTTTTAAATATACAAAAACTATATTTTGGCAGGTACATGGATGAGGAAAGATTGGGGTGTTTCTATTGATTTTGCAACACTGAGGAATATTTTGGTTTGTAAATGAACCTTGGATAGTTATTTATTTATTTAATAGGATGGTAAGTTAACGGGGGATGGTTGCTTGTACAATAGTTGTAAATAAATTGGGGAATTTGTTGAAATAATATGAGTTTGAAGAAAAAAATGAGAAAGGGGTAGAGACATATATGTTTTACTTTTACCTACTCCCTTTTGGACGCTTTTTAACATTTTTTAGAATGTTTTAATTTTTGGTTGGAAATAAAGCAATTCATTCATTCATTAATAAATAAGTAAGTAAAAAACGTGGAAGTTTGATGTTACACCATGGTCACGCGGTTCATGGGACACCCAAGCTTTGAGTGGCTTTTCATGTCAAGGATCGTAAGATGGTACGGGCAAAATTTGAAGTAAATTGGGTCAAATCTCGAGGAGGAATTCCTTAAAGTGTAACCCTTGTAAATGGCTAAAAATGCACAGATATTTCACAGTATATTCAAAATGACTGACTTCCACCAAGAGGCTTTTTGTGTATCTTCTATATTACATATTACATGTGCCTAATAGTGTTTGTGCATTTTGTTAAAATAGACAGTGGGGGGCGCTTTGTAAAAAATTTTATAGGGAGCACTCCTGAGTTATTTAATCTCACATAAAAATAATTATGTTAATTAAATTTTAAAATTTTTCAGCAGTTCTGACATGTGCGCAAAGTTTCATGAGTTTTAAATAACCCAAGCCTTTAAAAAGCAATTTGTTTCAGGTAAGAATAAAAATGTAGTTTCAATAGGGTTTTGGCAATCGCTTACAGTCGGTGCTTGACCCTAATAAAACGAAAGCCTTTATTAGTTAATTTTGTTTTGTTCATGTTAGGGATGATAATTAATCAGCGATCGAATAATCTGTTTTTAAGAATTTCATCGAATGTGTGAAATTTAAATGATTAATTTTTCGCTATGAAATGCTGTATAGTATATGCACAATGTTGCTTTGAGGTATTTGGTATTGTTTGACATAAGCAAAGTTTTTTTTTTCCACATAACAATTAATTGATTAACCAATTGTTTTATCAATTAATCAATTAAGGAAAGTGCTAACAAGTTGCAACCTTATTTAGTAGTGAAAGTCTAATTATCAAAGTGCCCAGTGTTGCCAACTTGGTCACTTTGTTGCTCTTAGTGATTTTTTTCTACAAGTGACTATGAACCAATTTAATGTAGATACTCATTCAGGAAAAGAAAAATATATTATATTTCAATTAATTCCCATGCGTGCTGCTCATAGTAACCACAGTTCATAGTTGTTGTTCCATCAGTGCAGCCCCCCCACCCCTCATCTGGTGCCATGCAGCAGGTGTGAGACAAGCAGGAGGAGAGAAGATGCTAAGTGCTTTGGAAGTTAAGTCATAGTGAGTTCCTATGGTTACGATGACACTCTTGTCGATTGGAAGTGCACGAAAGTTGTGCACAATAGCACAATCACCATAGTTCTCTCAACATTCAAATGTTTAATCGATTTTCTATTGAGTCTTATTCAACAAATGTAGCAATATACAAGTGAGTGAATGACATCATCCTTCATTGAAAAAGAGTTAGCAATCCTGAAAGTAACTAAAACACATCAATAAGTACTTGATAGTGTCAGCCAGGCCAATGCACTGTGCCATGGTAAAGTTATGAAGGAAATTCTGACAAAACTGGTGGTGCAGGTGAAAAAACCTTCCAGTTGTGTCTCATTTATGTGGAGATGAGAAGAATTTGGTTAAAAAGAAAACGATCAGAGGCAATATAATATACCAACCAATATGTGTCTTTATTCTATTATTTTGGCATGGAGAGAAGTCTGACATCTACACTCAAGCACAGTGAAGAGTTCTCTGAGCAGAGCATGAGAGCGATGTGGAGCGATGTACGCTCAGTCGCTCAGAGGCCGGCCACTCCGCTAATTATTACAAGAGAAGTGATTTTGCTCCAAGTATTATATAAAACTCTTGTTTTAATTAACTCACTTTGTTTAGTTGTTTATGCTTGTTACTTTTGTTTTGAAACACAATGCTTCTTCGTGATTTTTTTTATCATGTTTTCATGAATGTACACTTTGTTCAATTTATAAGATACATGACAGTGTTAAGAAAATCATTTCAGTTGTGCCATCCACTAGTATACACGTTATCAGTAATTATTACAAGTCAAAGCAGTTTTGAATTTGTATAATCACATGAAATATTTTTCCAGAAATGATGATCCTGAAAGCTGATCTGAACCAGCTGTAGAAGAACGCATAAATAAATGGATTGAGCATTGAATTTGACAGTGTAAGCCAGTTCAGAGTTTCAATCAGTGGAATCGGCACTGAATCATTAATGAACGGCAGAACGGTGATACAAAGAAAGAAAGGAGTCCAACAGAGGAGAAAACTCCTAAAACAATAGCCAGAGTTTTGGTGGCCTTTCTCTCCATCTTACTGACAGTTGCTCCAGACTTTGTGTTCTGGATGCTGCGTGCCTGTCTCTGTGCCACAAGGAAAATCTTTAGGTAGATACAGAGCATTATAATCACTGGCAGGTAAAAGGAGAGAATAGCTCCTATTGTATTTACTAGTAAAACATGAATGAAACACTTTCCTTTACATTTACCTTGGTATAATCTTGTCACTGTATGGTCAACTGCAACCACAGCAGAAACACTCCAGCTGACCAGAATCATGATCACAACAACATGACCATTTATCTTAGTTCTGTATGTCAGAGGCTGACACACTGCATAATATCTGTCAATAGATATGCAACATAAATTCAGAATGGAAGCTGTGCTCAGTGTTATATCAAAGCTGTCTAGCACTTTGCAGAATAAATGTTCATAATACAAACACGAGCTAAGAGAGAACGCCATGCTGAAAGGAAAAACTACAACCCCAACAAGCAGGTCAGCCACAGCCAGAGAGAGGATGAGAAAGTTTGTAGGAGTGTGGAGCTGTTTGAAGTAAATGATGGAGATTATTACAAGAAGGTTTCCACATACTGTGACAACAGACAACAAGCCAAGAAAAATATGTAATAAAACACATTTGGTAGAAAGAGTGGTTGTCATTATGTAAGTAACATTATATTTTTCATAACAGGGATGCACATCAGCATGGTTACCAATGACATCTGGGGCCATGTTTCTTCATTCCTGTAAATCAGTTTTCCACTATGAATAGCAGTCTTCAAAGTATAAAAGATGCATGTTTATCTTAAAATGTTTTTGAATTTTAATCTGTCAATACAAAACTACAAGAGACTTTTGTCTGTCATACGTTTTAAACACTGAAGATGGTCCCCTTATCAGAGCTGATGGGTGTTCCCTGTTATTCTGCCACAGTGCACGACCTTTTTGTCAACCTCTATCTCATTACCATAATGAATGCATTCTCTTATCGTCCAATCAAATGTGTTTTCATTGTGATAATAATCATAATAGATAAAGATTTACAGAATAAAAACAAAATTTCAGAAACTAATGTAGCCCCTCCCCTGCCCCCCTTATGACATAACCAAAATTAAGAACGTTAGAGAACAAATGTTAAACAGCACAGCCTACATGAATGGATGGGGGTGCAAATACAAAAATACAATTTTATAAGTTATTTATAAAGCCGGGGACAAACAGCATTTTACCAACTACAGGACTGTATCATTACTCTCCCAGTTCTCTAAAATATTAGCAAACCGGTTTATCAGAAGGTTGGATAATTTCTTTGAAAAGCATAATTTACTATCAGACAGTCAATACAGTTATATATATAGCATAGCATAGCATATAGCATATAGATCAACACTGGCACCAATTGTGTTAATAGAATAAGTTACTGGATGTTTTAATGAAGAATTATGTAGCAGGAGTTTCTTTGAATCAATTTTTTAAAAAGCGTTTTAAACCATAAACCATGACATGTTAATCCAAAAACTGGAAAAATATGGTATAAGAGGGGTTGTGTTGGAATGGTCGAAAAGCTACATGAAAACAGGCAGCAGTTTGTGCAAATGGGTGATTACATATCAACGTGCCTAGACATGACTGTTGGGATGCCACAGGGGCCGGTATTAGGTCCACCACTGTTTTTGTTTGTTTCTTTGTTTGTTTTTTGTACATAAAAGATATACAAGTGGTATCCAAGGAATTGAAATGTGTTTTATTCCCAGATGATACCAATGTACTTTGCTCTGGGGCAGGGGTCGGCAACCAGAGCCGCATGTGGCTCTTTCATCCCTCTGCTGCGGCTCTCTCTGGCTTTGGAAAATATAAATATTTATAAAATGAATATTTCATTAAAATGTATTTTATCGTTAGTTTTTATAATGTAATTCTAAATTTGAAGGTTAAAGTGATCTTGTAAAATCTAAATAAAACATGTTAAAGATTTTTGTCGCTCTTAATATGCATCACAACCGCCAATGTGCAACACCCGCCAGCATGTGATTTCTTGAACTTTTCGACCCCAGGTAGGCCAACTATGGAGAATTCTAAGATAAGAAAAGTGTCTGAAGAAAACAGAATGTTTAATGCTACGTGAGCAGATTCATTTGCTTTCACTGCTGACAAGACTGGTTTACCAGTATGCTTAATATGTAACGAGAAACTTGCAAACAACAAAAAGTCAAATGTGGCAAGACATTTCCAGAATAAACACGCAGCCTTTGCTCAAAAATATCCAGATCGAGATGAGAGGAAAAAGCCGTTTTGGAACTGATGCGTAAGGTTGATCTGAGCAAAAATCATTTCAAGAAGTGGATGAAGTCTGCTAATTCAACTACATATGCTAGTTTTGTGGCCGCTCAGGAAATAGTCAGGCACGGGAAGCCGTTCACAGACGGAGAATATATAAAAAAATCATTCATTAAGATTTCTGAACATCTATTCACAGACTTTAAAAACAAGAGTGAAATTGTGCAGAAAATCAGGGATATGCCCCTCTCTGCAAAGACTGTCAAAGACAGAACCATAAAAATGGCAGAAGACATCACGAGACAGCAAATTAAAGACTTCAATTCAGCTGTGGCGTACTCAATTGCCTGTGATGAATCTAAAGACAAAGGTGATATTGAACAAATAGCGCTGTTTTATGTAAACTCTGCTGGGCCACAGGAAGAAATGATTGAGCTGATACCACTAAAAGGCCAAACATGGGGGGAGGACATCTGTGAGGCTGTCTTGAGTTGTTTAAGAGCCAAAGGAATAAACACCAGCCACCTGGTGTCAGTGGCTACTGATGGGGCATCGTGTATGACAGGAGCACAGAAGGGCTTTGTGGTTTTAATGCAGAAGTCGCTGGACAGAAAGCTGCTGACTTTTCACTGCATCCTGCATCAAGAGGCACTGTGTGCTCAAGCATTTCCTCCAGAATGCACAGAAGTAATGAATGTTGTCATTCAGATTGTTAATAAAATAATGGCAAAAGGTTTAAATCACCGTCAGTTCCGTTTGTTCCTGGACGAGGTGGAAAGCATATATTCTGATCTGCTGCACAACAAAGTTCGGTGGCTGTCCAGAGGCGAGGTGCTGAAACGCTTTGCCGCGTGTCTGGAAGAAGTGAAAACTTTCCTGGGCAGCAAAGGGCTCACCTTTCCTGAACTGTAACAGCCTGAGTGGCTGGAAAAACTACACTTCATGGTAGACATGACAGCGCACCTGAACACGCTGAACACAGCTCTTCAGGGGAAAGGACGCACAGCCCTGCACATGCTGGAGGAGGTTTTGGCTTTCGAGCGCAAGTTGACAGTGCTTGCCAGAGATATACAGAGAGGTACACTGTCTCACTTCCCCAATTTGAGGGAGTTCAAACAAGCTCACAACATGATAAATTCGGAGTATTTACACTCTGCAATCATCGCAATGCAAACATCGTTTGGGAAACGGTTCTGTGAGTTCAGAGAGAAAAAAAACACATTATCCTTCCCTGTCATTCCCCTAAACATCGATCCATCCCAACTGAATACGACTGCATTGGCAGGTGTGAGTCAACCTGATCTTGAGATGGAACTGGCCGACATAGCCGACAAAGACATATGGGTGTCCAAGTTTAAACGCTTGACAACTGATCTTGAAGATGTTGCTCGTCAGAAGGCCGTTCTTGCTCAGAATCACAAATGGAGCGATATTGAAAACCTCCCCAAACCTGACAAACTTGTGTTCGAAACGTGGAATGCTATCCCTGACATTTATGTGAACATGAAAAAGTATTCGCTTGGAGTCCTGTCGATCTTTGGATCCACATATGTATGTGAGCAGGTGTTCTCCAACATGAACTTTATTAAAAACAAACACCGCACACGCCTCACAGATGACAGCTTACGATCCTGTGTAAAGATGAAGGTGACGTCATACAGCCCTGATGTCCAGACGCTATGCGCTGAGGTCCAGGAGCAGAAATCACATTCACCAAGTATGATAAATATTTCCATCGCCTATTATTTTGCATATATTCATATTTTTTCATTGTTCAATGAAATAGTCATTTTATTATTCAGGTGGACAGCTAATTTTAGAGTAGAATTTAATTTTTTTAAAAAAAAATGTGAAATGGGTTGGGTGATGGTTTGAAACAATGCACGAACATGAATTAATTTTTTTTTAAATATACAAAAAATAAATTTTGTCAAGTATATAGATGAGGAAAGATTGGGGTGTTTCTACTGATTTTGCAACACTGAGGAATATTTTGGTTTGTCAATGAACCTTGGATAGTTATTAGTAAGTAATAGTAAGTTGCTCAGCTCTGCGCTCACTGACCTTAATCTCTTTACTTTATAACTTGGTTTTAATTTGACAGGCATTCATTTGTGATGCACTGTTGTGTGTAGCTTTTTTTGTGTCTTGTATATTGATGTGCTTTTTGTGTAGCTTCATGTCTGTCTTGTGTCTTCCCCTTGGTATCACCTTATATCGTGTGCTATTGTGTGTATTTTTCGACTTCTGTAATTCTTTTTTCCCTTTTGTACAACTCCATATTGTCATATCTTTGTGCTGTGTATTTCTTCTGACCTGCTGAGGGACTGCAGATGCAAATTAGGTCTAAACTATAATAAAGCAATATCACACTCGTGCTATTGTACTGTATATTTTCGCAGCTACGATTTGGTCACAGGCACAAGTCCGTAGGCGGAGTCCGCAGGCTGGGTGCCGAAGATAATCACAACCTGTATCAGACAGCATGTGTGTGTGTGTGCGTGTGTGTGTGTGTGTCAGTGTCTCTCAACCTGTGGTTAGTGTCAGACGAGTATGTCCCTGCCTCACTGCACATCCTTGTAACATCTGTGACAGCTGGTTTACTCCAGTGAACTGCAGTTTACCAAAACCTGTCTATGACAGCTGCTCCCCTCCTGGGCTGCAGGTAGTAGACTTTTGCATCAGGCAGGATTTTGCTCAGGTATTTAATGAGCGATGATGCCGGTCAGACAGGATTTCCTCGCTCATCAAACATTGCTACAATCCACAGTAACGTTAGATAACTACCAACTGTTAATGTTTGCCAAATTAACATTTATATCACATGATGTACAACAAAAACACAAAAAAACAGAAAACATGATGCTGAGATACAGTTCGCAGAGTGTAATGACGCATGCTTGATACTGACTGTGCCAATTTTATTTCTGTACTGACTCGACTGTTGACTATTTCAGCACTCCAGACTATATGTCACAGCAGTTTAGTGTTGGCATAATTACCTTGAAATATTTTCCCAGAAATGATAATCCTGAAAGCTGATCTGAACCAGCTGTAGAAAAAAGCATAAATAAATGGATTGAGCATTGAGTTTGACAGTGCAAGCCAGTTCAGAGTTTCAATCAGAGGAACTGGCACTGAGACATTATCTAAAAGCTGAAAAGTAAAACAAAGAAAAAAAGGAGTCCAGCAGAAAAGGAAAACTCCCATCACAACAGCCAGAGTTTTGGTGGCCTTTCTCTCCATCTTACTGACAGTTGCTCCAGACTTTGTGTTCTGGATGCTGCGTGCCTGTCTCTGTGCCACAAGGAAAATCTTTAGGTAGATACAGAGCATTATGATCACTGGCAGGTAAAAGGAAAAAATGGGTCCCAAAATGTTTGCAAGTAGAGCATCAATAAAACAATTTTCCTGACATTTTTTAAGATTTAATCCCGGAATTATAAAGCCAATGGCAACTAGAACAGAAACACTCCAATTGATGAGGATCATGACCACAACAATGTTAACATTTATCTTAGTTCTGTATGTCAGAGGCTGACACACTGCATAATATCTGTCAATAGATATGCAACATAAATTCAGAATGGAAGCTGTGCTCAGTGTTACATCAAAGCTGTCTCGCACTTTGCAAAATAAATGTTCATAATACAAACACGAGCTAAGAGCAAACGCCATGCTGAAAGGAAAAACTACAACCCCAACAAGCAGGTCAGCCACAGCCAGAGAGAGGATGAGAAAGTTTGTAGGAGTGTGGAGCTGTTTGAAGTAAATGATGGAGATTATTACAAGAAGGTTTCCACATACTGTGACAACAGACAACAAGCCAAGAAAAATATATAATAAAACACATTTGGTAGAAAGAGTGCTTGTCATTATGTAAGAAACATTATATTTTTCATAACAGGGATGCACATCAGCATGGTTAACAATGACATCTGGGGCCATGTTTCTTCATTCCTGTAAATCAGTTTTCCACTATGAATTGACAGTCTTCAAAGTATAAAAGATGCATGTTTATCTTAAAATGTTTTTGAATTTTAATCTGTCAATACAAAACTACAAGAGACTTTTGTCTGTCATACGTTTTAAACACTGAAGATGGTCCCCTTATCAGAGCTGATGGGTGTTCCCTGTTATTCTGCCACAGTGCACGACCTTTTTGTCAACCTCTATCTCATTACCATAATGAATGCATTCACTTATCGTCCAATCAAATGTGTTTTCATTGTGATAATAATCATAATAGATAAAGATTTACAGAATAAAACAAAATTTCAGAAACTAATGTAGCCCTCCCCTGCCCCCCTTATGACATAACCAAAATTAAGAACGTTAGAGAACAAATGTTAAACAGCACAGCCTACATGAATGGATGGGGGTGCAAATACAAAAATACAATTTCATAAGTTATTTATAAAGCCGGGGACAAACAGCATTTTACCAACTACAGGACTGTATCATTACTCTCCCAGTTCTCTAAAATATTAGCAAACCGGTTTATCAGAAGGTTGGATAATTTCTTTGAAAAGCATAATTTACTATCAGACAGTCAATACAGTTATATATATAGCATAGCATAGCATATAGCATATAGATCAACACTGGCACCAATTGTGTTAATAGAATAAGTTACTGGATGTTTTAATGAAGAAGTATGTAGCAGGAGTTTCTTTTAATCGATTTTTTAAAAAGAGGTTTAAACCATAAACCATGACATGTTAATCCAAAAACTGGAAAAATATGGTATAAGAGGGGTTGTGTTTGAATGGTCAAAAAGCTACATGAAAAACAGGCAGCAGTTTGTGCAAATGGGTGATTACATATCAACGTGCCTAGACATGACTGTTGGGATGCCACAGGGGTCGGTATTAGGTCCACAACTGTTTTTGTGTGTTTCTTTGTTTGTTTTTTGTACATAAAAGATATATGAGTGGTATCCAAGAAATTGAAATGTGTTTTATTTCCAGATGATACCAATGTACTTTGCTCTGGGGAAAATTTACAGCAGCTTTTGGAGGACGTCACAACAGAAATGAGAAAATTACAACAGTGGTTTAGCATAAAAAAGTCGTTATTGAATTTTAACAAAATTAAATTAATGTTGTTTGGAAACCACAATATAGAGACACAGGTATAGATGATGAGTGATAATGTTAATGAACATGAATCAATTTTTTTTTAAATATACAAAAACTATATTTTGGCAGGTACATGGATGAGGAAAGATTGGGGTGTTTCTATTGATTTTGCAACACTGAGGAATATTTTGGTTTGTAAATGAACCTTGGATAGTTATTTATTTATTTAATAGGATGGTAAGTTAACGGGGGACGGTTGCTTGTACAATAGTTGTAAATAAATTGGGGAATTTGTTGAAATAATATGAGTTTGAAGAAAAAAATGAGAAAGGGGTAGAGACATATATGTTTTACTTTTACCTACTCCCTTTTGGACGCTTTTTAACATTTTTTAGAATGTTTTAATTTTTGGTTGGAAATAAAGCAATTCATTCATTCATTAATAAATAAGTAAGTAAAAAACTACGAAGTTTGACGTTACACCATGGTCAAGCGGTTCATGGGACACCCAAGCTTTGAGTGGCTTTTCATGTCAAGGATCGTAAGATGGTACGGGCAAAATTTGAAGTAAATTGGGTCAAATCTAAGGGGGGAAATCCTTAAAGTGTAACCCTTGTAAATGGCTACAAATGCACAGATATTTCACAGTATATTCAAAATGGCTGACTTCCACCAAGAGGCTTTTTGTGTATCTTCTATATTACATATTACATGTGCCTAATAGTGTTTGTGCATTTTGGCAAAATAGACAGTGGGGACCGCTTTGTAAAAAATTTTATAGGGAGCACTCCTGAGTTATTTTATCTCACATAAAAATAATTATGTTAATTAAATTTTAAAATTTTTCAGCAGTTCTGACATGTGCTAAAGTTTCATGAGTTTTAAATAACCCAAGCCTTTAAAAAGCAATTTGTTTCAGGTAAGAATAAAAATGTAGTTTCAATAGGGTTTTGGCAATCGCTTACAGTCGGTGCTTGACCCTAATAAAACGAAAGCCTTTATTAGTTAATTATGTTTTGTTCATGTTAGGGATGATAATTAATCAGCGATCGAATAATCTGTTGTTAAGAATTTCATCGAACATGTGAAATTTAAATGATTCATTTTTTGGCTATGAAATGCTGTATAGTATATGCAGAATGTTGCTTTTAGCTATTTGGTATTTGGCACATCATGTGTAAAGAGCAAAGACGCAATTCTAAAGTCCCCCTTCCTCCCCCTAGATGTGCCTTAAGATCCTGTCCATGAATGTCACAAAAAGCATGGGTGACAAGGGACAACCATGGTGCAAGCCAACACCCACTGGAGATGTGTTTTACTTGGCGCTGAGTATGCTATCAAAGCTCTCACTTTGGTTATACAGGGGATGGATGTAATAGTGATCCTGGTATCCTTTGGATCGTCTGTATTCCCACAAGACTAACATGCGCCCAACAAATAACATTATAATATTAATGTTAAGTTATGCAACTAATCAAAAGTTATGAAGGTTGGGTTTAGGCAAGTAAAGTTACTGTGTTTAGGTGTAGGGAAAGAAACATAGTGAGAATGTATCTTAAAATGTTGCAAGGTTTTAAACAGTGAGGAAGCCCTCTTGACTCTATCTCCACTCAACTTCACCAGCCAGTCGCCCCAAACCTATTTTCTGTCCTCTCCCACTTCATCAATATCTCTTTGACAACTGGTTTTCCAAACACAAATGCAGCTAGAGTCCTTTTACAGGAACTCACACTCAACCCTTCCAATGTAAAGAATTACAGATCTTTCTCTCCTCTTCCATTTCTTTTTTAAACAGTTGAAGGTGTCTTCACTGAGCTATTATGTTTTGCCACCAGACAAACCATCTCAGGCCCTGCTCAGCTGGCAACTCGCACGTTTGCTCGAAAACAATCTTGTCTTTGCTCACTAATTGTCCATTTGTTTAAAATGGTTCAGTGGTGTGACGAGAACGCTCTTATTCTCGACACAAGATGTCATCTTCGAAGCCACACAAGACAGTTATATTGCTCCTGTTATAATTCACAATCAACCCATAAAACAACATCATTCAAATACCTGGGGTACTTGTAGACAGTGCGTGTCCTGGTCTTACCATGTGAAATTAATCTGCAGTCACGTTCTACAGAGGATTTACATTTGGAGCCAGCAAGAAAAGCCTCAGTGTCTTCTATTGCTCAAGCATACAAAATGTCCTGCAGTATGGATGCTCAGTCTGCTTCAGCGGCCTCTCGGTTCAGCTGAAAGCCAGGATACTATGTTTCCTGGGATGCTGCCCCAAAGCAGTGGGTCACTCTGTTTAAAACACCTTTCTCAACAGCTTCACTAACTGCACCGTCAGACTGGCTGATAAAAACTGACTGATGTGGCTGCGTGTGCCATCCAACCTCTGCAGTTTATCCAGAATGCAGTGGCCTGACTGGTCTTCAACCTACCCAAGTTTCCTCACACTGCTCTGCTCTTCCGTACCCTCTACTGACTCCTTGAGCCTGCTCAATCTGATTCAAGACATTTGCATTTGCCTTTTGTGCTGTGAACTGCTAAAGCTCATCGTAAGTCCAGTAACATGATCAAACCATACACCCCAGCTTGTCCATTGCGCTTTACTAGTGCTAATGGGCAGGCGACTCCCGAACTACAAAGGGGCATGGGTACGGCTCTACAAAGTTGCAACTGTTTGCTGTCCCGACTCTTAAACTGAGAAACAAACTCCCCGTTGTAATTTGGTCAACACAAACTCTTTACATTATCTGTTGCAGTCTGAAAGTGCATCTGCTCAGACTGACCCTTGGACCATAAAATGATATAATCTTTATCTTCTATCTATGAAGTCAATGCACTTGATTGATTCCTGTCTGTTTGAGGTTGGGGGATGTATTAACTAAAACTGCTTTGTACAAAAGTGTAAACTAAATTAATATATTGCAATGTAATGTAATCTCGAAAATATTTGTGTTCTTTTCTTCTGCAGGTCTGTTTAAGCACGTTTCTTCAGTAAACCAGGGTACAGATTATGTAACAATGGAAAATGTAACACATTTTGTTATAATTCTCCAAGTTTTGTAATTTAAAAAAGCCTGAACACAATATGCATTATTGTTTGTTGTTGCACTCCAGAATTGCACTTTTTTGTGATGAAAATGTTCTAATTTACAGCATTATTCAATAGAGGACACCCAACCAAAATCGATGCCTTCATATGTCATATTAATATGATAAGTTTTATTTAATGCATTTTAGCAGGAATCATACTAACCCAAAATCAAAAAATCCAGAACTCAGTAAGTGTCACTTTCTACCGTAGCTCAATAGAAACTGTACTCGAGGTTTTAAAATATAGAAAGCAGGATAGTGCAGTGTTTCACTGACACAAACATCTTAGTATTTGTACACACAAATGTCAGGACACACCAGACATACACAAAATTAATTGAATATATAATTAAATATATACTGCATGATGTTGCTCATGCTTATTAAGTTTTAATATGCTGTAACTTAGACATTAACATTGTGAAAATGTTTTTGTCCATTCAGTGTATTTTGTTTTCTAAGTAAAGTGTTACACCTTTTGTTATTATTAATATTTTTTATCATTATTAGATTAAACAGAGTAAAGGAAAATTTGAATTTTTGTGTCAGAAACTTTCAAGGTCCAATATTATTATTAGCAATTGGGTTTTGGCATAAATTAAGCTTTAATCTTGCTCTCTCTCTCTCCTCTACAGTAAATGCCAAATAAGAGAAAGTCTAAACCCAATGCATTTTATTCACACTCAATATCATACCATAACACATGCTGCCTTCTAACTACTGGCCTGTGATAGATATAACTTAGATATAACTTCTCCCTGTCTTGTGAGGCAATGCAACTTCATTTATATCACATTTTCATACAACGTGGCATTTCAGGTTCCTTTCTAAAGTTAAAAAAGAACTTATGAAGGAGAGTCTTTAGTCCTTGTGAGAACTGTCAGATTAATTTACAACAAGCTAAAGCCTTTTGAGGGTCTTTTTTGAGAGTCCTGTCAAAGGTTCATTGCAATTATGAATTAGTTTACGCTTTGTACACAAAGTACTAGAGTTTGGCTTCTCATGTAAGATATAATATAAGCTGATAATGTTACTGCTTTATTGTGACTATTTAGACAAAGACAAGAGTCACCTGCAACGCTTAAGGGGCCAGGTCACAAGGGTCTAATTAAATATTTGGGAAATTTAATTTAGTTTAACTGTGAAAAAAATAATGGATAAAAACATCCATCCAGTATGTTTTGAGTAACCAAGGAATTAATAACCTTTCATACATAGCAACTCCAACCACTATTGTGTGATGACAGGCTAATAACAGCTGCTGTTCCAAAGGGACATACAGATCACAAAGTGTTCAGTGAGTTTTGTACTTGAGTTGGTGGACAGTTAAGTTGGTGCCAAGGGCAAGTTAAAACAAAGCCAAGAAAAGTCCATATTATTTTACATTTAATTTACTTTTTTTTTTTTTTTCGGTTCAATTACAAAATGTGGAAATCTGGTGGCCAGTAGAATTTAGTGTACAGTTAAACAAATGTCAGCCTAACATAGTGATGGACAGATTTATTTTCAGCACTCCAGAGAATATGTCAAAGTAGTTTTGAGCCAGCAAAATCACCCTTAAATATTTTCCCAGAAATTATGATCCTGAAAGCTGATCTGAACCAGCTGTAAAAGAAAGCATAAATAAAAGGATTGAGCATTGAATTGGAGAGTGCAAGCCAGTTCAGAGATTCCAACATTAAAAGTGAAACAGTATCAGTACTAAAAGCATTCAGAGTCATAAAGAAAAACAAAGGAGTCCAGCACATCAGAAAGACTCCCATAATGATAGCCAAAGTTATTGTAGCCTTTTTCTCCATCTTACTGACAGTTGCTCCAGACTTTGTGTTCTGGATGCTGCGTGCCTGTCTCTGTGCCACAAGGAAAATCTTTAGGTAGATACAGAGCATTATGATCACTGGCAGGTAAAAGGAGAGAATAGCTCCTATTGTATTTACTAGTAAAACATGAATGAAACACTTTCCTTTACATTTATCTTGGTATAATCTTGTCACTGTATGGTCAACTGCAACCACAGCAGAAACACTCCAGCTGACCAGAATCATGATCACAACAACATGACCATTTATCTTAGTTCTGTATGTCAGAGGCTGACACACTGCATAATATCTGTCAATAGATATGCAACATAAATTCAGAATGGAAGCTATGCTCAGTGTTATATCAAAGCTGTCTCAAGCACTTTGCAAAATAAATGTTCATAATACAAACACGAAGCTAAGAGAGAACGCCATGCTGAAAGGAAAAACTACAACCCCAACAAGCAGGTCAGCCACAGCCAGAGAGAGGATGAGAAAGTTTGTAGGAGTGTGGAGCTGTTTGAAGTAAATGATGGAGATTATTACAAGAAGGTTTCCACATACTGTGACAACAGACAACAAGCCAAGAAAAATATGTAATAAAACACATTTGATAGAAAGAGTGGTTGTCATTATGTAAGAAACATTATATTTTTCATAACAGGGATGCACATCAGCATGGTTAACAATGACATCTGGGGCCATGTTTCTTCATTCCTGTAAATCAGTTTTCCACTATGAATCAACAGTCTTCAAAGTATAAAAGATGCATGTTTATCTTAAAATGTTTTTGAATTTTAATCTGTCAATACAAAACTACAAGAGACTTTTGTCTGTCATACGTTTTAAACACTGAAGATGGTCCCCTTATCAGAGCTGATGGGTGTTCCCTGTTATTCTGCCACAGTGCACGACCTTTTTGTCAACCTCTATCTCATTACCATAATGAATGCATTCACTTATCGTCCAATCAAATGTGTTTTCATTGTGATAATAATCATAATAGATAAAGATTTACAGAATAAAAACAAAATTTCAGGAACTAATGTAGCCCCTCCCTGCCCCCCTGCTATGACATAACCAAAATTAAGAACGTTAGAGAACAAATGTTAAACAGCACAGCCTACATGAATGGATGGGGTGCAAATACAAAATACAATTTCATAAGTTATTTATAAAGCCGGGGACAAACAGCATTTTACCAACTACAGGCCTGTATCATTTCTCTAAAATATTAGCAAACCGGTTTATCAGAAGGTTGGATAATTTCTTTGAAAAGCATAATTTACTATCAGACAGTCAATACAGTTATATATATAGCATAGCATAGCATATAGATCAACACTGGCACCAATTGTGTTAATAGAATAAGTTACTGGATGTTTTAATGAAGAAGTATGTAGCAGGAGTTTCTTTTAATCGATTTTTTAAAAAGCGTTTTAAACCATAAACCATGACATGTTAATCCAAAAACTGGAAAAATATGGTATAAGAGGGGTTGTGTTGGAATGGTCGAAAAGCTACATGAAAAACAGGCAGCAGTTTGTGCAAATGGGTGATTACATATCAACGTGCCTAGACATGACTGTTGGGATGCCACAGGGGTCGGTATTAGGTCCACAACTGTTTTTGTTTGTTTCTTTGTTTGTTTTTGTACATAAAAGATATATGAGTGGTATCCAAGAAATTGAAATGTGTATTATTTCCAGATGATACCAATGTACTTTGCTCTGGGGAAAATTTACAGCAGTTTTTGGAGGACATCACAACAGAAATGAGAAAATTACAACAGTGGTTTAGCATAAAAAAGTCATTATTGAATTTTAACAAAATTAAATTAATGTTGTTTGGAAACCACAATATAGAGACACAGGTATAGATGATGAGTGATAATGTTAATGAACATGAATCAATTTTTTTTTTAAATATACAAAAACTATATTTTGGCAGGCATATGGATGAGGAAAGATTGGGGTGTTTCTATTGATTTTGCAACACTGAGGAATATTTTGGTTTGTAAATGAACCTTGGATAGTTATTTATTTATTTAATAGGATGGTAAGTTAACGGGGGATGGTTGCTTGTACAATAGTTGTAAATAAATTGGGGAATTTGTTGAAATAATATGAGTTTGAAGAAAAAAATGAGAAAGGGGTAGAGACATATATGTTTTACTTTTACCTACTCCCTTTTGGACGCTTTTTAACATTTTTTAGAATGTTTTAATTTTTGGTTGGAAATAAAGCAATTCATTCATTCATTAATAAATAAGTAAGTAAAAAACGTGGAAGTTTGATGTTACACCATGGTCACGCGGTTCATGGGACACCCAAGCTTTGAGTGGCTTTTCATGTCAAGGATCGTAAGATGGTACGGGCAAAATTTGAAGTAAATTGGGTCAAATCTCAAGGAGGAATTCCTTAAAGTGTAACCCTTGTAAATGGCTAAAAATGCACAGATATTTCACAGTATATTCAAAATGACTGACTTCCACCAAGAGGCTTTTTGTGTATCTTCTATATTACATATTACATGTGCCTAATAGTGTTTGTGCATTTTGGTAAAATAGACAGTGGGGGCCGCTTTGTAAAAAATTTTATAGGGAGCACTCCTGAGTTATTTAATCTCACATAAAAATAATTATGTTAATTAAATTTTAAAATTTTTCAGCAGTTCTGACATGTGCGCAAAGTTTCATGAGTTTTAAATAACCCAAGCCTTTAAAAAGCAATTTGTTTCAGGTAAGAATAAAATGTAGTTTCAATAGGGTTTTGGCAATCGCTTACAGTCGGTGCTTGACCCTAATAAAACGAAAGCCTTTATTAGTTAATTATGTTTTGTTCATGTTAGGGATGATAATTAATCAGCGATCGAATAATCTGTTTTTAAGAATTTCATCGAATGTGTGAAATTTAAATGATTAATTTTTCGGCTATGAAATGCTGTATAGTATATGCACAATGTTGCTTTGAGGTATTTGGTATTGTTTGACATAAGCAAAGTTTTTTTTTTTTCCACAACAATTAATTGATTAACCAATTGTTTTATCAATTAATCAATTAAGGAAAGTGCTAACAAGTTGCAACCTTATTTAGCAGTGAAAGTCTAATTATCAAAGTGCCCAGTGTTGCCAACTTGGTCACTTTGTTGTTCTTAGTGATTTTTTTCTACAAGTGACTATGAACCAATTTAATGTAGATACTCATTCAGGAAAAGAAAAATATATTATATTTCAATTAATTCCCATGCGTGCTGCTCATAGTAACCACAGTTCATAGTTGTTGTTCCATCAGTGCAGCCCCACCCCCCTCATCTGGTGCCATGCAGCAGGTGTGAGACAAGCAGGAGGAGAGAAGATGCTAAGTGCTTTGGAAGTTAAGTCATAGTGAGTTCCTATGGTTACGATGACACTCTTGTCGATTGGAAGTGCAAGAAAGTTGTGCACAATAGCACAATCACCATAGTTCTCTCAACATTCAAATGTTTAATCGATTTTCTATTGAGTCTTATTCAACAAATGTAGCAATATACAAGTGAGTGAATGATATCATCTTTCATTGAAAAAGAGTTAGCAATCCTGAAAGTAACTAAAACACATCAATAAGTACTTGGTAGTGTCAGCCAGGCCAATGCACTGTGCCATGGTAAAGTTATGAAGGAAATTCTGACAAAGCTGGTGGTGCAGGTGAAAAAACCTTCCAGTTGTGTCTCATTTATGTGGAGATGAGAAGAATTTGGTTAAAAAGAAAACAATCAGAGGCAATATAATATACCAACCAATATGTGTCTTTATTCTATTATTTTGGCATGGAGAGAAGTCTGACATCTACACTCAAGCACAGTGAAGAGTTCTCTGAGCAGAGCATGAGAGCGATGTGGAGCGATGTACGCTCAGTCGCTCAGAGGCCGGCCACTCCGCTAATTATTACAAGAGAAGTGATTTTGCTCCAAGTATTACATAAAACTCTTGTTTTCATTAACTCACTTTGTTTAGTTGTTTATGCTTGTTACTTTTGTTTTGAAACACAATGCTTCTTCATGATTTTTTTTATCATGTTTTCATGAATGTACACGTTGTTCAATTTATAAGTTACATGACGGTGTTAAGAAAATCATTTCAGTTGTGCCATCCACTAGTATACACTTTATCAGTAATTATTACAAGTCAAAGCAGTTTTGAATTTGTATAATCACCGCGAAATATTTTTCCAGAAATGATGATCCTGAAAGCTGATCTGAACCAGCTGTAGAAGAACGCATAAATAAAAGGATTGAGCATTGAATTTGACAGTGTAAGCCAGTTCAGAGTTTCAATCAGTGGAATCGGCACTGAATCATTAATGAACGGCAGAACGGTGATACAAAGAAAGAAAGGAGTCCAACAGAGGAGAAAAACTCCTAAAACAATAGCCAGAGTTTTGGTGGCCTTTCTCTCCATCTTACTGACAGTTGCTCCAGACTTTGTGTTCTGGATGCTGCGTGCCTGTCTCTGTGCCACAAGGAAAATCTTTAGGTAGATACAGAGCATTATGATCACTGGGAGATAAAATGACAAAATAGGTCCAATAGTGTTTTCTATGAGAACATCAATTAAACACCTTTCCTCACATTTGTCATTGTTTAGTCCGGCAATTATGACACAAATTCCAATCAGAGCAGAAACCCCCCAACTCAGCAGGATCATGACCACAATACCACGATGAGTTATCCTCGTCCTGTATGTCAGAGGCTGACACACTGCACAATATCTGTCAACAGATATGCAACACAAGTTCAGAATAGAAGCTGTGCTCAGTGATATGTCAAAACTGCTTCTCACTTTGCAAAATATCACCTCATGATAAATACATGAGCTAAGAGAGAACGCCATGCTGAAAGGAAAAACTACAATCCCAACAAGCAGGTCAGCCACAGCCAGAGAGAGGATGAGAGAGTTTGTAGGAGTGTGGAGCTGTTTGAAGTAAATGATGGAGATTATTACAAGAAGGTTTCCACATACTGTGATGATAGACAGTAACATTAGGAAAGTATTTAACAGAACACATATAACAGAAGGGGTCTTTGTCAGTGTGAGTTTGGAATCATCTGTTTTGTAGCACGGATGTACGGCAGTCGAAACGTCAGTCCTGTTGAAGGTGACTTCAGGTTCCATGTTTCAGAGTTTCTGCAAGTCATTACATTTGTTATTACTAGCAAAAGGCAGACATTTGCAGCACATTATATTTATAAATTAAAATATAAGATATTTCCATGCATGAGAGCTGATGTGCATTCTTGATCACATGTGCAGCTGTGCAGAACCTTCAAACTTATCAGCATTACTACCATCACAGAAAAAGCCGTCTGATCAGGAACTGCACCTTACTGCACCCATGAGATATTCAAGACGAACAAAAAAAAAAGTGTGTGTGTGTGTGTGTGTGTGTGTGTGTGTGTATGTATGTGTGTACTCTTCATTTTTTGCTATGCCTCATTACAGTTTAATATGCCCATTTTAAACTTTCATTCCCAGGAAAAAAACCTGCAGCTTTTCTTGAAAATAGACGTTTCTTAGCAACCCGTCACCGCTTTTCCAGCAACATTTGTGTAGTTAAACGTTTCTTAGTGAGCAGTCACTGCTTTTCCAGCGCTTTTGCTTTTCCTTGTGCTGTTGAACATTGCTAAGTGACCTGTCACCGCTTTTGCTGCAGCTTACAGCATCTGCTGTTGACTTTCCAGGATGCTGCTACCAACACCAGCAGCATAACCACATGGTGGTTTTACACTACAAAAGCACATGGTTATGTTTCAGCAACAAAGGCACAGATGGTTAGGATTAGAGGATCTATTGATTAGAGGAAGGAGGCACATGGTAAGGTACAGAAAAAAAAAAACACATTCAGACAGGAAGCAAACACCAGACTTCCTCATGAAAGTCCGGGGTTTGTTGGACCCATCCACCACCCCTTCTGCCCACCCTATAGGGACCTTCATTCTCCTTATATTACTTTGTTACTGGCAGCGTTTTAACCCTGAAGCCATTCAACAGGGTACCATGCAGATGCAACAGGTTTTGTCCGGTCACATCTCATCTCATGTATCATGTTGCATAAGCACTGAAATCTGGAAATCAGAACAAAAGTACAGACTTGTTGCATGGAGCAAAGTCTAATCTTGTTGCATTGGTGTGAACCAGCAGGTTTTCAGAATGTTAAAGATCAGCAGATTGCACGACACGCTCTCATCCCAACTTGTCACATGGTGCTGTTCTGTCAGTGCCCTCCTGCATCTTATGATTTTTTAAGTCTCCTGCAGACTGTGGGAAGTTTTGCAATCTTATAAGTTTAGTTCAAGCCACACTGTGAGACATGGATCTTAAAAAACTTGGGTATGACATCAAGTTTGATGTGTGCAGACTGTGCGATGACATCACCAACTGAATTGCAGGTTACCACCCACGCCCATCGACGTAAATACACATGAACAGAGGGTTGTTGGCAGGCGTCATTCATCTACACCGCTGTAGTGGTAGAGAACAATGTAAATGACCAAATCAAGCCTTTGCTATAGCGGCATTTATGTGTGTCGATCGGTGTGTCGCGATCATGGCTGGGAAAAAAGGCCAACTTGGCACGCCACTTTTGCAACGATTGTTTTCTTTTTTCTGATACAGCCCAGAATTACACAGTGTGTACGGGGCTTAAAGTATCCTTCTGTGTCAGCTGTTCACATTCCGGGATTGTGTTACTGTGATGTCAACTAAGGCACATGGTGGGATGACGCAGCATGGTCCTTATGCACCTCCAATCAAAACTGTATGTATTAATCTGTACTGTCACTTGTTACTGTTTATGACTGCCGAACTCTTGGCCAGCCTTGAGATAGAGATACTGGTCTCAATGGGTTTTTTATCTGGTTAAATAAAGGTTATATATATATTTCAGTCCAGTCGTATTATGGTTGGATGCAGGCTTTTGATGTCACACTCATATACACTAAAAGCACTGACAGAGCGGTGCTGTTTGAGTTCCATGTTAGAACGAGCTGGATTGCAAGTAGTTGCATATTTCAAATCATCTTGTCGTGAATTTTTGGTCCGTTTAAAGAATCAAAGACTAACCTTAAGACACTCTGGTAGAGCGCTGTGGTATTAAGAACAGTGTGATAACTTATTAATGTATGAGCTGATGAGGGTTTGAACAGTGATTCCAGCTGGCTCAGGAAAAATGAAAAACTACCTAGTCAGTGAATATGAATCCTTAAACAGAATAAAAAGGATTATCCAGCTGCTCTGAGAGGCCAGGATGGCTAACATAGATTCCTTCTGAAAATGCAATGCAAGTTTTACACTAATTTTTAACTTTTCTTTTCATTCAATCCTTCATTTGTATTAAACTGTTTACTTTTTAAAAAGAAATAAAAGTGAAATGTTTGTTGATCCATATGCTTGCTCACTCATGTGTTATCATAATTGTGTCTCAGTTAGACGTTGTGATGCAACAGCCTTCAATTAAAGGTGTGAATGTATGTTGTGGTTATTGGTCCCTGGGCTGCCTTTGCACACACACACACACACACACACACACACACACACACACACACACACACACACACACCCTTCTTGCCTGCATCTTCACACCTGCTCAACCTGGGCCCTTTTTGTTTTCGAGCAACAACACTAATTGAGCAACACAAATTAATGGCTACTTAATGATCTGAATAATGACATAATACACCCACTGAGTCCAAATTCATGAAAAACAAGAAACAAATAATGAGTGTGAGTTAGCCCTCAATATAGTCGAGGGAGTGCATTCTGTTTATTGACTGATTGTCAAGCTGGAAGTTTTCTAAGGTGTAAAAATGATGATTAAGTCTCGATGGAATGCCTCTGTTTGCATCATGCTGTTATGTAACTGAATACCCAGACAGCAGAAAAAAGAACAATTGATAGTCTCCACAATGTTTCCAGTGTCGAACATAGAAAAGTTAACTATGATGATGCTAGAAAGTTACACTCAAAGCTCAAATCAGAGGTGACTGAACACAGGACTGGTCTAAATCAGTTTTTATGCATTACATAAATGCACACTGGACTGGACTCTCTCTGTTTACACTGCACACTGCAGGTTAATGTATTTTGACTGTAGATATTTTCACTGCAATTCCTCCATTACATCTTTTGTACATACATTTTGTGTTCTTTAGATTTCATTATTTCATTTTGTATTTTTAAATTGTTACTTTTATGTGTCGTACTCTATATAAATAAATTATTTTATTCTTCCTTTTTTTATTGTTTTGCCCCAAAACACCAAGTCACATTCTGTGTGTATGTAAATGTACTTGGCAATAAAACTTGATTCTGATTCTGATTCTGAATCCGTCCCATAAAGGTCCATCCATCCATCCATCCATCCATCCATCCATTTTCTCCTGCTTATCCAGACCTGCCTTGCTCCTCCTGAATTCAGGGTTCGACTGTCCGGCAGACCCTCCTTTCTAGAACTCCTGAATAAACCTTACCACAGAGGCTGAGGAGTGTGACCCCCCTATAGTTGGAACACACCCTCCCGTCCCTCTTCTTAAAAAGAGGGACCACCACCCCGGTCTGCCAGTCCAGAGGCACTGCCCCTGATGTCCACGCAATGTTGCAGGGTCATGTCAACCACGACAGCCCCACAACATCAAGGGCCCTAAGGAACTCCGGGGGGACCTCATCCACCCTTGGGGCCCTGCCACCGAGGAGCTTTTTGACCACCTCGGTAACCTCAGCCCCAGAGATGGAACAGCCCAACCCTGAGTCCCCAGGCCTTGCTTCCTCACCGGAAGGCGTGTTGGTGGGATTGAGGAGATCTTCGAAGTATTCCTTCCACCGATCCACAACATCCTGAGTCGAGGTCAGCAATGGAGGCACGGAACATGGCCCACTCGAACTCAATGTCCCTTCCTCCCCCGGGACCCGGGAGTTGAAGCTCCTTCTGACGGGAGACTCTGCCAGACGTTCCCAGCAGACCCTCACAATGTGTTTGGGTTTGTGTCTGCAAGGTCTGACCGAGGTCCTCCCCCACCATCGGAGCCAACTCACCACCAGGTGGTGATCGGTTGACAGCTCCGCCCCTCTCTTCACCCGAGTGTCCAAGACATACACCTGCAAGTCCAACGATACGACTACAAAGTTGATCATCAAACTGTGCCTAGGGTGTCCTGATGCCAAGTGCATATGGACACCCTTATGCCTGAACATGGTGTTTGTTATGGACAATCTATGACGAGCACAGAAGTCCAATAACAAAACACCACTCGAGTTCAGATGGGGGGGGGCATTGAAGTCCCCCAGCAGAAGGAACGCTCTCCAGCACCCGGTCTAAGGACTCCAAAAAGTCCACGGGAGGGAGGTCCCACGTCGCCTCTTTGGGCTATGCCCAGCTGGGCCCCACCAGGCAATTGCCATCGAGCCCCACCCCCAGGCCTGGCTACAGGGGGGGCCTGCGTCCGGGCGAGTGGAACTTTGAACCATTTGTCTTTTTTATCAGAAGGGGTCTGGTAAGCTACACTTTGTCTGCTCCCTCCCCTAAGACCTGCTTGCCATGGGTGACCCTACCAGGGGCATAAAGCCCCCGACAACTGAGCCCCTAGGATCACTGGGACATGCAAACCCCTCTACCAAGGTGGTAGCTCAGGGAGGAGTCCCATAAAGGTGCCTGTCCCAAATATAAGCCCGTTGAGTTAGGTGGTGCAAGCAAATAATAGCCCAGGCTGTTAATTAAAGTTTTATGGGAGTAAGTAAGTAATATCTTTCATCAGAAATAAAACACATGCTCTAACTTCTTTTTCATAAGCACATCTCATTGTCAGCACAGTGACATGTTGTCCCCTTATCATTATTGTTTTTTTTGTTTAGTTTTTTTCAGTTATATAAAAACGTCATCAGCCTACATCTGCCTTTGCTTTTGCTACTAAATATAAAACTATGTCCTCTCTACTGCTGTACAACACAGTGCTCTGTTGTTTCTGGAGAGGACCACAACAGGGTGCTCATAGCTCCTGTTAACTTCTGATGAATACAGTTTGCTGTGGGTTGTGAAGGAAGCATATACTGATCTGAACTCAAATGAAATAGCAAATCTGAAAATTAAACTGCATGATCAAAAATGCTGTTGTTTTTTTGAATGGGTGCATTATTTGGCACAGAAATAAAATTCATATTCAATCATCCAATTTGTATTTTAGTTTTCATCTTAAAGAACGCATGGCCAAACGCTGTGACAATATTTTAATTGACAGGTAAATTGGTATACATACACACATAGCTGGCTTAAATAAAGTTTGATTCTAACCTAAATAAATATAGGTGTTAAATTATGAAAGACTGCACCTTGAAATTATGAAGTATATCATGCACAGCTCAAATAAAAGAAAAACTACATGTAAATAAATATAACTATCTACTTGACATATTGTAGCATCTTTCTTTACAGTAAACTAATATGATTTGACTGTGCTCCCTGAGCTTCAGTGGCAATAGACTAAATACAGATGTGATTGTAATTGGACACCTTTCTGTTCATGCATTTTTTTTCTGGGCGTGAAAGGGGGATAGAGAGAGAAGGGATGACAGCAAAGGGCCAAGGCCGGAATCAAACTTGTGGCCGCTGTGGTAAGGATGTAGCCTCTGTGCGTGGGCCACCCGCTCTATCAACTGAGGTACTGGGCACCCCAAAAATTAATATCATTTATAAGCAATTTTTCAAAACACTCTTTATTATTTTATTTTATTTTATTTTATTTTATTTTATTTTATTTTATTTTATTTTATTTTATTTTAACTAATCTTCTAGTAATTTTCTTGTACTATAATTACTATTTCTAGTACTATAATTTCTGGGTGATTTTATCTCGTGCTCACGGCCTTCTTCACATATTTTTGAAAGAAATCAAGCCAATTTGCTCAGGTCTCAAAGGGTTAATGGGCTTCTAAAGAAGGAGGAACATGTTCAGCAGCAAGAAGAAAGAGCAGCAGGGATCATTTAACTTTTATTTATAGTCAAGTCTTTTCTCAAACAGATTTTCAAGGAAGTCTAAATGAAAAAAAAAAATGGAAAAATTCCAATCTAACTTTAGATCACATCGCTAACGTCAGAGGACGGGAGGATCTGACTCACTGAAGTGCTGTTCATTCAGGCATTCATGTTGCAATCACTGTGCATTTTAAACTAATATATTTATGATTATTAATTTATTTTATCACAAACACCACATGTTTTTTTTCTTTTATTATATATCCTTTTTATATTTTACCTCTTTTATTGTTTGTTGTGGGGGTTCTTTTCTCCTGTTTTTATGTCTGTATAACAAGGCACTAAAATACTGGAAACCTGAATTTCCCTATGGGATTAATAAAGTTACCATCTATATTTTTTTGCAGATAATTTTAACCGAAAACATAATCATAATAATTGATAATGCCCTCCTGCTGGAATATCAGCCTCCTGTGCATGCTTCAACTTCTGTGTGGAACTCGTCCCACCTACAGCTCTCTGCGCCACAATCAAGCAGTGTCCCTACAACCTGCGCCAAGAATCAAGTCATTGACTTGCCAGACAGGTATGTGACTCAGACCAAGAATTCCAGGAAGTGACTGATGGCTTTTTCAGCATAGTTGATCACCCGTCTTTGTATCCACAGACGCACAGTAAAATGATCATCCCCTCCTGACAGCAGCACTGTTTGGAAGCAAGAAGCCAATACGGTAAACAAATGTTGTTTTATCATTTTAAAACATTACTTTTACTTTTATATGGGTAGTTATTATTACTTACAGAGAAGGAATGGATTTGATGTAGCTCAGACAGGCTTGACTCATGTATAAGAACGAAACAGCACAGCAATTTGACATTTATAACATGTTACCATTTTATATATGAAATGATTTAAAGACTGAATGTAGAGAAATGCATGTTATATATTGATTTTTTTTAACCCTTTGATTCTTAGATCGACATAACTTTTTTTTTTTTCTCTATTTTTAAATCAGTTTTTATTTCATATAAAAAACATTTTTGAAGGCAATGAGCAACTTGGCAAGAAATATTCCACAAAGTGCAAGAAATTGTCCGGGGTGAAAGTTTATTAATCTATCTTCCCTCACTCGAAACATCAACAGACTTTGTCAGTCTAAAATGTTGCCTTTAGTGTATATATCACATGCCAAGGAACGTGACAAAGTGTTGGTATTTGATGACCTGGGAATAAGAACGGGCCGACATGATATGGTAATAATATGGTTTGTGTTTCAGAGTTTAGAAATCATGCTTACCAAAGCTTTGTCTCTTTTTATTTTGAGTGTAGCCTGAGGACACTAGTAAAGGTCACATCAGGACGAGTTGAGATGAGAAAGTGTTGAAGTTTCTTACTAACATGACATAGGCGACTAGCATGGTATGCTACAAATACTAGAAAATTATGTTGTTATTCAAAGAACTCAATTCACTTTTGGCTTCACATAAGAAATGAATAGCATATAGAGTATACATTATGCTCTCGGTCTGCGTCTGCTGTTGATGTTTCAGTATGATGCTATGGATGCCATGATGTAATGTTTGGGAAACAAAGGCACATGGTTCAGCCTGTTCTAGTTCCAAACTCATCAAACAGCGCTGAAAGATCTAACCATAGCTATTACGAGATAACTGGGAGAAGTGAAAGCTATAACTAGAATAGAATACAACGCTTTTTTAGATAATTTTTGAAAAGATGTTTTTTGCCTTTTATTGATAGGATAGAAATGTAGACAGTAAAGTTGGGAGAGAGAGGGGGAATGGTGTGGAATTTAACCTGGACTGCTGCAAAGAACTCAGGCTAGAATGATATAATCTATAGACACTCTACCAGGTGAGCCAGAGGACAGTGGGGACTGTGTGAAAATGTCTGGATCCAGCTACAGTAAATCAGTCAAAGTAAAAGGAACAAGGAAGAAGGCTGAAATATGCAGACTGTTGATTGACTGGTTGATTACATTTTCATTCTCAACAGTTCAAAGTATTAAAAGAACAAAACATCGACAAAAATACAGAATATTAACCCTTTGAAACCTGGGGCAACATCACTTTTCTCAGCTTTCACAAGTGTATGAACCTTTGAACTGAGTGATGTAAGAAATGTTTAACAAAACTTTATTTTATTATTTTCTTCTTTGGTGTTTTTTGAGCTCTCCTTTTTTGTTTTTACTTGTTAGTGTTGGTTTTTTGGTTTGTTACTAATTTTCAGGTAATATTCTTGTACTTTTTATGAATTTCCTGACAAACAATATAACATCTAGCTGGTTATAAAAATCTCATCTCATATTAGCGTTAACCCTTTGAAACCTGGAGTGACATTTATTTCAGAAACATGGAGAGAAAAAGGCAATGAGTTGACTTGATGACTTGATAAAAAATGTTCCACAACTGCAAAAAATAATTATATTTAATATATTAAAAAAATTAAAAGCAAGAGAAAAATGTATAAGCAATAAAAAGCTCAGGGAATTCATATTTATAGCAAATAATCATGATTACATATTTTATGTTAAAGAATTAATATAATATAGAAATATTTTTTTCTAGTTCCTTTTTTAACAAATTTATTAGGGAATTTTCTTGTACATTTTTCTAGTTTCTTGCTAATTTCTGGGGTCATTTTTTCTTGTGTTGCTCATTGCCTTCTTCTCATGTTTTCGTAAGAAATCAAGCCAACTGTCTCAAGTTTCAAAGGGTTAAATTCATTTCCAATCATTTCTAAAGTGAACTGAGTCGATGTAATGGAGCTAAGTAATTTAAGTGGACTGTTTTGGAGCAAAGTTTTGAAGATGGAGATGATAACAGAACAAAATAGCCCAGTTAGCAGGGAACGTTCCCACAACATTGGCCAACGTTACCCACAAATACATTTTTAAAGAAAACATTTTGATGTAATGCTCAAAGAACATTTTAAGGATGTTCATAATTTCAAAAAATGTTCATGTAAGGTTAAATGCTGACTAACATGCAACATTTTAACTGCAACATTCTGAGGATGTTTTGGTGATGAGAGGTGACAGATCGTGAAATGTTCTTTTATAAAACATTCCCACAATGTTACATGAGAACAAAGGAAGGACAACTTCAAAGCAACATTTAGAACATGTTTTTGAGACCTGAGACAACAGATCATTTTTCATTAAAATATAATGTAATATGTTAACTTTTTTTTGTTTGTTTTAGATAGTTACCCTGAAATTTAAGGAGAACATTCTCGGATATTCAAGAAACAATTCCACTGAAAACATTACTAAAACATTGCATTGGTTGCATAATTGTTCTCAGAACATTTTTAGAATCAAAACTTGCTCTCTAGCATGAGAAAGTGAGTGATCTCCAGGAAGTGAATAAATCTTGTGTTACACTCTCAGTATCATGAGGTTAAAGGAAGCATGACTTAACAATTTTTGTTTACGGGATGAAAATATAGTAACAACACAAACACTTGCAAACTTACTTGGTGTTTGCAAGAGAAACAGTTGGAGCAGTTATTAAGTTGTTTGTATGTACTAGACAAGTTGAATATATCAACTTTTTTAGGTTTTAGATGTTTGTTCTTACTAACTTTGCTGAAGGCTACAGAGGTGTAAATAAGTTATGCTTCTGTTTAGGTGACTGCAACAGCTTGACTGAACTTGGCTTTGGTCATCAAATATTTCAGTGTCAACACAGGCTTTGACATTCGACAGGGTCTGGATTCCCCAAGACAAGACTTATCCCCCAGACTTCTACACACTTTTGATCCTTTGCATTTAATGAAATCCTAACCATCAGGTTTTAGTGATGTTAAAAGATAGATGGATCAAACATCCTGGAGTGAAGTATCAACAAATGTGAGATCTTAAGAAGTAAGGCTTAGGCCTGGGTGATATGGCTTAAAAATAAAATCTCCAGTTTTTTCACACCAAACCCAATTTACATTTTTAATCTTTTTTTTCTCTTCTTTAAAACAAACAACGGATGACGGATCCACAACTGCATAAATAGAAATAAGTACATTCAATTTGAAAATTATATTTATAGTTAGTTATCACAATTACATATTTTATAATATGTTACTTAATTATTGTAATATTTAAACACTCTTTCTAAGTCATCTCCCTTTTAAATAGTTTTTTATATTATTTTCAAATTTTCAGAGAAAATAGGCTTGATTTCTTTCAAAAACATTGGAAGAACAAAAGAAAACATGACCCAAAGATTAGCAAGAAACTGATAATAAATAAATAAGTTATTATTATTTATAAAAAATATGATAATTTTGTAACATCATTTTAAGTATGTAATTGTGGTGATTATAGTATAGTTTTTCCTTAGCTTTTTTACTTGTTTCCCCTAGAAATTTTTCCCTTTTCAAAAAAATTTTTCTAAATCTACTAACTTCTTGCAATATATGGGACATTTCATGCCAAGCTGCTCATTTCCTTTTCCCCCATGTTTTTGAAAGAAAGCTTACCAATGTGCACAAGCCCAAGAAACAACATGTTGCTGCAGGTTTCAAAGGGTTAAATAATCCCAGAATTTTCTTTTTGCATGCCAGTCTTGTAAACAAACTTCATCAAAAATTTTGAGTTTTATTGCACTGTTGCTTTTTGTGCATCATTGAATAGTCTAAATAATACCCATTGGAAGAGTTGTGAAGTTTGAAAAACTGCTTTGGAGCTTTGATTTAAAGAATTTTATCTGAACTTGGCTCTTTCACCAGGACATTGGATTTAAGCCAACAAGTTAACCTGGCAGAAAGTCCCCACTGTAAGCAAGCTTTGTTCATTTCAGAAGACGTGCTGATCACAATGGGAGATATGTAAATGAGCTGAGATCATAACTTCAGACTTGAATGACAATCACAAGTTTCAGTTAACAGGAAGGTAGGCCTACTGCATTTTTGAAAAGACAACTACCGGCATGATTAAAACATCTGCAGCCATGAACTCATTTTTTATTTTTGGACCTGGACTGTTTATTAGTACTTTTGGAACTGTACAGACAGAGTAGCAGAATTAATTAGTGTAAATTGAGTTCATTTTTCTGAGTCCGAAAAAAACAAACATAAATAAAAATAAAAACACACACACACACGTATATATATACATATTGAGAAAGAAAACAACTTTGCTTTTTTCAAATACCAAATGCATTTTTTCCTCAATCAAATTTCACAGTTACATATAGCATATATTTTTTAATCCTTCACAATTGATTAATTGATCATTTATTAATTGTTATCGTCCCTACTATATATAAAAAATATATATAGAGAGAGTATTTGTCTTTTAGTTTATTTCACTGATGTTGATGCAATGTGATTAATGGCAACTTTTATGCTTTGGAAATATGTACAGTAATGCATCATGCCAATCAAGTCAAAGTATTTAAATGTCATTAAAAGAGAAAGATGAAAAGTACAGTATGAGAATGTGAAAACCGTTTTCATAAATAATTATGTGCTAATAAGAAAACTCAACTATATCATTGCTAATGATTATTAGGTTTGAAAATACAACATTTACTGATTTAATGCGACATCCTGTATACCCACTCCTGGTCGTCCGTCTGAATGCAAATACAGATGATTTTGTTGTCTGGACAGACATGGATAATGTGGTCCCTTTACACATTTAAATCCACGCCTGCATGTCTTCTAATGGACTGAGTAACGATTGGTGTTTTTGCTTGTATCCTCTGTAGTTGAGATGGCATTACCTAAGGCATTACGATTCACGGTCGTTCTTCTGGTTATATGCTACATCCTGGAGCATCAGGGATATAGAGAGTCTATGAGTGTATTCTTTGAGGTAAGAAGAATAATTCATAAGGTCTAACACTCAAGATTGTAGTACCATATCAAGAGCTACTGCAACTGATGTGATTCATCACCAGACTTATAGAATCTGTCATTGTAGTAGGTTTTGTGTATAATTAGTGTTAAGTTACATGTTTTGGTATATGTGGACAAACACAAGTACAATGTTACTAATCATTAATCAAAACTGCTCATTTCAGGAATTGATAGGTACAGCACACACAGAAGCCAGAGAAAAAAGAATGGGTGAGTCTCATATTTGTCCAGAGAAACAGACTAATCTGCAAGCTCAATATTGACCCAGCGATGTGGCACATTATGATAGTGCAAACAGAATTCATAATGTGTCCTTTTCTTGTCACCAAAGAATGGACTGTGATTATGTTTATTTTATATCTTCTCAGATTCCTCAAATTCCTCTCAGATTACAATCCAAAATGAATTAGAGGAGCTGGAAGGAATCAACACAACAGGTACAACACCCTTTTATTTTGTTGCCCTATTGCAGGGATTCTCAACTTGTTTTGCTTTGGGGCCACTTTTGCAAAATATTAGGGTATAAATATAAATATTTCCAGGATTTGGGGTATTTTCTAGGATTTCAGCATGTTTGGAGGATTTTAGACCATTTATAGGATTACATGACATTTCTGGGATTTTAGCACATTGCAAGGATTTTAGGATGTTTCCAGAATTTCAGGACTTTTCTAGGATTGTAAGATATTTCTTTGATTTTAGAATGTTTCTGAGATTTAATGACGTTCATTTGATATTAAGACATTTCTTGGATTTTTGGACATTTGTAGAATTTTAGAATTTTTCTAGGTTTTCAGGATGTTTCCAGGATTTTTACAAAATTTCTAGGAATTAGGGGTGATCCGTGGAATTTAGGGCATTTTTAGGATTTCAGGATATTTTTAGGATTTTAGGACTTTTCTTGGATTTTAGGACGCGACCCGATAATGGCCGTTATTTGGCCTTTTGCTGATTATCTATATCAGCGTTTAATTGCATGATTGCCGATAAAATTAATTAATTAAGAAATACAAAGAAAGTGTCAGCATGGGAGGACCTCATCAAAAAAGTTGCTTGGAACTTGGTGTATATGATGTTGAAAGCATACGTTTTGATTAAACATTCGCAAAAGGCATTTCAACAAAGTTTTGTGTTGGAGTTTGTTGTATTCCAAATTCTATATATTGACAGAAAGATTTTCAATTTTAGTGTAAATGCATATTGATTCCATTTATTGTTTATCGGTCTCATTAACTATTAATTATTGGTATCAGTACTGGCCCTGAAAAAAACAATATTTGTCAACCCCTAGTGATAAAATTAAAATGTTTTTTTATAATGCTAGACATCATGAAAATCAAAGCCAACCCACCCTTTTCACAGATGACATTTTGATGAGACGCACAGGTGTAAATAATGACACTAATGACAGCTGAATGATTGTGTGTCTTCTTGCCTTTTAGTCATGTTGTGTTTCATTATGATTGTTTTGTGTCTTTTTTTGAGGTAATATTGTGTGTGTTTGAGGTCATTTTGTGTCTTTTGGGTTGTTTTGTGTTGCTTTGGAGTCACTGTGTGTTTCCTTGTGATTGATTTGTGTCTTTTTTTGTGTCTCATTGTGGTTGTTTTGCCTGTAGTTGCTTTGTGGTCATTCTGTGTGTTTAATTTGCCACTAATTAAAAATGTGGAAAATATTCAGGAACATTTGTAGGTAAATCATTAATGTAGCCTTCTATCAATTTTGATTTTAGGGCAATTACCTCTCTTCATCAGTAGATGGTGCTTTGTACGCATCAAAATCTCACTGTGTTTGTTCACAGTTACTGTAGTAGGAAAAGTGTCTTTTCTTTGTTTTAATAAGATCAGTTTGGGTTTTTTTATTTTCTGAATCATGAAACAAGGAACCATCTGTGTATGTAGATGCATATGTTCTTTGCAAAGACTTTACAAACTCATTTAGTTTCAAATAGAGAGGAATCTGTTGCATGTAGACAGTTAACCCTTTGAAACCTGAGCAAATTTATTTCTTTCAAATTTAAAATTCTTAAAATTGCAAAGGTAATAAAAATCACAATAACATATTTTTAAATAAGTAATTCTGACAGTTACATTAGATGGATACTTATTACATTACATATTGTGTCACTCTTGATTACCTGTATAAATAAAGAAGTATTGTCCAAAGTCTGGCCCCGGGGCCCAATAGTGGCCAGCAGACCCTCATCTTGTCTTTCAGAATATACTATATGATAAACTCATTTGATGGGAGAAGCAGCTCGCCCCCAGGTACTGTTTTTCTCCTATAAAGCCCTCTGAGGCATACTGTGATTTGTGATAATGGTCTTTATAATAAAAAATTGGCTTGAATTGACTTGACTTTCACATTGTCTTATTTAGCCCCCAAAATTAAAAAAAAAAAAAAAGTGTGGGCACCACGTGGGCAACATATCACATGTTGTGATGACTGCACACAGTGAAGTGTGTGAAATTTGGTCCGTCTGAATTACATTTAGGCTTCAAAAATCATGACAGTGGTTATTTGTGTAGATTATCTTGCATAACAAAATCCTGACGTATCATAAACATTTGTTTACCACAGAGCTTATTTTTTACAATCATCCAAAATCCAGTGGAAAAATCCCATATGCTTTTTGACCAAGGAACCAGGGCGACGCTGACTTCCGGTAGAAAAAAGTCATCCCTGCGCCACTCTATTAAGTTTTGTCAGTTACCAGAATAAGATCAGCATAATTCATGCCACAATGACTGCTGCAGTGAAAAGTGTTTGAAAATTGCTGTGTTTGATGGTGATAGACTTGTGTTTCTGCTGTTCTCCTCCACAGATTTGCTGGTCATTGATGTCGTCCTGGATTTAAGCCTCCCGGCCTCCTTTGAACCACTCATTCAAACATACAGAGAGAGGGTGGCCAGTCTCCCTCTGCCCTACAGCCTCAGTCCATCTGTAACAATATTAGACTTAAATTTCACCACATGTAAGAGCTTTTGCTGCCTTATTTGTTTCCTTTTGTTATTTAAACGGATGATTTAATGCTGTTTTATCAAGCAGTGTCTAATTTGACGTTTTTTGAAACATCTCTTCAAGTGTGTGCCCAAAACTCCACCGGAGGACTGCAGTGTCAGTGTGAAGAGCAGTTTGCTTGGTCATGTGACAAGTGTGACCGCTATGGTGCATGCAGTGATTCCATCAGTCAGTCCTGTAGGTGCATTCATGGACTTCCTTCTGACGGAGAGTTCTGTGAACCAGTCACAAGTAAGCATTGCTCTTATGTAGCTGTTCCATTAATAACGATTCTGTCTGCAAAAAGGGAAACCGTTGATTGTATCTGGCTGTGTTATGTATTTTGACCTAAACATGGTTTGGCTCAACAAAGAGTCGCTTCTAAAGCGATCTGAGTTTGATGATAATATTGATTATATCTGAATCCCCAAGAACGTGGCTCAATTATTTAATCTCCAATATTGCTCCACAGATGTCGCTCCATGTCCATCGCCGACTCCTGGTATGGAAACATTTATTGCTTTGTCTTGCATGGACATATTTTAATAATCTAAGAGTGTTAGTAGCAGAAGTTGGAAAATAAAAAGCATTTATCAGTCTTAAAGAGCATTAGAACATGTTGCTTTTATTTTATTTTATATTTTTTAACAGTGACAACACCAATGGTTACAACGACAACGGCAATGGCCACAACAACGCCAATGATCATAACAACGCCAACACCGACTTCTGGTAGGGGAATATTTCTATCTTTGCTTTGCATGGACTAAGTACAAATGACTTACCAGTTGCATTGTTAAATATTGTCAATGTATGAAAGACGTTTTTATCAAAAAGCCTTAATCAAGTTTCCCTGGAAGACACTGGCAGTGTCAAGAAAACTGTATCTGCTGCACAAAAGCATTTTCCATGTTTTAACAATATGTGGCTGAGAATTCTCAGTTCTAAGACAAAAAAAACAGAAGTACTACTGACAACCATTAAACTCTCAACTGTTAGACAACAGACGACTAAAACACTTCTTACAACTGTATAAATTCTCAATCTTTATACCACCTTTTATTACAGTTTCAATGTCTTTATCCGTCACAGAGATGAGTAAATACAAATAAATCTGCTGCACTCAAACTCACCTGCTTCTGTTTCAAAATAAAAGTCCTGTGACAACATCTTTTTTGACAGAGTCCCATCAGTTGTTGGCACTTTATTGTGAAACATGTGCAGGGTCATGTTTTTGACTTTGCAGGAGCTTGAACAACTTCATTAATGAGTGGAATATGTGCTTATGAATGCGAAAATAAAGAACTCACAGCAGCAGGCAGCTCTGCAGAAGTGTCACAGTAACAACGCTGTCAGTGTGAATACCAAGAGTGTGCAACATGTTGCAGTTTAGTGAGGTTGCCCTCATGCGCTGCTCAGCCGTGCAATTTGTTACAGGCGAAGATAACGACACACTCTGAAGTCAAACAAAGGATGCAAGCCAAAAAACTCCTGTCATAAATGTTGAAAAAGGAGTTTCCGAATATCTTAACCCTGGCAGGAGTTTTCCAAAATGACTGTTTCCAGTGACCAAAAACTCTGTTTGCATGTGTACGAAAGGCCAAAACGTATAGAAAAAGCTGTTTCTAAAAAATATACTTCTATTTATGGACTAGGCCAGAGTCAATGGGCAATTTAAATTGTTTTTTGGTAAGAAGCCTGAAATAAGATCTGTGATTAACACAAGCTGAAGAGACTTTCATGTTTTGTTCTACAACATCAAGTACCTCAGTAAAAACTTCACTGTGACCTCTGAAGCTTTTATGTGTCTTAAAAAGGGTGTTGGCTAACAAGTGGCTGAATGACACTACACAAGGTCATCACAATGAGCCGCACCTAACACAACTTTACAGCCTCATAGTGGCAGCGATGACAACCATCATGTAGTTCATCATAGCCTAAAGTTAGATTTTTTCTTCTGTCAATTACATTCACAATTACATTCAAAGTAATCCCATATGCTTTTTGACCAAGGAACCAGGGCGACGCTGGCTTCCAGGTAGAAAAAAGTCATCCCTGCAGCACTCTATTAACTTTTGTCAGTTACCAGAATAAGATCAGCATAATTCATGCCACGATGACTGCTGCAGTGAAAAGTGTTTGAAAATTGCTGTGTTTGATGGTGATAGACTTGTGTTTCTGCTGTTCTCCTCCACAGATTTGCTGGTCATTGATGTCGTCCTGGATTTAAGCCTCCCGGCCTCCTTTGAACCACTCATTCAAACATACAGAGAGAGGGTGGCCAGTCTCCCTCTGCCCTACAGCCTCAGTCCATCTGTAACAATATTAGACTTAAATTTCACCACATGTAAGAGCTTTTGCTGCCTTATTTGTTTCCTTTTGTTATTTAAACGGATGATTTAATGCTGTTTTATCAAGCAGTGTCTAATTTGACGTTTTTTGAAATGTCTCTTCAAGTGTGTGCCCAAAACTCCACTGGAGGACTGCAGTGTGAGTGTGAAGAGCAGTTTGCTTGGTCATGTGACAAGTGTGACAGCTATGGTGCATGCAGTGATTCCATCAGTCAGTCCTGTAGGTGCATTCATGGACTTCCTTCTGACGGAGAGTTCTGTGAACCAGTCACAAGTAAGCATTGCTCTTATGTAGCTGTTCCATTAATAACGATTCTGTCTGCAAAAAGGGAAACCGTTGATTGTATCTGGCTGTGTTACGTATTTTGACCTAAACATGGTTTGGCTCAACAAAGAGTCACTTCTAAAGCGATCTGAGTTTGATGATATTGATTATATCTAAATCCCCAAGAACGTGGCTCAATTAATTAATCTCCAATATTGCTCCACAGATGTCGCTCCATGTCCATCGCCGACTCCTGGTATGGAAACATTTATTGCTTTGTCTTGAATGGATATATTTCAACAATCTATCAACAATCTAAGAGTCTTTAGTAGCAGAGTTGGGGGAAAAAAAGCATTTATCTGTCTTAAAGAGCATTAGAACGTGCTGCAGATTTTTTTTTTTTTTTTATAACAGTCACAACAACAACGCCAGTGGTCACAACAACAACACCAATGGTCACAACAACAACGCCAGTGGTCACAACAACAACACCAATGGTCACAACAACAACGCCAGTGGTCACAACAACAACGCCAATGGTCACAACAACAACGCCAGTGGTCACAACAACAACGCCAATGGTCACAACAACAACGCCAGTGGTCACAACAACAACAATGCCAATGATCACAACAACAACAACAACAACAACAACAACAGAGGGTATTACACAAAAACATGTAAAGGATGAAAAGACATGTATCTCAAGCACATTTTCATTCTCAAGTTGTCAGATACTCACACTTTGTCATTGCTTTCAATGTTAAAAAGTCACCTTTGGCGTCAGTATGATTAGCTGCTTGTGCTAGTTAGTAAGGCAGCTAGATGGAACCTTTCACCGTGTTATGATCCGCCGCCTGTCAGACAGACATGAATGTAGAGGCAAACTATGACTCTTTTTTCCTTAACCCAACTACTCACTTCTGTTACCTAAACCACTCCTGCCTTTGTAGCCTCATCCTAACCCTTGCCTTTGTTGATGCCTCGACATTGGTTGCAATGTGCTTTTGTTGCCTAAACAATAATACATGCTTTTATACCCTAATCCTAACCATGCGCTTTTGTTGACATCCATTCATTGGTTGCCATATTCTTTTGTTGCCTAAATATAACTATGTGCCTTTGTAGCCTATTCCAAGCCACACTTTTAACCTGAATTAGTTGAATTTACTAAAGAATTGCCTGGAAACCAGTTGCTTTTAACTGTTTTAGTTTTTACATGAGGTAATACTGAAAAGGTTTAGATGTGTTAACATAGAACCTTAAGTGGATGCAGTAGACATATCAAAGGTTACATTAGTAGCCTTTCCTAAAAATAATTATTTCACATAACTTAGATTCAATTCAAAGTATTTATTGTCATATGCACAGTATGGAAACATGTTTCCCTGTACAATGAAATTCTTACTTTGCTGTCCACATAATGCCTAACGTGTAGAAAATTATCCCCATGGACTGCCGAAACCCGGGATTGAACCAGGGACCTTTAGATCTTCAGTCTAACGCTCTCCCAACTGAGCTATTTCGGCATGCACTTACTTCCTTAAGCTGAATAAAATTATTATTTTAAGTTACACTTACATAAACATATATAGTAAACATATTTTTTAAAGCAAATGCAGGTGGATAAATGGAGCGTAATGTGTTGACGCAGAAGTCCAATGACGAAGCGGTAGTATGTGATGACTTGGGATAAGAATGTGTTAGTATCTCATGATGCTGTTTCTCTGTGATAACAACTTGTGTAGAGAGGAGGCTCATGTTTACCTTGGAGCAGAATTTTGATCCTTCATTCAATGACTCAACCAGTGAAGTCTACCAAGACTTTATGAACACTGTAAGTCTTATTGTTTCTTCTGTTTGTGTCATACAGTTTTTTCATGACAATGTTGATGTAATGAATGTGCCACTATGTGACATGTGTTCCTAAATTTAACAGTGGAGCTAATAACAAGCGGGCTGTGTCACTGTCTCTAATAGATTACCACTCAAGGTGAGAAACACATCCCCGGTTTTAAAGCAGCACGGATAATTGAGATCCGGTAAGTCAAATTTTTATTATTTTGATTTTGAATTTGTCATACTTTTCCATTTACAGTTTGGTTGGTTTCAGGTTTGTAGGAACTATATCAGCATTATCCTAGGCTACTTGTATTTAATATTTACATAAGAGAATGGTAGCAAATAATGTTTGACACCTTAGTATGAAATTGTAAGAGTAGAGTCCCTGTGTATTAACCCTTTAAAACTTGGAGCAACATCACTTTTCTCATGCTGCTCAGATGCTTTTAACAAGTATTTTCAACTCTGAAACCCTGAGCAAACTTGTGTGATTTCTCTTGGCAAGAAATGTTCCACAAAGAGTAAGTATTAAGTAGATTTAGAAAATTATTTTTAATCTAGGAAAAATGTCTTGAGAAAAAGAAATAGCTATAATTACCATAATATCATTTTTAAAATTATGTTATAGAATTTTATTTTATTTATTCATTTTTTTTTTATTGGGAAGCATGGATGTATTTGTAAATTCTGGATACAGCATGGAGGTGGGACCCCGTTCATTACTGCTCATTGGCACATGAAGTGAAAAAAAAATGTTCAGATCTACAGGCCCATGAGGCATGCACACTAGAGAGATAAAGTAGCAGAGTGTTGTTGAGTTTGCCCGAGCAGGAAACTTCTGCTGGTGGAGCAACTGACTTTTGGATAAGCACCTCACTAGCTTGAATGCCAGTCTAAAAAAAATAATCTTGCAGCTCTTTTAGACTTTCCAATTTTTTTGAACCCTTGTTTAAATCTAGATAGTGACATTTCACAGGGGTTTTGACACTCAAAAATTAGCCACTGATTAACAGACGTCTCTTTCCCGATGAAAGTCCATTGGAAAAAAGTCTTTCTGTGCCTGTGAGCATCACGTGATCGACCCAGATGGTGTAATTCCACTTTTGGCCACAATGTTAAATTTGCATCAGAGCCTGGCACACTTCCTGGAGGCTTGGAATCAATTCTGTTGCAAATGAGTATTGCATCCAATACTTGTTTTTAATATTGTTTAGTATCTGGGTGTCAATTTTTTTTCAACCAACCTTAAAATAAAAAGCTATCCTACTTCAAAGTGAAAACTTTTTGAGCAGAACTCTACATTAGGGTACTTTTTTATGTGGCACATCAAGTACCCCTACATACCTTTTTGTGCGTGGTTAATGTCAGTTTCCAGAGCAGATATAATATGATAATAACTGGACGACATTGTCCCTGTTATTGGATTTTAATTGTGACTCAGTTGTGCATTTCAGGGAAGGAAGCACCATCTGTGACTATGCTATAACAGCAACGTCTTTTCAGGAACCGGAAATTGAAAACCTAAAAGCAGGGATATTTTCACAGCTGGCCCGAACATACCCAATTCGATTTGACAGTAAGACTTTTACATTTTTGAAAATATTTTCAGAGATATACATTTTGCTTTCATCTTTACAATTGACTTAAGTACATCTGATAATTTTGCAGAGGTGGTATAATAATTTTAAATACATTTTATTTCTTGTGTGTCTTATTCCAAAAGGCCAAAATGTTTTAAAGTTTGACCCAGATCCAGTAGTTCCTGGGAATAGAACAAATGTGACATGTGGGCCGCCACCAGAGAATCTCAATTTCGGAACTGAATGGCAAGCAGAGTGGAGACGTGACAATACTGAAATACTCCAAGACAGTCTACACATGTTTTCAGTCCAGGATGGAGCATCGGTCCTCACTGTGTCACAGTTTTTTAGTACGGACAAAGGTAAGAAATAGATCCAGTGTGGTGCAGGCAACAAATAACTTATTTATGTGTCAGGTGAAATCATAAGCGTAATGATTAAAGTGTGTTAATACAGAGCTCTGATTGGTGAGTGAATGGCTTGTATTAAAAAGCAAAACTGTAACTACACTGTGTCGACTGCTGAGCCTGACCCAACCATGCCAAAAAAATTTACCTCGCCACAGTAAAGTAATTTGACCAAAAGTTTTTAAAATATGTAGTCATGCTTTTACCTTTACATAGCTACATTTAAGTAAACAGCTGAAATGGCTTCATATTTCTAAAGTAATAATGACTGATTTTTGCATTAGTATCTTTTACATTTATCAACTTGAAACCAAAAGTTAAACGCAAAATTAGAAAAGTGAAAGAAACACAAAACCGCGATGTAACAAAAATCCAGTATAAGTATTAAAGCATAAAAACAGAACAATAACAAAGAGCTAGGGAGATATCTCAGTTACCCTTTAAAACGTAAGCAAATTGCTGTCTTCTGGTGTCTTTTAAAAACATGGGAAGAAGGCAAAGAGCAACAAAAGAAGAAATGACCCCCAAATTAGCAAGAAATTAGTCAAGGAACAAGAGAATTACCTTAAAATTAGTTAAATTAAAATGATAATAATAATAATAACAACAACAAAAGACAGCAAAAAGTTCTTAAAAATTAAATATTATGATTTTTATACATACATTTTTTTTTTTTTACTTTTTTTTATCTACTCATTTAAATTCCAGCAGATGGCAACATTTTGGCCCAAATATTGATTGAACAAGATCTGTCCTAGTTCCCGTAACCATTTTTGAAGAGTACAGAACATTTCCACCAAGAATGCATTGAATCAGAACCAGAAAAGTTGTGTTTCATGTTTTTGTTAACATGGAGTGCAAACCATGACAACATTAGCTAACCAGTAGAACTCTACAGGTTGGAAAGAGAGAGCAATGGAGAAGTCAAGAAATCATCAGAAAAAAAATTGCGTGCACTGCCTTCAGTATTAGTTGGTTCATGCTTGACAGAATAAGAGTTTGCAGGTAATCATACTTATCTTCATTGTGCAGCGCTTTCTGTTGATGACACATCCTTGATGACTTTTTTTTCCTACCGACTAAGCGGTATGAATGCCTGTCGATGTTTCATCATGAATAATATGCAACAGTAATTAACAGACACACCCCCAAGCCATTACTAAATAATTGGCTGTTATGTAACCATTTATTCAAATAAGACTCCTTTTGTTTTTAACAACCATTCCAAATATGGAGAACTCTTAAAAGTATATGAGACAAAGTCAGAAGCCCTTCACTTTCAGTGGGGAGAATTTAGTAAGGCAAAATATATTATAATAAGGTTGATTTGAAAATAATAATTGTTTTTTTTCTCAACCTTAAAATGAGATGCTTAAATCTACTTTGTGGGTGGGTCATTCATAGACAGTCCCATGTTGCCCCAACAGTGGCTTGAAATAGGGACATTAGCATTTTTGCATCAGCCACTGTAGTTAGCAACCCCTCTGTGACGGAATCAAACGTGTGTGTGTGTGTGTGTGTGTGTGTGTGTGTGAATATACATACAGTATATTAGGGGTGTAATGTTATTTAATGCTTTATTAAAACTAACATAAAGTATGATCTTTTTCTTTGAACAATGATGGAACTATATCTGAGTGACCATCTTCTTAGCAGCATATTAAACAAATGCAATTCCTCATGAAACAAAATGTGGTATTATAGTCATAAACAAATATAAACCAAAAAAAAAAAAATCCTGTTACTGAAATGCCAGAGAAATTGACTTGTTTTTACACATATTAATTTTCCAATTGCAATATGATAGTTGAACGTATCGTTCATCATTTTTCAAGTCAAAAATATTGTTACTGTTATTTTAAATTCAATGCCAAAGCTGAAGCCATTGACAGGTATTTTCATTTTTAGAAGAGGTATTTTAGAGAAATGACCACATCGGTATCTAAACAAACCAAAGTGACAGGTCATATTGCTGTTTAACATGCTGTAGCAGAGCAGCTAATTGGCTGTCTAGCCTGCAAATTGATTAACAGTGCACTGATGTTTGTTTGGTCTATGAACAAGGTGCAGAAGAAGATATGTCTTCATATTGTACAACAATTGTAAAAAAGGATACTTCTGCAGGAAAGCTTATGTGTCTTGCTTCATTGTAGTAAAAACAAAGTGATTTGACTGGCTTTTTGGCTTTTTCCCCATTTTCATATATGGAGAACTTGCAGTATTCTGATGAATTAATTCACAAATAATATGATGAAACTGAAACAGAATAGAAAAGGAGAACACAAGATTTACAGTGCACATATGTAAACCCTGCTATTTCTATTTAGTTTGACTTGGTATTCATGGATACAAATAAAGTATTTTAAATCAAAGCTTGTGGCACAAAATGTTGGAAATGGAAATGGAAATTATAAAAGAATGTCACTTCCATTCTGTCTCTTTCTGTATACACTGTATCTGATTTAGGTTGATTGGCTTCACATTGAGTTGACATTAACTGTTGCTCACCTTTAATTTAAGGACGTTATGAATGCACGCTGAAAAGAAATGACAACGTATCCTTCCGGCAGCAACTTGATGATTCCAGCGAAACATTCATCACACCCATAATCCAAGTGAGCCCTGTCAGAAAAACAGTTAGATGTGAGGATGGAAGGACAGAGCAACTGAACTGCTCTGTCAACAGCCCCTATGAGGTTATGTTGCTAGGAATGTCCATTACAGGTAATCCTGAAACAGCAAGCACCAAAGGGGAAATCAGCTTTTCAGAATTCTTGTACATATAAGTGTAGATGAAAATGTTAAGATAATGTGCAAACACAATGTAGTGTTTTCAGTGAGTCAATGTTGGTTTGTTTGTTTGTTTGTTTAAACACAGGCAATAAAATCATCCATACGTTTAATGTGTCTGCCTCCGACTGTGAAAATTCGCCAAAGACGTTCATTTGTCAAGTGAAAAACCACACAAACTTTATGAGAGATATCACATTCCGGTTTTCCAGAGACAGTAAGTATTAATCCAGACATTACAGAGCATTGAAAGCAATTCCAAGATCAATTTTTCCTGTAATAAGAAGTATTAATGTCATATCTGTTTCTCTCTCTCTAGCTTTTGTTTGTAATGATGACGTATTTGGTGCTGGAAATATTGGTGATGAATCTGTAGCTCCCTGCCCGGACGACAGAGTGGGGGAAAGAGAGGCAGAATGTCTGGGAAATGGAACATGGAAAGAAAAAACGCCAGACATGTGCATCCTCCGACCGGTTCAAGACTTGCTGGTGCAATCTGAGGTAAACTATTTCTAAAACCAAATGATGTCATCACTAAGGCCAGATTTATGGCGTGTTTCCACTACATGATACCAGCTCTACTCTACTCTACTCTACACTACTCGCATTTAGTATCAGGTACTTTTCTGGGGGTGGTTTTCCATTAGAAGATAGTACCGCCTCAGAGTAGCTGGTCATTATAGCGACGCCGTGCAACACTGCCATGACGTCAGTTTCAACACAACACACACATAAACAAAGGGTTCACAATACAATGTGGATTTTAGGGAAGCCCCATTTTCCGGTGCACACCACCACTACAACGTTACATTCATAAAGTGTGCAGCAGCGCGCGTGTTAACAGGGTTACTGCGAAAAAGATTCCACTAATACCCACCATTAACATTTCCTCTCTCTCTCTGTCCCTTCTGGAGTTCATGTGACTGCGTAAATGTAGGAAGTTGAGCGCAGCACCAGGTCATGCACAGATGGCCGAAAGCAAGGATAGACACAGAAGTTAAATAATGGAGATGTTTGAAAACATTGACATATTACTACTATATTTTATTATTTAATTAACCTTTATGTGCAGAAAGTATTCAATCTACAACACCAAAGTGAACAATTTTTTAGATCTTCCCCTAAACCTCTTAAGGGAGGCTTTCAGGGGATCCAAGCTCCCATTAGCTCCCCCCGTTATTTGAACTGCATACACACAGACTCGCACTCGCTGGACATGCTCGTCAGCCAGCAAGGTGTGGAACATTTGCACAATTGCTACAATAGCGTTGTTGTTTGCGCTGTTCAAGGTATTCTGTGCGTGCAGTGCATTAATGACACATTGGCAATTCAGTCAGTTCATTCAGACCAGTCAGTGATCTGCAGTGTTTCACGTCACCTTTTAGTACCTTTTAGTACCTCTTAGTACCCGGTCGGCTTTATTCGGAATCCCAGGAAAGCAGGTACTAAAAAAGGTTGTACCAGGTACCAGGTACTTTTTCCTAATGGAAAACCAAAATAAGCGAGTAGAGTAGAGCCGGTACCATACAGCAGAAATGTGCCATTAGCAGTTTGGGGTATGGGGCCTAAATGTAGTAATATCATCACCAATGTGTACTTAGAATTTCTTAAAATCTCTTAAAGGTGGAGCTTAAACTGTCTTGCAGTATAGGATAGGGTTAAAATGAATATGTGAATGAATTTTTAGTACTTACTAGTGTGTGTATATATATATATATATATACTGTATATATATATATTAACAATAAATTTCTTTTATATGTATATGGTGTGTTAAAAAAATCCAACCCATTCTCATTCTAAAGTCATTAACTACTGCCACTTATGCAGTGTTTTTGGTGTGAGATCCTGCTGCCATAAGCCACCTTTGGACAGAGCTGTTCATGGGTTAATTGGAAGATGAGCACCTGTATTTATGACAGTATTGAAAAACAGACCTTCAGAATTTCTAAATATCATTACCGTATAGCCCCTGATACCGCCAAAGTCTAACAAAAGTAACTTTAATTTGATGCTTGAGATCCTGTGTGATGCTGACATTTTTTTGTTTTTGTTTGTGTGTTTGTTTTAAATCTCACAGTCCCTGAATAACAATTCACTGCCAGAATTCTTGGAACAACTCAGTAATGTCACTGTCAACCTAACTGATGAGGTGGTTGAATCACCTGCAAACATTGATGCCATTGTTGACATACTCAACAATGTAGCCAACGCATCACTCGGTATTCCCATAAATAAAACTTTAATGGAGGTATGAGAATTCATCTGCTGAGGTTTGCACAAGTCAAACTATATACACCACAAATCCAAATGATCTAATATCCTCTTTCCTTTCGATTTAGAATTTCCTTGAAACTGCAGGAGTCCTCACCACAAATGAAACAAGGGAATCATGGAACTTTCTAAACTCCAACGCCACCAGAACTGACTTAAAACAAAGAAGTAACAGCTTAATAGCTAGAAGCACCAGCTCAAAATTGTTGGAGTCTCTTGAGTTTGTAACAAGAGCACTGACCAATGACTCCTTTAACATTGAAACACCCTCTATTCTCTTGAACAAAACTACATATGTAGATACTTTCAATGCTGAAATTGAATTCTTTGATTCTGCAGTGGAGACAGACATACATGAGTCTGATGGACAAAATAATTCCATCACTGTGATGACATTTGCCTCAATGGAAAATGTACTCCCTGCAAGAGATGAAAAGAATACAACCTTCCCACCCCCCTTCATCAACGGGAGAGTGGTGCTTGTTTACACTGATGGCATTGTCAATAATGTTTCGTTCACATTCGACGTTTTAAATGAAAGTCTGAGGGATCCTAAGTGTGTTTTCTGGAACTTCAGCCTCTTCGATAATCTCGGAGGTTGGGACGACGAGGGCTGCGAGTTGGTCCACAACGAAAATGGAACCGTCACCTGCAACTGCAACCACCTGACCTCGTATTCTATACTCATGTCACCATTCACTTCAGATAACCGAGCACTGGCTTTCATAACCTACATTGGAGTCAGCATATCTATGGCTTCCTTGATCATATGCCTCATAATTGAAGCTGTCATATGGAGAAAAATAAGAAGGAACAACACATCATACTTACGTCATGTTTCCATTGTTAACATCGCAGTGTCTCTCCTGGTTGCAAACATTTGGTTTTTTATTGGGGCGGCTTTTCCAGAACCGCTGAAGAGAGGCTACTCAGCATGCACTGCAGCCACGTTTTTTATCCATTTTTTCTACCTAGCCCTGTTCTTCTGGATGTTAGCCTCAGGTCTGCTGTTGCTCTACCGCACAGTTAGTGTCTTTGAGGGACTGTCCAAAAACTCTATGTTGGCAATTGGATTCTGTCTCGGCTATGGGGCACCTATTATTATCGCAGCAATAACTATTGCTGTAACTGCACCCAACAGAGAGTACATCCGAAGAAATGGTTGCTGGCTTAACTATAATGAGTCCAAGGCTCTACTGGCCTTTGTGATCCCTGCACTATTAATAGTGGCAATAAACTTTTTAATACTGTTTGTGGTGATCTACAAAATGTTGAGGAGAAGGGCCCTGCAAGACACTGCACAAGCAACTGAGAGAAACGTTCTGGTGGTCATTGCCAGGAGTTTGGCTGTCCTTACACCTCTTTTTGGTTTAACTTGGGGTCTGGGAGTTGGAACCATGGTGACACGCAATTTAGCAGTGCATGGATTATTCGCAGTCTTCAATTCACTGCAGGTACAAATGGAATTATTATTAATACTGTTCCATATGTCACTCTATATTGTGGTAAAATTATTCTGTCTTGTGAATAAGGAGTATGCCTTTTGTCACTAAAGCTCTTTTTCTACTCTTTGTGTCTTTCTTTGAAGGGTTTCTTCATTTTGGTGTTTGGAACACTGTTGGACAAAAAGGTATGTAAGTCTCAATATTCAAAGGTTTATTCAACTGCTCACATAATAAAAAGGGAAATCCATTCACAGCTAAAATCCACATTCATTTTTTTCTCTAATATTACATTGCTAATGAAAAATATATAAATGTACTGCTGAAAAGGAAAAGTAAGATATCTGATTGGCTCACCTCTAACTGGCTAAACACTTGCAATGGTGTACACCAGGGCTCCTCCTTAGGTCTGCTGTTATTTATTAATTTTTTTTTTTTGGTTGATATTAATAGTCTAGGCCAAAGTGTGGGTAGTGCCAACTAACATTGTTATGCAGATGATACAGTGATATATTATGCCATTTCTTACATCATGGAGGCTGCGGCCAATGTACAGACTGTTTTTAATTACTGCTCAAGGAAAAAAGTTTAAAGTTATCTCTCTTTTGGGTGGCTGTGGCTCAGAGATAGAGTGGGTCATCCTTTAATCAAAAGGTCAGCGGGTCGATCTCAAAGTCCTCCATACAACATGTTAAAGTATCCCTCGGGCAAGATACTTAACCCCAAATTGCACCCGATGCTTCTCCAATTGTGTGTGAGTGAATGAATGGTTACTGAGTAGTAGGTGGCACAATGTATGGTAGCCCCAGCCACCGGTCAGTGAATGTGTGTATTAATGGGTGAATGTAACATGGAGTGTAAAAGTGCTTTGAGAGGTCAGAGGAATAGAAAAGCATTATACAAGAGCAGTCCATTTAACATTTACAAATATTTCCGTTTAAGGATGAACCTAAGAAATTTGGTGTCTCTGCCTGATTTTAAGGCTCTCAAAAGCACAAGGGTGCATTAATTAATTGGCACATGTTATTGTGCATAGGTATTTTAATATTTGTACTTGTTACTGCTTATCTTAAATGTTTTTAATTGTGGTTATTGTTCTCTGTTTGTAATTTTTCCTTACACTGTTGTTCTTGGCCAGGTGTCCCTTGACAAAGAAATTTATCTCAGAGGGAGGAGTATACATAGTGAACCACATTCTTGGACATTGTTACAGTAACCATTGTGATTTTTATCGATAATATCTGTATGTAATACTGTATCTGGGGCTAAAACTGTCATGGAGTTAGCTGACATGACTGAAAATTATACTGCATTCAAAAAACATGCTACAGTGGATATGATGTACATCCATGAATCTGAAAGCTAAACCGCATGCTCACATTATTATCACAAGTATAAAAACATTCAACGAGATTCCTCTGATTTCTTTCTGAATCACTGCTGAAAATGCTAAAAATAGATAAATAAAAATCAGCAGATTTGCTTATCGGATGGAAAGTAGTTTAGAGAACTACTGGATTTAACATCTTACTAAAAGCATGTTTTTGAAACATGAGTCTGACTTTATTAGCAGTGAGCTGATTTTTGATCTTTAACTTTTCAGGTGCGGTCAGAAATAGCAGCTATTTCACAAAGTTCCGGAGCTGGAACAAGGGTAAGAACAGTTTTATTAACAATGTCTCTATTTTTGTTGGCAGAATTTAAAATTTTGGTCATGTTTTTGCTTTAATTCTTATTTAAGACTACCAGCGCTGGAACCTCATCAACAAGTGGTTTGGGCTTCTTCCGGAACTGGAGAAGAGGAAGAGGTATGAGAACAATTAAGAAAAGAAAAAGATCATTGATTAAATCTCTTAAAGCTAGTGTAGCTGGTTATGTTAGCCAGAGCACTGATTTGGTCTCGATTGGAATATCTTGATAACTGTTGGATGATTTGCCATAACATTTTGTGCAGTCATTCCTTGTTGAATCCCAATGATCCTCTGACTTTTCCTGTATCCAACTAAGCACATCAACGTTTTCACTTTCATAGTAAAATATCTCAATATTTGTTTGATTAATTGACACAACATTTTGAAAAAAACATTCACTGTAGAAGCAGAGTGGGTTTCTGGCACAACTTCACCAACTTCCAAGGTGCATGGAGAATGAAAAAGTCAAAGACCTCCAGCAGCATTTGTAGTTTAGAGAACACATTTCGGAATGTGGCCTTTATCAGGGTCATCAAGAAACACACTGCAAACAGCTTTTAGGTAGGTAGGTATGAAATTGAAAAAAAAATTAAAAGAGGTAAAAAAAAAATACAAAAATACAACCATAATATTTAGATCCACATATATATCAGCCAATAGATTACCTGTAAAGGTGGGTGGCTTAAAAGGTCATGTGACTTTGGACCAATAAAAACCTAACATGGAGGCAAAAGGAGTGTCAAACAAGACATGAATGCCACCATTTTTAGTCCTGAACTGGGAAACAGCAGCAGGAGGTGGCATTAGAGTGATAATTTTAAAATGCCATATGCAGGAAAAATAAAACGACTAACAAGAGACATTATTTAAAAAAAAAAAACGTAAAGAATTTAAAAAAAAAAGCACACACTGAAGAACAAAAACCCCCCCACTTTTTCTAAACACTTTTTTAATGTAAAAAGGTCTATTTTCAGGGGCTATGAATGAGATTTTTCAATTAATGACTTCTTAAAGTGTTTTTCAGAGTTTTGTAACATATTTTTACAATGAGTTGTTTTAAGACAATACTTTTTTTACCTTTTAATTCTTACCTAAACAACCCACCTTTGCAGATGATCTTTTGGCTGATATATATGTGGAGGTATATGATTGGTTCTGTTTATGTACTTTTTTACATCTATATAATTTTTCTATTTCATACCTACCTATTTAAATGTTTGCAATGTGTTTGTTGATGACCCTGATGAAGACCGCGAGCCAAAACACGTTGGAAGAAACATTCATGTCATGTATCTTAATTTTTATCGTAAAGTGGTGTTGATTTTCCATTTAATACCGCTAAAAAGCCTCCATCACTTGAAGTTATATATAAAAATAATCTATAATTAAAAATGATTCAACAAATTTGTTTATATCTGGTTTCACATGTCAACAGCAGTCACAGAAGGATACCAAGAGCGTAATGTGTAGATGCAGAAGTCCACTACAAAGGGGCAACATGTGACAAATTGTGACACTGCTGGCACTTAAAAGAGTAGCATAAATATGTAGCACCCATCTCAAATAATTTACAAAAGTACGCTGTCCTTTGGTGAGAATGCTTTGGTGAACACAGCCATTAAGTCTGGTTTTACTATCACTTGTCAGATGTTTTGCCACAGATGTAATCACTTTGTCACTGTCTTTTTTTTCTTTTCAGATGGTTACAATATGTCAGCTGGTACCTCTGGTGCAACTCACTCCTTCGGCAACACGTGATGATGACTGCAGACAGCTGGAGTCAGTCAGAAAGGCAAAGCAGCTGTTTTTCCAAGTTATTTTTCTTTCTGTCTTCATTGCAGCTAGATCAAGTTAGATGCATAGACGTGGAGTATAGATAGATGTGAGGTATATAGGAACATTTAAGGGTCAGATAGAAATTTGGTAAATCAAAGATGGCATTATTACAGTCAGATTTTTGAAAGTTGTATTTTGTCAAAGTGATGTTTACAACATGTTATTGACACCAACAAATATATTTATTAGTGTTACATAATGTAGGCTGGATATATCGTAAAATATGAAAACATTTGCACTTTGATGTGTGTATGCAGCTGGAATATATATAACATTGGACCTCAATGTCATTACATACTCACCAACAGGGAACCAAAAATTTAACAGGGGACATGTTTTAGGTCCCCACTTGGTCATGTTCTAAATCATCATAGAATCATGTGTTAAGGCCTCTGGTGAATTTTTTTTTTTAAATTTACCAAGAGGGGACCTAGTGTGAGTGTGTTTGTTAATATCCATATTCAGTGCTGTCCCTGCTGGTTGGAGCAGGTATTTTAACGACACATTCACACACGTTGCTTTTTACACTCCTCTCCAGGGTGAATGGCTTACAGTCCCCAGCAGCCTTTCAGACTGCAGATGGGCCGTTAAACAGGCATTAGTAATGTTAATGTGGATGACATGGAGGCCACAGAATGTAATGTATCAAATATGATACAAATGGCATTATAGGGTTAATGAAGAAACCAGTCTCCTGAAACGTGATTTGTTAATAGTCTTTGCATTAAAAGACAAAGCTTGGCTTTTGGTGATTTCATAAGTTTTAAACCCCATACTGTATTATGGGATATCCAGAAGGCTGGAGGGAAATTAGTATATAAACCAAGCAGAATAAACCTTTACATAAAATGATCAGCAGTAAGATCCTTTCTTTTTAGGTTTAATTATGTAAAATGATGTAACATCGGACTTAAACTAGACCTTTAAAGTTGTTCAGTTCCTGCTCACACTCACCTGACCAGTTTTCACAAGAACTAAATGTCAATCAGTTTTTCAGTATACTTGTGTTCTTAATTTAATAATTATTCCTCAACTATGATTACAAGGACTGTGATTATTATGATTATAACTATTATTTTATAACAAACTATAAAGGCTCAATTTTAGTGGATGGTTTAACCATTTTATAGCTTGACGCTGTTTTACAATAAGGCTTTCCCAGAGAGCAAGGGGATTTTAAAATAAAATAGGAGGAATAATTATAATGATAATAATAATAAAAATAATAATAAACCCTCTGTTCAACTGCTGAGACAAACTATTTCAAAGTCCATGGGTTTTTGGCTGTACTTTTGGCTGTACTGGATTTTTTTCCCCATATTCCTGCATTAATGTTATGAGAAAGCATACTTGAACTAAAGTGTCTCTTGTTTTTTCTGATGACTACAGTCTGTGTCACATAAAGTTATACATTAACTGGCAAGTAAAAAGACAAATTTGAGGGCTGACAAATGATATAGCATTTTTGAAATGACACAGAGAGTTGCACAAAGTGAAAGGCACACAACGAATGCTACATTAAGTTCACGTTGAAACTCAGCTCGGTATTGATGTTTATAGGTCTGTCCATCCCAGTGTTATCAACTGAAGCATTTCTTTCACACTTATAGTCTAACTGGTATATTAGTGCTTTTCATGTGCATTGAAATTGTGATGAGCCACCAACAGCTCATCTCAGAACCATCACAACAGGATGCAGATCTATAGACTTTATATTATCACTTTTGTTTGGAACTTTAAATTCTAAAAAAGAAAAGTCAGTCCACACTTTTTCCCCTCTTTTTTTTTTTGTTGTTGTTTTGTTTTGTTTTTTACCATTTCTCCAATGGGTTTTATTAATCTTAAATCTGCATTAGATGAACAAAACTGTATATACACATGCCTACATCTCAAAAAGAAAAAAAAAACAATACAAAAACCGCAGAACTAGAATCAAAATAAGATTAATTCTAGAGGTAGAATAAAAAATCACCTTGTGAGATTTGCATCGGATTGTCTACTGTGTACTAGAACGTCTTCTGTTGTAGGAGAGGGAACTACACAGTATGGGGGCATCTGGCCAATACACAGTTAAGAAAAGCTGAGCAAATAAACAATATGTGCCAAAAGAAACTGAACAAAACGTTTCACTTAAGCGTTTAGGGAAATTAAGAAAACACAATCCAAATATAAACCAACTTAAACTAAATAATGGTCAAAATATTAACGAAAAATACATGTAAACCAAAGTCAACTAATGAAATAACACAACCAAAATAACAAAACAGTCCAGATTACTAACAAAGAATAATTAACTCAATGTACCCTAAGTTAAATAACAAAACAATTTTTAATATTCATTTTCTTTTAAATGGATTGGAAAAGGAAAATACTATTTTTTTAAAAAAAAAAGAAGACAGATGAGCCAACTCGGCTTGGGGAACAGGATTGCTACACAGCAAAAGAGAGAAGTGTCACAACAAAAGTTGTACTTTTATAGATATTTAAACATTTGAACATATTTATTCACCTAATAATTACATTGGTTATTTCATTGCATACAGTTGTGATGTTACATAGTTTTTTGTTTCAAGTTAACATTTCATTGTTCTAATCATAATAAGAGGTTCAGTTTCAACTACAGGGGTAAAACAATACTAAATAGTTAAATAAATACTAAAGTATCTACAAACATTATTTAGATAGTTGAGAAGTTAATGGTTTATTCATTGCATCAAGTAAAACTAATTTGGCTCCATTAAATATTGTATAGGTGTATAGGTGCCCTGATTGTCTGATCGTCATATTAAACATATTTAGGAAACAGAAATACAATGTTAACATGCAACATTAAGCCAAAGAAAAACATGGTGGGTTATTGTAGTTTTGTAACATTGGTTTTGTTGCTGGTTTGTAATGTTGAATTTATGTTGTCCATTTTTCACCTCACTCACCCTTTTCATTTGAGCTGCAGTGATGTAGCTCTCAAGATTTAAAGGTTTGTTCATACATGAGTTTGAACTTAGACATAAACATTAGTAAATGCTTTTGTAACCTATTAAACATTTAATAGAGGGCAAACGTGTGTGCATGCTTTACAAAGTGCTTAGAAACAAACCATTTATTCAGTGACTGTAAAGATTTAAAACAGCAAATGCAGCTTTATAATGACCTCCCAAAAAATATTTCAAGATCCACTACATGGTATTTATTAACAGTTTAACAATATATTTGTGACAGGTTGGACATGTGGGGACCCAAGCGCTGACACAAGACACAGCCAAGAATTACAGTGAATCAATAGTGCTATTTATTTACAGTAATGTTGAGCAGGGTGGGGGGAAGTGAGTGAAGACTATGGCCTGCACCTGGCCCAGCCAAGGGAAGAACAAACCATGCCCACACTCACACACACACACACACACAGGTTAGGGCACAGAAGGGTATGCAGACAGGGAGAAACACACGAAGTAGGAGGGTGAGGGGGTTGCACAGCAGCCGATCACCAAAATATTACACTGAAGAGGTGGAATGATCAGCACCCATATGATTCTCATATATTCTCAGACATAATGACCACATATATCACTGAATTAATTGAAAGGTGATTATGCGTTATGTGGCTCTTTAAAGCAGTAGGGCTTTTTGGCTCTTGGTGGCTCTGTTTGTCTGAATAATTAACTTTACCTGCTATGGGAAATAGCAACTGTGTAGGTTTTGTTTTAACATGGGTTGGGACATAATGTAAATCGGGGGCCTGGGGTTGCCCCCTTCTTTTTTTTTTTTTTTTTTTTTAGCAACAAATAGCTCTTTTCATTTATCCCATTGAATTGTTATGTAGAATACACTATAAATTGTGGTGGAAAGAGAATTTTAAAATGTCAGTATTTGGAAGTATTCGGAATTTACTTTAAAATGCAATTTCAAAAACTTTTGAAAAATGTTGAAATGTTGAATCCATTATTCAGCTACTTACAAATGTAACTGTTGTAAACAAAAGTCAACATATGAAGGCCTATTCGTAGATGAGTATCCTGTGTATCCTGTTTCTGAGATAAACTGTTGGTGGCTCTTCACCATTTCAATGCTCATCAAAAACACTAACATACCAGGTAAATTTTAAGTGCTAAAGAATTGTTTCAGTTGACAATACTGGGATGTAAAGACTTGTAAAGCTGAGTGTCAGTGTGAATTTATTGTAGTCTTTATTATGTGCCTTTCACTTCATGCACAGTCTCTGTGCCACTGTGACAATGCTGCATACTTTCCCAGCCCTATATTTGCAAAATAATTTATATCTTTTTGTGTTACAGATTGTAGTCATCAAAAAACAACCAAATAAAATAATAATAATAATGTTAATAATATTGAAAGCTAAATTCTGGAGTGCCCAAATGTCTTTGAATGGGGTCTAGATTAGATAATGCTAAAACACACTTACAAACACACAGCTGTTTCATCCATCACTGAAAAACTATTCATTGCTAAACTTAAATACAGCACACCAACCTTTTTTTCTGGAATTGGGGTTGTATATTCTGAAAGACTGACCTAATGGCAGTGTCTAAAATAGTCCTGAAGTATTTTTCTTACTATAGTGAATATAATGACAGGTTATAATTGTGTTTTTCCAGTGTAGTACATATTTCAAATAGCTACAATGACAACATTTCTGGTGCCAGTCTACTAAACAAAAAGCAGCATTACAGTTGTTTTTTTTAATATTAGATCGTTTCTCTTAACAAAATGCACCTTTCTTATTTCGTTTTTTTTTTTTTTATTAATCAATACTCGAGTGTGAATATTACTCGATCCTATCCAAGAGGGAACTCATGTCATGATGTACCAGCCAACTGTGGATCACCACTGCTTTATTCTATGCAAGTGTAGACCTTTTTTCTGTAATGGTGATCAACAAAGAAAATGCATTCTTATGCATGTAGATTGAAAACACACATACAGTGTAAAACAGATTCAATGCTTGTAATAACTCTTAAAGGGAATTTTTGGTGACTCAACAATAAAGGTCCAGTAAAAATCTGATTATAATTCATAATTCATTTCCATGATTATCTAGCAAATATTGTTGCTGACGTTTATATTCTTTTGGTCATTTCTGGGAAACCCTTCATTGTAAAGGTGAACACATAAATAAGGAATTCCAGTATGTAATCTGGAGTTGCTCCTCCTGCTGATTAAGAGCCTAATTTTGTTATCTCTTTTGCACCCAAAAGAACTTTATTATATTAAAGTGTACTCACTTCTGTAACAGAAAATGTTCCCATATACTCACAACATTGCCCTGGCTGCCCTAAGTATCATCTGGAGTATCTTTCACTATTCATTATCAACACAGCAGCTCTACACTTTATACCCCATTACATTACAAGCACTCCAGTTTTTGGATATGGGAGAGAGTTGCCCATCATTACTAATGTTTTTAGACTGTCTTAAATCATAGAAATAATATGTATTTATTTTAGAAATGGGCATAATTTCCCATTAATACAGCATCAAGCCATAAAAAGGTTAAGCCATCCACTAAAGTTGAGCCTTTATATTCTGTTACAAAAACATAATAACAAATCATATTTGAAGAAGAATTGCTACATTATTCAGATGAGATTCTTATTTCAAAAGTATTCAGTTTCTCAGTGTTTGTATGTCCTTTACATGGTGGAGTGTGAACGTCACTCCATGCTATTCAAGAAGGAACTTGTGTCATTATTTACCAGCCAAATGTGGACTTATGTTGTTATATCCTACACAAGTGTGGACCTTTTGCTTTATTCTGAACCCACAAACAAATTGCATTTCTTTCAGTGCAGACTGAGAACACAAGTATATTGAAAACTTGATTGATATTCAGTACTTGTACTGAACTTGACACCAGTACTCAGTGAAAACTGGTCAGGTAAGAATTTGGGGATTGAACAATTTTCATGGTCTAGTCAAAGTCTGATGTTACATCATTTTAATTAATTAAACCTGAAAAGAAATAATCTTACTGCTGATCATTTTATGTAGGAATTTATTCTGCTTGGTTTGTAGTTTCTTTTGGAAGTGAACAGCTTTAAAGGTCTAGTCACAATCTTCTGAAAAATCACTTTATGGTGATTAATTAAAACTAAAAAGAAATAATTATATTGCTGATAATTTTATGAATAATGTTACTCTTTTTTACAATTACAATTAATTTTTAGCGATACTAAAATACTATTTTCCTTCCTTCTCTGTGGACTGTTTACATTGATAGATTGGTAGTTGCAGTTGGTCTGGTTTATATATATATATATAAGAAACCAACAAAGTTATTAACAGTAAATACAAAATAAAATAAAACTGAATCCACAGGAAGATGGGAGCCGTCTTTAAAAGGTATACTTTGCTCTGGCAAGTAATATTTCTGTTATTTTTTTCACATAAAAATATATATGATATATTGATAGCATTAAAGTTTGTCCATTTTTAAAGATACAAATGAAGTTTTAGTGGAAAAGAAACACTCAATAGGTGAGAGAACAGGGATAGGGACAGTTTGACTGCAGTATATGGAGGTCCCCTCTTTGATAGACAGACGTCGCTCAAAGCTACAAGTCCCCTCTTGGCAATTTCTTTTAAAAATTTATAAAGTCACACTTGCAGAAATATTGTGAAAGAAGACTTTTCAATTCCATTTTTGTATTTTTAAAATGACCACTAATAGAAGTTCCCTTTTGGATAGTGGAGGCTGACGGTCCCCTGTTGTTGACGTGTATGTGTGTGTGTTTATAGATTTCATTTGGGCACCCATTAAAGTAGTCTTCTTCCAAAGTATTTATCACAATGTTTTCGAACAACAAAATGTTCACAAAGTAGATGCAAAATGGCTCTTTGTTTTGGTTTCACTTTGCCAATCAAATCAGTTAGATCAGGCAAGGCTGTCTTACACAGATCAGTGAACAAGGTGTGGCATCAGAATGACAAATTGACTGGGACAGAACAATCAGTCAAATGTAATTCCAAAAATGAAACGCCTTTTTAACATGAAACTAAAATCTGACAGACAGCCACTTTTCACTCTTATCCTCCCAAATCTCAACATAGCTCTGTGATATTATGTGCCACACAACTCACTGCCCATATGTTTCTATACACACATTACTGTCTTACAGCAACATTTGTCTGTCTGTGTGTGTGTGTGTGTGTGTGTGTGTGTGTGTGTGTGTGTGTATACAACAATTGCTACTTCATATTGAGCGATTATTTTTGCAGCAGTACTGTGAAACATAAAACAGTGTTGAAACAGGTGCACATAGCTGTAGTTTGTGATGTGGATGTTAAAGCTAGGATAGGCAGTTTTTTTTAGAAAGGGCAAAAGAAGGGTTGATTTAATTGATTTTGATTTTGAAAGACTTGATTTTGAAATAATTTTATTTGTCTTTTAAGCACTACATGGATTCCTACCTGGTTATATTGCTGATATGCTTATCTCTCATTCCACCTCCCAACCCTTTAGATTCGGTGACCTACTTCTCACCATTCCCTGTTAAAAACAAAGAGGCCATTAACCCCATAAAACTAATGTAAACTACTGGCAGCTGTAGTTGCCAGCATCCTGTTGTTATTTTACAGGGTCACTACCGTAAATCACTTCAACAGTATATAGCCATTACATTTATTACAGTATTTTACAATAGAATTTGAGGTTTACAATATTATATTGGCTCAAAAAGCATTTAGATTTTGAAAAACTATACATTACTGTTGGATTATGGCTGTATTTTACAGCAATTTTAACTGTAACAAATTTTCCCCAATTACTGGCAACTACAGCTACCAGTAGTTTACCGTAATGAGGTGAAGTACTTCAACAGTATATCACCATAAAATTTATTACAGTATTCTTCAGTAGAAATTCTGGTTGACAGGGTAATATTGGCTTCAACAAGTGCAAAGATTTCTGGTATTTTACTGTATTTTGGGAAACAATACATTACTGTTTGAATTTGACTGTATTTTTACAGTAGTGTGAACAGTGATTTTTATTGAAAACAAAACGAAAAGATCTTTTCAATTTTCATAGGGCCGCTCTCATCTAAATTTGGCCTGAAGGTGATGGAGCATTAATAGTAGTTGGTCCTAAACTGTGGAATCACCTACCTCCAACAGTCAGATCATCCCCGTCAACTGAGACATTTAAAACTCGTCTTCAGGACTGTCTCAATCCTTTACCATTTAAACCATCATTATGTTGATATGCACGATTAGACTGCTGGACTCTACCTGCATTTGAGTTTGTTGTTTTGTTTTGTGTTATGATTTTTGTCATATTGTCTGCTCTTATTAATTTTACTTATTTTCTCCTATTTATGGCTGTTGTTATTTGCTCATTTCTTGTGTTTTTATTTGATCATGTTTCTGTTCTTTTTCATCTTTGGTTTGTTGTTTTATTACAATAAATGTGACTGGACTACATTCTCTAGTCAGGACGATAATCCTGATCAAAATACGTCAGCATGTCTTTTGAAAAAACTCCTATTTACCGCAAAAAGTTTTTACACTGGCACAAGGTGATATTTCAGGCAATTGAAAATGTCAGGTCCTGCTTTACTGCTAATCTGGCACATTGTTTGTTTACAACACAGCTTGACACTCATACATCCTGTATACAAATACACATTATTACTTCTCTTTGTAATTCTACTTATTCTACTCATTCTCTTGTCTCAAACAAAGCACTGTTTGCAGACTAGATCAGTAACATCACATTGACTGTAGCTGTCCAGCCTGTGGTTATTTTTGTGTTGTTTATACTCGAACAGCTAAGTAGTTATTTGCATAGCCTGATATCATGCTCTTTCCCAGCAGTGCCACGAGGTTTCCAATGCCAGACATGATGCACTAATGTGGCCACATGCTGACTACGATGAATTGGTATGATAAGCATGAAGTCTCCACATGGCCTGAAACACACCTTCTTAAGATAGTCATGCTATGGTCTTTGATGCTATGACATCAGTGCAACAGCAGACGTAATTGGGCAGAATTTAGATGGCATGATTTGTCTTTTTCACTCTTCAATGGTGTTAATCAATCAATCAGTCAGACGTAATTGACCACCCTTATAATTACTAAACATTATTTGGGGAGCACTTTTTAAAAAAAAAAACACAAAAAAAACCAAAACAATAAATACATAGATTAAATGATAATGGTAATAATAAAAGATAAATTAGTAAAATACTCAAACTGTAAATAAGAGGTAAATGACAGAAAAACAGCAAAATAATTCTTAAAATGATAAACATGTTAAAATAGGAAAATGATATAGGAAGTAGTAAAACCATGAAACAGACTAAGTGGTGTAAATAGTCAATGTATAAATAAATAAAGTTTAATTAATGAGCTTTAGAGGTGCTAGTAGGCAAATGTTGTTACCTTTGTGCTAAGCTAAGTTAGCTCCCTACTCCTGCTTTGAGGCTTTAATGTGTCTTAAAAAAGGCTGTTGCTAATAAGTGGCTAAATGACTATCAGAGAATATCATCCCACAGAGCGACGCCAAACACAGCTTTACAGTCGTATGGTGGTGACCTTAATGGTGCGTTCATACAGAATGCAGCAGACGCGGCTAATGTTTTGAGCATCCATCACCATGCTTCTTGGAATGTTATCGTCAGAGAAGAAGTCACAGAGCATCATTTAGTGGAAATGCAGTCATCTAACAATTGTGTTTTATCGACATTTCAAAAATATCGCTTAAGTTTTGGGCAAATCCGTAATAAAAACCTACCTACAGAGAGAGACTTCTGGAGTTAGCAGCAGGCAACAAGTCCCTTTGTTGGTTGCAAAACTATTGTGTGAGGCATGGATCAGTTAATAATGACTGACTTTTTGAAACCTGGAGCGACATTACTTTTATTGCACTGTGCTCAGACACCTTTTTTTTGGCATTTTTGCCTTTATTAAACAGGACAGAAGATCAGTAGCATGAAAGGGGGAGAGAGAGAGAGATGACATGCAGCAAAGGGCCGCAAGCTGGAATCAAACCCGCAGCCTCTGCAGCAAGGACATTGCCTTCATTTATGGGGCGCCTGCTTTATCCACTAAGCCACCTAACGTCCCCTGTGGTTAGATACCTTTCACAACGTATGAAAATGGCAACTTGTTAGGAAATATAATAAAAAGATTTTGAAAAAAAAATTTTTTTTTGAAAAACTAGGGAAAAAATTGGGGAAAAGACTATCTCCCCGCTGTTTTATTGGACAGTTTGTAAGCCTACCTGCAGAGCCACCTTTTTGCAGCAGAGCTCCAGTCTTCAAAGAGTCTAAAGGCATTTGCTGCTATGCAAATACCCATGGTGTTAGTTTGCCAACACAAATAATGGATGTTGAAAAAACAGGCAGTTTATGATTGCTCTATTTGTCATAGAAGACATGGGGCCCTTTGAAACCCTTTGAAACCTGGGTTGACATCACTTTTCTTCTTTCTCAAATTTTGAGCACGTTGGTTTGCTTTCTTTAAAAATAATCAGAAAAAACAGCAATGAGCAGCAGAAATTATTTTTGGAAAATGATTTTTAAAGAAACAAGGCAAAAATGTTCAAAAAACTACATGTCTGATTATTAATATATTTTAAAATTAGTTATTAGTGTAATTATTTATTATTTCTAATAATAATAATAACAACAATAATAATAATAATAATTGCTATTATTATTATTACCTATGATTTTTAAAAGACCTCAAGGCAAGTTTCTCAGGTCTCAAGGGGTTATCTGCCCTCTGAACACTTGCTTCTGTCTGTCCCTGACCTTAAGAGTGGTTTGACTTCACTTGGGACATTTAAATGAGCAAGGAAGGCGTCAAGATAATGCAAAGAGCGGAGTTGGTTTTTTTGCTGCTGGTTTGGTTTGGTTCTCCAAAGCAGGAAGTTTAATATTTCTTTTTGAAATATACTTAAACATGTTTCAACAGTTTAGTTTTGGGTTGTTTTTTTGTAGTTGTTTGTTGGTTATGATAGTCTGTAGCTTACGTTTTGCAGTGTAATAATCTTACTCTTGCTTAGTTTCTGATGCTTCATAATATATTCTAGTTGCATGCTTTGTCGAATTTCCCACAATTATCACTACAGCAGTAACCCATAGTGGGCACTACTTTTTTTTTTTTTTTTTACATCTTATTATAAGCTTTGGCTAAATAAGTAAACAGATATTTTCAAGTGAAAAAAAAGAAAATCAATTGCACAATTTCAGAAAGTCCTTCATTCAACATATTATCACTGCTGATGCAATAACGTGTAAGCAGCATTTTAATACCGGCTGCAGAAGAGTTAATCAGAAGAGTTAATCTCATTGTAACATTGCACACATTGTAGCATTCCTACTAGTTTTAGACATTGACCTGTAGCATAAGACACAGTTTTACATTTTACACACTTTACACACTAGCACACACACATTTTAAGATTCACCTAGTGCTGTTGTCTATCACTGTATATCTTCACATGGTCAGTGGACTTCAGCATCTACATTTTACATTTTAGGTGTCCTTCTGCATCTGTTGTTTACGCTCTGGGGTGCTGCTACAGTAATGTCAACAAATGCATGTGGTGGGATGATGTGGCACGTGGTTATGTTTAGACGATAGCAGCACGTGCAACAACTGCACAGATGCTTAGATTTAGGGGAGGGGAGGCAATTGGGTAGGTGTAGATTCTACACCTACCCAGTTGCCTACACCTACCCATGTGATGTTTTTATTCTACACTGTAGAATAAAAACATCACATTCAAACAGGAAGTGAACACTGGATCCGCGTCAAATTCTGGATTTGTTGGACCAATCTATTGCCCCTCCCACTCGATAAGCACCCTAGCCCATCTTATATTATGTCATTATTGACAGCGTTATAACCCATCAAACATCCACAGTCATCTTCTAGTTTGGACGTGCTGACGTCCGTGCTGACATTGATAATGCTACTGGCTCACCGCGATCAGCTCTCGACTCTGTTGAATCCTTCAAGAAAAAATTTTGAAACCAACCGTGAAAATTTGAAAGAAATTGGCATTCAACCAACCTGGTTTAGTCTGGCCCTTCGCCATGCCAGAGCAAACTATTACTCATCATTAATTGAGGAAAATAAAAACAATCCTGGGTTTCTTTTCAACACTGTAGCCAGACTGACTCAGAGTCACAGATCCATAGAGCCTTGAATTCCTTTGGCCCTGAGCGGTGATGACTTTATGAGTTTCTTTAATGATAAAATTATAACTATTTGAGATAAAACCCATCACCTCTTGCCCTTAACTGACCTGACCTCGGACACAGGTAGCCTGGATATGGCAGCAAGGCCTGAAATTAATTTGGACCGTTTCTCCCCCATTGACCTTCGCCTACTCAACACTGATTTCTGCATCTAGAAAGTATGGGGTTTGTTTCAAACACCCCTCACACCTGACCTATAGGGACCTCTGTGCTCTGTATATTACGTATATATACGAATTACTGTTACCAGCAGCAGTTTAACCTGATGTCGTCCAGTGGTGTATCATGCAGACACTACGGGTTCATCTGGTCGCGTTCTCAGGTGATGCTGCCTGTCTGTGTTTCATATTGTCGCAATAGGCCTATGATACTCACTAGTGGTAGATCATGCAGATGTGACAGGTTCCCTGCTCTACTTGTCAAGTGGTTCAGCCTGCCTGTGTATCATATTGCCGCAGCAGGTGCCATCTAGCCTCCTGTGGTATTTCATAATGCCAAGAACTGTTCTATCTGGCCATGTTTTCATATGGTGATGTCCAACAGTGTATCATGTGGATGCGAAAGGTGGCTTTTGCTGTCTGGATCGTACACCAACAACACTGCCAAAACTGCAATATTTGACGCCTTTGAAATGAAAACGGGCTTACATTGCAAGTAAACATTCCACCTTAAAAGCTTCTGGCAGTGAGCTCTTTATAGACCGATCAACGAACTGCAGAGTTTACAGCTCCATGTTTTAGTACCGGAACAGTGTGCTACGTCCACAGCTTTTCATGATGGAAACGGAAAACTAACCAATTGATCGTGTACAGAACTGATCTGAACTAGACTGCTTGGTGGAAACAGGGCTTAAAGTAACTACAGCTTTCAAATATCTGTAGTGGAGTAGAGGTATAAATAAGCACACAATTAAAGTACTCAAATGAAGTACAAGTACCTAAAAATATTAAAGCACAGTACTTGAGTTCTTCCAATCACACCTCTGATCCCAGGTCTGATATGGATCAGTCTATGTGGCGTGTGATCGTGGATCAGAAAAATATTTAGTGAATAGAGTGAGGAAATAACCTAGATTTTCAGCATAAGGTTTTATGAGGCCAGCGGACTCAAGGAGAGCACAGACCCAGCTGGTGTCAGGCGACAGGCAGCTGCTATGTGACCTTCTGAAGGAGAACGCTTGATTTGGTAGACAAATATGCATGGAAAGCTGAAAGGCTCAGTGTGTGTGTGTGTGTGTGCACGTGCAGACTAGTCCGGCTGGCATGGAGATGTGCCATCAATGCAAATGGTCTTCCAATACAAAGTCGTGACATAAGTGCATCCCGTAACACCCCCTGCACAAACACACACACACGTACACACACACACCCTGTCCAGCCTAAGCCAGTCTTTTTTGGCAGATGTGTTCATTTTCTTTGACTCTGTTTCTGGTGTGGACCTGGCAGATGTGGAGCACAGTCAGACTTCTGTTTGATAACTATCAGTTAAACATCATCCTCGTGCATGTCACTGTGTGAGTGTGAAGCCAAGGTAAGACATTTTTATTCACGTATTTTTTATTTTTGTGAAAGAAATGAAATCTAAAAGTTGTCTATGTCGCAATTACCTGTACTCTACATCAGTTGTTCCCACCCAGCTTGCAGGGAAAATTCCCGCAACATTGGCCAGTGTTGCCTACATGTTGTAACAATATTTTAATTAAATTTTATTTTATGATTTTAATGTTCCAAGACTCTTTTGAGGATGTTTATTATTTCAAATAATGTTCCTTTAAGTTAAAATACTGACTAAGATGTAACGTAATAACTGCAGCATTCTTAGAATGTTTTGGTGACAGATCATAGAGTGTTCCTTTATAAAAAATGTTCCCACAATGTTTCATGAGAACAAAGAAAGAACATTTTCAAAGCAACATTCAGAACACGTTATTAAGACCTGAGATTACTTTTTTTTTTTTTATCAAAATGTCATGTAATGTGATATGTTAACCAAAAAAAAGAGAGGAAAAAGAATTTAAGAGGAAAGTTCTGGGAACTAGAACAAAACATGATAAAAACATTGCATTGTAACTTTCTCAGAATGTTCTTGAGCCAAAACTTACCAGCTAGTCAATATTTTCCCTTGGAACCTGGTTTCTAAGACAAATGAGATATTTTATTTATGGATATTTCATATGATACTGAACAATAGTAGGACAAGAGTTGTGTTCTTTGGATATTTTTAGTAACTTTTCATACAATTCTGTATGTACATTTATTTATTGTTTTTATTTAAACATTCATACATACTTTATAGGCTTCTTTTTTGACAAATTCTGCTGGGGGATTTTTTTGTGGGGTTTTTTGTTTGTTTTTTGCTCCCAGTGACATTTGGCCATTCCTCTGTTAGCATGTTGGTTGTTTGAGTTGTCTACTTCTCTGATGAAGGATGAGACTGTTTATGAGAGTGAAGACTCTGTGAATGTATGCTGCGTTTAGGTCTTCAGAATACCCTTTTCCTGTGAGATTTTTTTTTTCAGTTTAATTCTTAGATAATGATCTAAACATAACCCTTTGAAACCTGGAGCATCACCACTTATCTTGCGCTGCTCTCAGATGCCTTTCAGAAGTAATTAAACCTCTGAATCCTGAGAAAATTGATGTATTTTCTTTGAAAAAAAAGGTGGGTGAAAAAAGCCGTTAAAATGAAATGCTCTACAATTGGCAAAAAATTCAGAGGATTTTGAAAAAAATATTTTTAATTAATTTAATTTAATGTTCATTCCAAGGGGCACAGCATATTAATGAACATAAGTATAAATAACATGATAACATGATAACACCCTTTTTAATTTTTTATTTTGGCTTTATATTTTTATTACTTCAAGTAATTTCCTTCCCTTGTGACTACTGTCTTGCTAATTTTTGGGTATTTCTTTTTTCGTTGCTCTTTGTCTTCTTCAAATATTTTTGAAAGTAATCAAGCCAGTGTGCTCAGGTTTCATAGGGTTAACAAAAATTTTATTTCATTAAGTTTTACTTCACAGAAATGAATGAAATGCTTAATAGTACAAATAGTTGCTCCCAGAAACAAAATTCGAAGAAAAAACTTGCTTATGATACTTTGTAAGAATTTCTCCTTAAGATCAAGAAGTCGGTTCTGGTAAAGATAAAAGTTTTTCAGAGATCACATTAGCCCTTAAGCGAGCTACTAACCTGGATGACAGTGAGTTAATGCTGAAGATTAGAAGGTGCAGAGAGAATGCTTGTGGTCAATCTTACAACGGATACTTACACATCTCCCAACCAAGGTAATAAAGACAATGCCAGAAATAAAGTGATCACAACACTAAAATAAATGCAACTGGAAAAATAGGAGTTTCATATTATGACACTATTCATCTGTGAGTGACCACACCTTGCAGGCTCACAAAAGAGTGTGTGTAGGCAGGTTTCGATTTTCGATATTTTCAAATTGTTGATAAAACACAATCACGTGATGACTGCGTTTCCACTGAGTGATGTTCTGCAACTTCTCCTCTGGTGATAACATTCCAAGAAGCATGGAAAAACATTAGTAGCTTTATTTCTATTACAGCCACCGCATTAGCCGTCATTATTAAATTTACAAATAATAATAATGTTATTTTCTAAGCACTTTTCTCACGCAATTACCTTATTTGTTTTTTGGCTATTTATGCTTAACCAATTTCTTTCTTTTTTTTTTTTGGTCATTTCATCTTCAGTTGCTCGTGCCATCTTTCCATGATCTGAAACATATCAAGCCAATTTGCTCATTTTCGAAAGGGTTAATTATATTTAATTGGAATACTGTACATCTCTGCCAATCAATGATCCCAACAGAAAAGAGACACTGTGCCCTCCAGAATGATTATTATGATAATGCATGTGACATTGAGGTGTTCCTGTAATTGACCCTGGATGACTATGGATCAGTGCATGTATCCATTTGTGTGTATGTTGGTATGGTTACTGTATGTAAACACACATCATAACACAAGTGCATGTCATCCAGTGTGATATAACCACAGAGAGGAAGAAATATCTCAGGAAAATGAGGTAGGTTTAACCACGCACCACATCCACTGGCCTCTGACCACGCTGGTTGCATGTAGCCACATGTGGGCACGATGTGAACACTGCACTGTTACATTGTTTGTTCACATGGTCCAAATTCAAAGTGATGCAAACAAGTTTGGAGGAAAAACAGATAGCTGCTGATAGGACATTCTGGAACAAATATGCTACAATGGTGTTAGTGCACCGTTGTCAGACTCATAGTCAAATTTGCACCAGCTGATGTAAAAAAAACCAACACATAAGTCAAATAAAATGTCTATAAATATCTGTCTCTTTCTGGAAGGGGGTTGTTTGTTTTACCTTAACAGTAACAGGCATATGGCTGTCTGATCAACAAAATAAACAGTACAGTAACTACGAAATCATACATAGAAGGAGAAAGAGAGACATGCAGACCAGCAATAATATTTACAATAACACTGATGACAATAATAATAGAAAGATGAATACTACTACTAATAATAATAATAATAATAATTATATAATATACATACATATATGAAATAAATAAAGACATGTATATATTTATTTAGGATAGTATAAATGTGACAATAATAATCATATCTTGATCTTACTTAAAATAATCTTGGAAGCTTGCAAAAGGAAAGTAATTGTACTATTAATCTTAATTTATGTTTACTTTATGTCTAAAAACTTAAAAATGTGAAATGTGGAATTATCTTGGTTTTGGGGTTCTTGTTTTTTTTCTAAGTGTTTGCAGCTTTAGGAAACCGAGTTAGTCTAAAGTTAGTCACAAAGACAGCAGCGTTTCATGCCGACACAGCAGGTGCCTTACAGCCATCAGCTGGCGATAAGTGCATCATAACCAGATCTGCATTCTCATGTGATGAAGTCCAGTGGCATTCACACAAAAGAGGCTTTTTGGATTTGCAGAATGACGCCAAAAGCTCTGTCAAAGCAGCGTTATTTTATGTTTGCATTGAGAGCAGGCTGGTATCCTGGGTGCATCTGTTGTTGACATTCTGAGATGGCGTGTCAGTTCACACCTATTATGTGGATTGTGTATTTTCAAAATACAATTCCTTTTTCATGGGAAATGTACAATTTCTGCTCCTTAGACGCATACAGTCTTTTTCAAAATAAGGGTACAATGTCACACACATTTTATATCAGCCCTGTTTTTCATGTATCAACTGTATGGTGGCGTTTCCCTGCCCTGCTCAGGGAAGAGACGACCAGAACTCACAACAGCCACATTCACAGTCACTGCAAAGCCAGCAAAAGCCCTGCAAGCAAAACATTGTTTGAGAGTAACATATTAATGCACAATATTTGCAAAAAAGATGTCCAGATGACACAAAAAAACTGAATGGCATATAGTTCATTCACTGAAGCTACAAACACTGAGAATATGAGGATAATATGAGACTAGGTATATGCATTTGTGAGTGCATACATTTCCAGTCATCTTGTTCCTTAACTACTGTTAATATAGGTTTACCTTCCTCTCTACACTAGGAGAACAATGTCCGCCAGGATGTTTATCTTCCTCTTTGGAGCTGCGTACATCTGTTATCAGGTAAACATGCTCTTAAATGTGATATTTATTTTTGGACAGAAATAACTACAGAAATTTTGATTAATATTCAACTTTAACCCTTTGAAACTGGACTGAATTGGCTCATTGTCTTGAACATGTAAAGAAAGCAATGAGCAACAAAAGAAGAAATGACCCAAAAATTTGCAAGAAAATAACAGTCTCAAAGGGTTAATCTTTTTTCTATATTCTAATTTTCTATTTTGACTTAAAAATAAAATTGACAAAAACTTTGTATATTTAATCTGTGTTTATTTGGAATACAAATAAAAGAATAAAAGAAATATATTTTTTGATTTCACAGAAGATGGAATGACACCAATGACCTTTTTTTGTTTGTTTGCCATTGCAGGTCCTTGCAACAGGTGAGGTGTTGGGGTATGTTGTCATATGGGATGCTTTTGTTTGTTTGTTTAAAACAAACAAACAAACACCCCCAAATTTCAAAACTGTAAAAAAAAAATTAAAAAATTGACAAAACAAAATTCAAAATTACAAATAAAAATAAAAAACATCCTAAAAAAAAATCTAGAAAATCAAATTAAACTAAATTACCCAAAATACCTTAAAATTGTTTGAAAATTTGAAAAAACAACCCACTAAAAATAGATTTTAAAAAAATCCTAAAAATGAAAAAATATTAAAAATTTGAAAGAATAAAAAATTATAAAAAGACTGAAATGTTTATCACTCTGCAGTTAATTTTCTGTCAACTAGCTAACTGATTAATCAACAACCCATTTCAGTTGTACTAGTATAAACTGTTGGTAATTTAATTCATAACATTATATTATATAATCTTCTCATTTTTCTAAATGAAAGTAACTCAAGTGTTCAGATAAATGAGGGGAAATAAAAAGTACAATGCTATCCTCTGAAATGTCAGTGGAGTAAAAGTATAAAGTGACATGAAAGTACTCAAGTATGGTACTTGAGTAAATGTTTTTGGTTACATGCCCCTAACATTAACCATCTTTCCGGTTGTTTCCTTTATTTTGTGGTGACATGTTTTTGGGTAATGTACTCCTGTAAACCCCTTTTTGATTCAAGTTGCTTAACCTAAAAAGAGAACACATCAAAATTAGTCTCATGTTGTTGTTGAAGATTACTACCTTGGTGAGATGATGGTGGAGAGTAATGTCACCCTGGAGGCCCAGACCATCCTGTCAGCTCTGAACACAGCGAAGCTTCAAGTGGAAATTCCTATTCAAAGTTCCCATTTGGTGACAGTCTTACATACTGAGCTGGTCGCAGGTATGAAACACCTTCTGTATTTGATTAGTCCAAAGAGCTTTTGTTTATTACAGTGGGTGGGAAATGAGTAAAGCATGTAACACAGTTTGGTAATAGAAAGATATCGAGCACACCATATCTTTAGTCCAACTAAAACTGAACTTTCAAAATGCATGCAAAACATGGCTGAAGCCCAATTTCTCAAAGTCGGACTACCACACCTATATAATACTGTGGGGGTTGATTTATTCTTTCATGTATACACCTCAGTCGGATCTAAACTGGTCTCAGTGTTCTGCACATGCTTCATAGTCCCTGCACAGAAAATACATTTTGCTCAGGTTCCTTCCATTTCTCTTGATGATCATCATTGATGGTTGGTTTTAGAACCCCATCCCCCCCACTAACACCAAACATAGACATCTTTAGCCTCGTAAAAAGTCTCACTTTAAGTGCTTATTGTCACTTAAGTAAGGATACTCAACTTGCCCATACATGATTCGAGAATTTTATAACATTTCTAGAATTTAGGACATTGCTCGGATTTAGGATATTCCTCAGGAATTTAGGAAATTTCTAGGATTTTGGTACCAATCTAGGGTTTTAGGACATTTCAAGGATTAAGGATGTTTTGAGGATTTAATAACATTTCTAGTATTTTAGGACATGTCTTGGATGTTAGGACATTTGTAGGAATTTAGCACATTTCTAGGATTTAGGATGTACATAGGATTTTAGGACAGTTATGGGATTTTAGGACATTTCTAGGGTTTAAGACATTTTCTTGACTCTTAGAACATTTCTAGGAATTTAGGACATTTCTAGGATTTCGGTACTGTTCTGGGATTTTAGGACATTGCTATGATTTTAGGATATTTCTCACATTTAAGAACATTTCTAGGAATTTAAGACATTCCTATGATTTAGGATGATGCTTGGGACTTTTCTTGGATTTTAGTGCCCCCCCCCAAAAAAAAAAAAACAACCAAGAACTGGGCTTGCTCCACCATTTTACCTGCAGTAAATTCAGTTGATTGGACTTGATTTGGAAAGGCACATACATACATACATATTGAAAAACAGTTTCAAGAGAAACAGTAGCATGCTGAACACTGTTGTGTTACCCAGGTGCACTGCCTTGTAACAAGGTGCACGTTTTTATGTACGCTGCAAAGCCCCCTGTGGCAAATTGTCTGATAATGGGCTTTGTAAATAAAGTTGAACTGAAATAGTATTAAATTGAAGTTTCCAGGGATTTTAAGGATCTGTGCTTCTCTTGCCAGAGTGCGTGATTGTTGGGGATGAATCGTCTTGCAGCTGCAGTGTTGGGTACATTTGGAGCAATGAAGTGTGCTACACGTACAACTGTTGCCGTGAAACTACTTGCAAACAAAATGTGTCGCACATCACACCACTTTGCATTGCCAAAGTCCAAGGTAACGCCCCCAGTTAGTCTGAGATAGATCTCCCTACATTAATAAGTCTGAAAATGTTGATATCAGAACTGAAACTAATTATAATGTCTTCATCAATACAGTTCGCATCACTGGATCAGTTACATTGAATACAGGCACCTGGGATGGAACCCAGTCTAGCAAGGTACGTCTCACTTTGGTCACAAATTTATATTTATATTTTCTCGAGGATGTTTACCACTGTAATACATAGGTCAAATGTAAATGATTTCCTGCTTTTTCTTTTTAAGCTTACAGATGGCTTTAAATTACTGAATGGATTTGAGAACCTGAATGTTACGGGTCCAAGGTATTGTTCTTTACAATGATATGGATGTTCCCATATTCTTTTTTTCATAGAATAAGATCTTAGAATGAAAATGAATGGTGCCACAGCAGCTTTAGCTTTTTGTTTTTACAAGAATTTAATAGGTAGAGGCTTTTGGGGGGATTTGTTTTTCATTGAAGGATGAACTGCTTGTGAGATGCTGTGTTCGCTTGTGCTTGATGGCTGCATTTACCCTTTACACCATTCTTATTCAATTTACACAGGGACCAACAACACAAGTGACCTTAAATTTTCAGGCCTCTATTCAAATCTTGTCAAAGATTGGATTGAAAATAGGAAGAATCTGTTCAGACAAACCATTGCTAAGACCCGATAATGTCCTTAAATCCTAAAAAAGTCCTGAAGAAATGTCCTGAAATCTGAGAAATGTCCTTAAATCCTAAAAAAAAAAAATCCTAAAAAAAAAAAAAAAAAATGAAACAAAAATGCTTAATTAGTACATTTTGTTTTTTGTTCTGCTATTTAAAACATCATCAGGAAGCTAAGGTTTGTGTAAGCCATCATGCCTTGGCTAAAAGCATCTCAGTTCAAAATCTCATGTTACTTTTATCCCAGATCCAAACACATCTTTTCTGACTCGCTAACCACTTATCTTTCATTGATCTTTGCCAAATCGTAAAGGTCAGACAACAAAGTTGCTGACTTTGAGGCAACTGTCACCGTCAAAATGACGACTCAGAAACTTCTAAATATTGTGACAGACCTGGAAACAAATCTTAAGGCCGTGCTTCAGGTCAACACCGAAGGTCAGTATGAGAGTGTTGCTGTTTATTGTCATTTATTTAGATCATGTTGACTCTGTTGAATCTGCTGTACTGCATGCTCTCAGTATACTGCTATTTTTGGGTTTTGCACTGTGAGTATATTAAGCAATGATGCATCAGACTCATTATCTGTGGTTTATATTCATTTTATTTATCTATTTGTGTTTGATATATAACGTGAAATTTGAGTATATGGATTAAAAGTCTAAATATATTGATTGACAGTATGACTATATAAAATGAAACTTAAGAATGTGGTATGAAATTTGCAAATGTGGAATGACAATCAAAAATATGGAACAAAACTTGACAATATTGAATTGAATTTGACAATATGGAACAAAACTTTAAAATATGGAATGAAACTTGGGAATATGGAACAAATCTTGAGAATTTAAAATTGAATTTGAAAATATGGAAAAAAAAATTGGAGACATGGAACAAAATTTTAGAAAATTAAATTAAACTTGTTAATATGGAACAAAACTTGAGAATATGAAACACATTTTAAGGGTATAACTTTGATATGGATGAAACTTGTAAATATGGAACAAAACTTGAGAATATTAAATAAATTCCAAGAATATGGACACAAATTAAGAATACAGAATGAAACTGTATTAGAATTCAGAATACTGAATAAAATTTGAAAAAATGGAATGAAAATTTACAACATAGAGCAAAATTTGAGAATATGGCAGAAACTTCATAATACTGAAGAAACTTTAGGGAAAGAATATATATGTATTTATATAAAATCATTTCCTACTTGTAACAGTAAAGAAGGATTAAAGGATGCTTTAAAGAGTGTCAGCTGCAGGGAATTCAGTAATGGCTTTAGCTGATCAGCCACAATGGCTGATGTCAGAGTTGACCGTGGTTATTGTTGTGAGGATCATTCTTATTTGCCCAAAACACAAGAATAACAGTCTAACGTTGACTTAAGAAATTGGTATGTTCATTACACCCTCAATGTAGTATGACTGATGGCTTTGGCTAAAGCTGAGATTATGAAAATAAAAGGCCATGATGTTTATCTATTTGTGAATGCGCTCATGGAAATTTGCATTGTGAATTTAGATATGTTATGTGCAAATTAGACAAAGTGGACGAATTTGGTAAAGGCCAGAGTTTGTCACCATAGTCTCTTAGATTTCTTGAAAAATGTATCAGTTTTCCCCTTCTTAAGATACTTGCCATTGGCCAAAATAGAAAAAAAGAAAATCATTACCAATAAGCCACTGAGATGTGTGAGTGTGCATCATATAGACTGAACCAGAAAGTGTTGAGGTATCCTACTCTGCACCAAGGTCTTGCATAGACAAATGACAGTAGAAACTTATAAACCAGTGGACTGACATTGGAAGGCTTTACCGTCTGCTTCTGGCCTAATCGTAATGACTGTGTTGATGTGTATTTATATTGCCTACCTCACACAGGAATGGTCACCATCGAGTCTCCAAATGGTACAGTGTGCTACGAGTCTGAGCCAACACTAAAATGCACATATGAGGAGGTAACCAGCAGTGCTGCCTGGTACATGAGCAGGGGGAATAGCCGTTTTGGGCTAAATAACGGCAGTGTGGTGAAACTGCACCACAACTGTGCCTCAGCGGCATCTTGTGTTGCTGTTACTCTCAAAGAGGTGACAGGCATCTGGTCAGGCAAGTACAAAGCTGAAATTAAGATCAAACTAAAATTATGATTAATTTTATTTATATTCTGTAGCCCCTTTTACACAGAGATGGTATAGAGCTGCTATTAAATCCCTTCTTTATGCCTCCTTTGCATTTCTAAATAGAACCAAACAACTGTGAAAATGAAAATACACAGTCTGACTAATAACTGGAAAACAATCAGTGACATCAGTAGAATCCTGCATGTAATGAAACCTAATTAACTACACCAGCAAGTGGCATGAACCTTAGTAACGACCTGCAGACATGTTTTCTAGTCCCTGTTGAGTCTGCCCGCCAACTTGTGTTTATGCTTTCTGGAGATCGTGCGATTTTCCAAACTAAATAAATACACCAAACATAAACACAGAAATGCTCAGCTTGCTCAGTCTTACAACTAAGATATGTGCTGACAAAAAAATATATAATAAAAATATCCAGCTTTAGTGTTTACATACCCAAACTTTACCTTTAGTCCAAAAAACAAAAAAATTAATAGAAAAATGAGAGATTGTTTCCAAAAACAACTGAATATTCTGCTTCAATCCATATTTGATGGTGTTAAGCCTCTCAAAAACAAACTGCAGTACTGCAGTTCCAATCACAGCCTATATTTTCCAACATGCCCAGTGCTGGACTGAGTAGTTTTTCTTTTTGCAGTGAAGTTTGGTGTTTAATGTTCAATCACACAAATGTCACTTTTTGTCAGTGTTTATAATGTGTCTGTTCAGAAAATGGTGGTTATCCTGGTTTTTGTCACCTTTTTGTTAGTTTATAGTTTACACCATTGGTGAGCTGACTGTAACTTTACATTAGGTCAGGTATTTACTCCTGTGAACACACTCTTCTTTGATATAGAGAAACTGATGTTTCCTGTCTGAATGATACAAACATTTCTTCAAGACCAAAAATCAAGACATGGCAAGTAATTCATACAAAGATGAGGAAAGTGTGTTGTCATGCAGATTTGAGCACACACAAGTGTCTTGTGGACAAATCAGATCACTTAGTCAGTACAACTTGTTGTATAATATATCAGTAACGGAGACATTTTACTGACACACCACTACTTTTAAATTTTGTATTTCTGTGTATTGGAATTGTTTGTCCAAGACAAATGTGCTGGTGACGCTTCTGATGTGAGTCATTTGTTCACCTCCATGCTCCCTGCAGGCTTATACGAGTGCGGATTCACTCTCGGGTCGGTCACGCACACAGCCAAGGCCCAGCTGAGTGTGGCACTCCTGCCTGATGTGATCACTCTGAAGATCAACCCTCTTTCTGTAGACTGTTCAGCAAAGGACACTGAATATGTTGCAATCGAGGTCACTGCCACCATCCTAAATAGCACAGAGGACTTTGTCGTTGAGGGGTTCTACAGAACGGAACCACCCACTAAACCATCTAAGACCTGTAAGACTAACCTACAGTATCTCTTAACCCTCATCTTGTCCTTGGGGTCAATCTGACCCCAAATGAAATCCTTTGCTATCAAATGTATTTTTTATACTAGTGTAAACGAGTTCTGTTAGCCCTAAATTCCAAAATGAAGGGAAAAAATTGTGGTAATGGATTGGACTGAAGTAAGATTAAATGTGTAACACAGAATTGATTGACAATTTATACAAAATGCTTTAAATAAAAGTCAAACCAGGGTGAGGTCAGAATGACCCCAGTGGACAAAAGGTGTATGGCTATCAGGAGGACATTATGATCATCATCTGTCACCTCTTGTTAGCTGCAGTACACAAACATTGTTTTCAGATTCAGTGAGTTTAGGCCGTGTTTCTAAGAGCTGTCGCTATTGGTCAGTGGTTCACATCCATCTACTAATGACGACAGCTCTTAAAGGACATAGCCTCTATGATATAGAACTACATTAACTGATGACATCAATGCAAATTTGAATTCACAATATTTTTGCAAAATGCATGTACATTTCCACTACAACAAACCTAACCCTAAAACTACTATTCATCTTTCTTTACAGCTGATGGAGGCAATCTGGTCTATACTTTCAACGTTCAAGTCAGTTGCGAAAAAATTCCTCAACAAGTCTTTAATGTTACTTTCAAGAACAGGATTGAGCAAAAGAGAAGTGCAGCCGTGAATATTCCAGTCATTTATGGTAACTCTAAATTCTTTTAATTCTATATCAGCTGCTTTGTTTCAATTAAGGCTAGGGCAGAATATAATATATCTCACATTGGCATAATACTGCATTACTTTGTTATTGTTTAGTTTATTTACAATGTATTTTGCATCAAGTAATGATTTTTTGTATTTGTTTCCAAGAGGGTGAAAAAATTTGCAAAGAAGAAACATTGGAAGGAGAATTTTGGCCAGACACGCCAGCTGGAAACACATTGATTAATCGAACATGCACACCGGGCAGAGTTGGTTATAAGTCACGCACTTGTGGTAATACTTCTGTATGGCAAGATGTGTATAATTATTGCGTCGACGAAGAGTTGGGCAAAGTGGTGGAGTCTGCAGATGTGAGTTTGACACTTCAGCTTATGACCTTAAAATGAGCTTCTGTCTGACTGTTGATGTATATTTTTTATTCACATGGTAATGTCAAAATCTTTTAAATATTTAATGTAGTTACCTATTGAAATAATGAACATTAAGCAGTATTGAAACTAATTCTGTTAAACAACAAGTGCATTCATTCAATTCGACTGTTGCAGCTATCTCTGGGATTGCTCTCCCTGTGACAATCTATTCAAGTTCTGCCCAGTTAGCACAAGCTATAACAGTAGTAGCAGCTAACATCCAAGACTGAATCGTTAAACAGTATCACCACACTTAAACTGATGACTGTAATCACTCAGACTCTGTGGCTAAATCCATTAATAATCCTCAGGTAACATTAGCCATGGGAAGCTAACTAAGTTGTTTTTATGATAGCCTGGCACCTATGCAATATGCATATAACTATCCTTTCATCAATTTTTACTAACGCTAACCATGTACTTAACCTCAGCCTAGCTGCATGCTTTAGTTGCTATGCTTTTGTTGATATTGTTGTGTTGGTTGCAGCATCACAGAACATCAGCAGCAGACGCAGGAGGATACTTAGAGTGAAACATGTAGCTGCAAATGTCCACTGACAAAGCGGCGATATGTAACAACTTAGAATGAGATCGTGTTGGTTACTTAATTTTTTCAATTCCATTACTGGTATCAAATGAAGAAGTCTTTTGGAATCATTATCTTTTACTCTATCTTCAGCCCATCAGTGTTCATAAAGCACAAAAAATCAACTTGTGTGTCTTTGGCCTACAGTAACACCTCACTGCTCTGGGGACAAATTAGCTGACAGAACCTAAGAAATGACACTTATACAAATGTAAGCTATGTTTGGTGTAATCTTGTTTGTATCTGGTTAATAGTGTGCTTTTACCATTAGCTACTATGCTAACTTGCTAAATTTAGTTTAGTTAGTTACTTATAAAACTCATGCCGTTTGTTTTTAACATTTAATGTTATTGTTAGTGACTCAAGTTACTGTGACTAAAAGAGATTACTGCACCAAGGCCAACATTTTTATTTTTCTCTACAGATCTGAGATACAGTCCAGTCTCTAGCTAGCTAATTTTAGAATACTGTAATTATCTACCGCTTACTCTAAATATCTTATTATTCTTTTTATTAATTAATTAATTGCTTTGTGTATTTTAACAAGTACAATTAAACTGTTTGCAACAGAATATTAAAGCTTTAGCTACTTTTCCACTTGATCTTGAAAACCCCCTCAAGGTTATTGTAGTTTTGACCAATATACAAAAAGCTTTAACTTATATTAGTTACAACTTATAATTCTAATTATCTTATATTGTGTATTAGTTTTGCCATCTGAGATTTGAAAATGTTAAACCTTAGTATCTCAAAACCACTCAGATCACAGATGGAACCTTATTGTTCCAAGGTCAATACTGTTTAGATGAGCTGAGAAAGAATTGTTATACGCACTTCGCGTAGGTGCAAAGCTTTTGAAAAACTTAAATGATGAAAGAAGGTAACATCTCCACGCCACTCAAGACAACGTTTCAAACCCACTTGAATCTTTGTCAGGTCAAAAAGAAAAAAAAAGTTTGAAAGGATGAAACCACACATTATTTAAACATAATGCACACCAATAGGCTGATAATCTCTATGGTTACAGGTATGGTTAACAATCTGAGGCCATTCAGGGTAATTAAATAATTGACAATAAACAATTAAACTGATTACATAGAAAATACATTGAATGCATAGACAAAAAAGTGATGTCAAGTTCATTACAAAAACATAAAGCCGACTTCAGTGAATAAAAACATTATAAAAATCAAAAATCTTAATATCACCAAACATCTTTTTTTTTAATCAAAAACATAATATAATATATAATATTAAAATCATCATAAGAGTCATCATCACCTATGTTCAAAGTTGTATTAGATCCACTAACAACAAATGTCTAAAATGAAGAACATGTCTAGTTCCAATAAAAGAAAATAATGTTTTAGTTCAAGTTCCAATGAAGGAAAAAGGGGGAAAAGCATACATCCATAAAAGAGTGAACATGTCAATGAGGAGAGATGCACACTTATTATATAAACAAAAACACCTTTCTATATTAATGTTTGCACTTTTAGTGTGTCAAAATCTCTAAAAATATATATATACAATGATACACAAAACACAATGAAACACAGAAAAAGCCCTAAAAAACACAATAATTTGATTTAGAGGAATAGTTTAATCTCCTATTCTTGGTTTAAACCTCTGAGTGTCAATGTTTGGAGGCTGAAAATGTGGAGACTCTCTCTCTGAAGTAAGAGAGTATTTAAATCTGTTCCTGGTCTTGGAGACCTAACGTGCTCAATGCCAGTATATCTCATGGAGGCCACAGAGTGATTAGCGTTGTTGTCTTGAATGAATTTGTGTGGCATGGAGTATGCAGGCGTTACCTTCTTTTGTTTTCCACTACTGTTCAGATCCCATCAGCATTGTGTGTGAGGATGTAATGTGTGTGCTTTTGCTAACTGTTTTAAGGAGATTCTGTTTTTGTTTGCTTGTTTGTTTCAAGAACTTCGCAAAGGGGCTCGGGGCTACACAAGAGGAGGCCAAGACCATATTTCAAGGACTTAAGAACAGCTCTGCATTGAATTCTGATGAAAGTGACTCTTTGGCAGATGTTACAGCTTCCATCAATATTCTTAATGTAATGGCCGGTGCATCGGAAACATTTCCTTTGAAAGAGGATGTTTTTCCTGTAAGTCCCTTTTGAATATTATGACTTATTTTTAAACAATGTCTTTATTGGGGTTTTCTATTATAACAGCTGAAAGCCATAAAATGAAAAGGCAAGCAAAAAGAAAAAAACAAGAAATCAATAACAGCAACAACAACAACTATTATTTTTATTATTATTATTATGATTATTATTATTATTATTATTATTATTATCATTATTATCATTAATTAAAGTTTCAAACTGAATCATTGTTTCATTTTATTAATAAGATTATTTTTATTATTAAGTTTTATTTTATTATTAAATTTTATTTGCAATAACAAAGAAACAGGATAACATGCAGTCAGAGAGGTACAGGTTAATTCCATAGAAAATTAAAAGAAAGTAGGGAGATGAACTGTAGTTGTGCATGGTCAAGATTTGAATTATTATTGTAGGAAAGCCGCTTTGTTGAGAAAATTTCGGCCAAAAAGTATTTGTGCTATTTATTAATATTTGTGATAACAGTAATCATGTAAATAAATACAAGGGCAGTCAGTAATATCTGCATGTAAAAGCACATACATATATAAAAATAATACTTTTTTTTGAGGGGAAAAAAAGAAGAGAGAATACATGAATAAACAAAAATAATACCAGACACAATATACAGATGAATGAGCAAATACTGATAAAAGCACAAATGAAAGTAGAGGTTAAACACAGATGTTGTTACGGTAGTTGCAATGTACAGAAATCCAGAAGATTATGTGGACTACAACACTTAATATTTAATATTCTGATTTCCCTGACCCAACTCCCATCTTTGGTTTTATCAGTCTTTATCAATATTTTGTTTCAAAAATTCCAGATTCCCATATATTTTCAAAAGCTGGCAACTTTCCTTTTAGTTTTTTTCAAAGCAGCACATGTTGATAAATCCTTAATATATTGCTTGATACTTGGTGTGTTCATATCTTTCCTGTTTATATCTATCCTATACCTATTTCTCTCTTAGCTTGTAGGAGACACAAGTCTATTAGCAGTCATGTTATGCAGTTTTGTCATCTCTCTAACCATGTCAAGAACCTCCCTCCAAAAACTTCTGATTATTATTACTTTTACTGTAATATACATGAGCTGTGTTTGAAACCGTCCCCTCATTCCCTTTTTTCCCCCGTTACAGGGGTTCTTTCAGAGGGATATCGTACACTGTAAAGCCCTCTGAGGCAAACCATGCTTTGTGATAATGGGCTCTATAAATAAAATGGATTTGACTTGACTTGACTTGACTATGTAGTGTGTATTAAATAGTGTACTATATAGGAAATAACTAAACGAGATTTCGGACTCTACGTTGGAATTTTTTTCCCCCCAGAAAATGGCAAACACAGTATATAGTGCACTATATCCGTGACGGGACAGTTTCGGACACAGCTATGGAGTTTTGATCCAGAGGGTTCATGCTTGATCTTAGAAACTGCAATTTAAGAAAAAAAAAGTGTTAACACAAGGTCCCACATAGTATTCTTACGTCTCATTTCCAACACAGAATAGATTTTGTGTATTGAAACAAATATGATCTAACTGTATACTTTTTTTTCTAACAAAAACACTGCTTTGTGTAAAGCCTTAGCAAAGACAGCTTTCTGATCACTAGAATCAGCTCAGGACATCAGTTGATCAAATATGCCTTTGCGATGATTTTTTTCATTTTTATTTTCTGTTTCAGGATTTTGTCAATGCAGCAAGCAATATGTTGAACAAGTCCTGGAGTGGGTTCAATGACTCTACTAAGCAGGACATGTCATCAAAATACCTGCAGTCTGTGGAGGGTCTGGTGAAGAATATCAAGGTCAACAAGAGCAGTGGAATCAACACTTCAAACTTAGAACTAAAATTTTGCTCAAGTAGTGACTGTATTGTGTCTGTGTTTGGCATCGATGTGAATCTAAACAAGAGCAACGGAATCATGAAAACTGTTGCTGTGAAAAATCTAATGGATAAATTAGGAAACAAGATTGCCAATACAGAGCCGACCAGCCTTTTATTGTCAGCCACATTGGAGAACAACAATGATACATCTATAGCAATTACACTGACATTCCCCAACGACCGAAAGAATATCACCAAGCCTTTCTGCGTCTTCTGGCACATCAACAAAAAAAGCTGGTCAAAGCACGGATGCTCTGTAAAATCTAGCGACGCTAACCACACGGTCTGCGAATGCAACCACCTGACTTCATTTTCTGTCCTCATGGCTAAGAGAGATGTGTCCACTAAGGCCCTTGATATGATTACCAATGTGGGCTTGGGTGTGTCCATCTGCTCCTTGTTGATCTTCCTCATTATTGAGTTGCTGGTGTGGTCAGCCGTGGTCAAGACCAACCTCTCACATTTCCGTCACACAGCCATAGTGAACATTGCTGTGTTTCTCTTGCTTGCTGACTGCAGTTTCCTGGCGTCCAGCAATCCTGAAACCATCGGTGACACTTGGTGTCTAGTTTTGACAATTTGCAAACACCTGTTTTTCTTGGCCATGTTCAGCTGGATGCTGTGCATGAGTGTCATGCTTGTCCACCAGCTCATATTTGTCTTCAGCCCGCTCCGCAAAAGAGTCTTCATGTTCTTTTCCAGCATTGTAGGCTATATTTGCCCAATCTTAATTGTAGGATCCAGCTATATGTATAGCAACTACACCAACAAGCCTTACCATAATAGCACAACATGCTGGCTGGTTTATGAAAGGCTCTTGGAGGGTTCAATACATGCTTTCTTCCTCCCTATTGGCACCGTTATTTTAACAAATATCTTTTCCATGGTGGTCGTCATTCTTACACTGATGAAGTCTTCGGCCCCGGAGGGCAGCAACACAAGTGACAAGGAGACAGTGAAAAGCATCCTAAAAGTGGTGGTATTTCTCACGCCTGTTTTTGGAGTAACATGGATAATTGGCTTTGCTCAGCTCCTTATGGATGAAACCAGTCCCATGTATGATATTGTTCTCTACAGTTTTACCATCCTCAATTCCTTCCAGGTAATTTGAAAACAGTCCTTACACCAAAAAGAACACTGATATCAGTCATTCATCTGTTCATCCTCCTCCAATACCAATCCCAATACCACAGCTCAGGTATTTCAGCTGGTTCTCACTCCGAACTCATCAAATAGCATCTTACTGTCAGTGCTTTCAGCGTACGGGCATGACGCCAAAACATTACAACAGCTGATGCAGAAGGATACCAGAGAGAGTATTGATAACGATTTCCAACCTGATATCAGTAATCTCTAATTTAATCAGTTTACTTCACTTATTAGTATCATTTACATGTAAGGTGACCAGTGATTGCCATGACCCTAAAACTGTAACGAGTTCTAATCCCTAAGTCACAAAATGCACCTTTGCAGCTTTGCATTCGTATCTACATGTTAAGCTCAAAGTATCCTTCTGTGTCTGCTCTTTACGTTCTGGGATGCTGCAACCGTGATGTCCACACAAGCACATGGTGGGATGACGCTGCAAGTGGTTATGTTTAGGCAACAAAAGCATATGGCAACCAACACATGCTGGAGTGCACATGCTGGGACAGATGGTTAGGATGAGGCAACAGAGTAATGGATGGTAAGGTTTAGGCAAGAGAGGCACATGGTAAGATGTAGACAAAAAAACATACATTAGACAGGAAGCAAACACCAGACTCTTGTATGAAAGTCATCGCCCCTCCCACCTGCCCTATGGGTGCCCTCGTACTCCTTATACTATGTTGTTACTGGCAACATTTCAACCTGCCACCATCCTGCCACGTTCATGCAGATGCAGCAGGTGCTTTCCGACCATCCGCTGGCGTACAGTAAAATAGCAACCAGTTTTGTCTGGCTGCGGTCTCACTTGACGCTGTCCACTGGCATATTATGTGGACACGAAAGGTGGCTTTTGGCATTGCAATCTTACACTAAACGCACTGTCAAAGGGTCAGTATTTATAATTTCGGAACGAGAACTGGCTGAAAGCTTAGTGGGCTATAGTGACAAAAGTTGAAAGTTGTCTGCAGCAGCGAAGGGAGCTGTGTGAAATCTCAATAATTGCCCAAGTGAAGTCGCTTGATCAGACATCAGTTTCCTGCTTGTGACTTCTGTTTGAGGCTACGGGTTACCAGCATGACACATATTTAAAATGCAGTATTCAGGTTTTTTTTTTTTAACAAATATCTGCATGAAAGAATGTTTCATGGCTCATGTTTCATTACCCTTTGCCCTCAATTTCTTCTCTTTCAGGGTTTTTTCATTTTGTTAACAGGGTGTCTCGCAGAGCAGAAGGTAGGCTTTTCATCTTGTTAGATGAGTGTCAATATGTTCATTGATTTATTGAAAATCTTAACTGTCCAGTGATCATAAGTAGGAAGGTCTTACCTGTGCCATGGGAGCATAGACTGTATAAAAGAAGTTGATGTAGCCGCTGTCACGTTATTTATTGGTTTGTGGACTATTATTTGGTTCTCGATTTTGGCATAGTTGCGATCTTGGATTTTTGGAGCCAAAGGTGACGATGTTTGGACAAGTTGTTGGAACTGGGGAGGATACGCATTGCTATGCCTCTATCCTGACTTACAGGTGCTTGTGGTACCAAATCAAAGGTAGCCACTTCCTAAAGCATACCATGATTCAGGGTCTAATTAACTCTAAATACGACCATAAATTACAAAGCAAACGGCATGCTGTATTAAAGAGACTTGAAACTAGTGACTCATCAGGAAAATGATTACTGAGGTTATAAATTTAGAGGTATGGTATTTTTTTATAGACTTCTTTGCAATGTGACTTCTTTTTGACCTTTAGAAATATTGATGGTTAAAGGCACTTACACATCAGCTTCACTTTTCCAACCCACAAGCAAATTTGTGAATCCCAGCACTGTGAAGGAATAGTCTGCTTTTCTCTGCCTCTGACTGGCTTAGCCTGACCTTACATTAGAAGGTAGATTGAATTAGATTTGTCCTTGATACTGCTACATCTTTGGAGTTAAAGGATGAATTGATAAAAACAGAAGCTCCTAGAAAAATTCCATCTGGGTTTTTGGGCATGCCGCTGCCGATTCAATTGCCATCATTCAATTCCCTGCAGTGCATTTTTTCAGAGTCTCAAATCCTTTTGGCTGCCAACAATGTCCACCCATCCAGTGCAATAGCTTGATCTGGAATGTTAGAGTTCAACCATGATGCCAGCTCTCCTTCGTCCGGCACTTTTGGTTTCATTTCTCTCCTCTGGTCTGACTGGCCGCTCAGCACATGCCATTAGTAGGGATCCTCTCTCAGTCTGTTGCATTCAGTCCAAACCCCATACAACTTCTTCCAATGTTCGTAAGTGCTTCTCTATCGTAGAGAAGTCATGCTTCAGCAGAAGGGGCCATGGAGTTGAAAAAAATAGAAAAATATAGCAAAACAGTGGAAAGGATCTGAGGAGCTACTGGATGCTGCATCTACATGCACTGCCGTCTTCATAGCACATCCCTAACCAAATACCCTAACCAATCCCACTCCCCTTGTCTAAACCTAACCACTCCAACCAATGACAGCAACAAGTGCGAGCCACTCATGGTAAGGTGGGTCATTCCTCCACCAATCTAGGATTTGGTACTTTGCAACATGCAAGCTATGTGAACTTCTTTTACACAGTCCATGCATGGGAGGCAAAGGCTTAACACCTGTGGCCCAAACTGTGGCCAATAATTATGTTGTTTTATATGAACTATCTGCCAAATTTATAAAGATACTTCTGTTACTACGAATAGGTTCGAGAGGAGGTATTAAAGCTCATAATGGTAAGTTTACCAGTAAGTTTCAATTCAGAATAACAACATAAAATGATGGAAACATGCATGATAACTCTATTTCATTCCCTCCTTAGCCAAAATCCAAAGGAAAAAGTGAGAGCACAAAGAACTTGACTGTAACTTCATACACAAAAGACAAATGAAGGCCAAGGTCAGTCTTTTGTTAACAAGCCAGGTGTGAAAAAGCCCTTAAATAGCAACTAATCAGTTCTGACCCACATGTGAGCATGAGATGTATTTTGTGAGTTTGTTCATGTAGTTTATAACTGTTCTAAATACTTGATCATCTCTCATTTCAGATTGTGGAGACAGAAACAACAGCTCAAGTGTATGCAGCTCCGCCTGTAACCTTCAACGGTTAGAGTCCACTTTGTGTAAGATATAGTTACGAATACAGATAGAATATGATACATGAATGTCCTAGAACTATGCTGTCATCTAAAACTCATTATATAGAACACTGATGTTGTGATAATATTTACTGGTTTGACAGAATTATCTTACACCTTGATTCCACCGGCTGTGTCTGTGGGCTATTTTGCTATATCCCACCAGGAGTGTCTGAAAGCATTTCAAAGCAGGAAGCCGTGTCTGGAACACTGCTGAAACGCTGAGGCGCGTCTGGTGGAATCTGGATGCATTGTGTAGAGTAGAATATCCACGATCGGCTCCGAAGGCCATGCTGTGGTCATAACGCGGCATTGACAGACCCGGTGGAATTTAGTCGTTATTAGTAGAAGTAGCTCTGGCATTGGTGGTCATCCTCTGCTGATTTGACAAAGATTCTTATTAAATAAAATCCTGCTCCAGGGATATGAACTGCAGCTGTATAGCTTCAAAGAGAGGCTTTAGATCTGTTCTGATTCAAACCACTTATTTGTGCTTTCTGTATACCCGTAAACTGGCTGGATATTTTACACTGAGTTTTTACGCCTCTGCACCAGCAATAGCCAAGGCCAGAGGCATTATGTTTTCGGATTGTGGGTCCATTCGTACATTTGTCCACCCATTCTCATGAACATGATCTCTCAAGAATGCCATGATGGAATTTCTTCAAATTTGGCACTAACAATCACTTGGACTCAATTGGATTGGGCAGATTTTAGACGTCATAGGTCAAAGGTCACAGTGAGAGTGACCTTGCATCTATTGTAATATCTGAAGATGGCCTTGAGGGAATTTCCTCAAATTTGGCACATAAGTCCATTTGGACTAAAGAATGAACTGTGGGTATAACAATACATTTTATCAATGCACTGATTTATATTCCTGCATTCATACTACACTGATAAGTAAACGGCAAGTCCTTCTAGTGTGACTTATATTGATCTGAAATATTTTTCAAAGCATAAAGTGAATATAAGAATTTGCGCCTTGTATTTGGCATGTCAAAGTTGAGTGTGAATGGATTTTTGCACTTATAATGGTAAATAATTGTAAACGTTACTCTGGTTTATTCTCCCATTCTCTGACATACTGGCAGGGTTCAACGATGCAACCAAGAATAGATGTGTGCAAATTGTAAAGTGTATTTAGGAGCACTTGTGTGAATCATGCAATTAGTCACAAACGTTTTTGGCTTTTGTAAAAGAGGAGGTGTTCTTGATATAATGCTTTCTGTTTGCAAAATATGCAGATATGAGGTCAAATACGGTGGCAATTTGCCATTTAATTGTTACTTATTATGTTTGTTTATCTCCTCTATTTTTAGCAAAAAAAGTCACTAAGTCGATAACAATTTATTAAATTAAATGACATAGTATTGCTGTAAATGAGCCCATATCATTCTTGTATCGTATTGTCAACCATGTATTACCAACATGGTTGCATCGTATTGTTGTTAAAATGTATCATTACACCCCTAGAATGAACTGATTAGAATCTGGTGGTTGAAGGTCAAAGGTCAAGGTCACAGGGACCTCATAAAACATGTTTTTAGCCATAAATCAAGACAGCCAAATTTCACACCAATGTCTAATAAAATATAATGATGAAGTTCTTGACTGGTGCATGGAGGCATACAACCGCTTGGTGGCAATTCTAGTTTTAACAAGTTTGGCTCGGTTTGCTGATTTTTTTTTATTGTTCATTACACTATGTTTAGGAGTTTCAGCAGGTAGAATGAATAAAGCATACAACATATGATTGTTTTTATCATACAAATAAACAAACTGCTGAAAAAATTAGCCTATGAATTTATTGTAATACGTTTTTCTTCAATATATTGCTGTGAATTCACTGCTGAATGTATGCAGAGGACTCCCCAAAAATGTTTTTTTCACTGAGCCTTCCTGATGATGGTGAAAATGGCAAGTGTCAGAACCACGGTCCCTGCTGCGCCACCAATCAGAGCTCCCAGAATGCCTCTGTGTATGTTCACGTCCTCGCACCTCTTCCCAGTGAAGTAGGTGGTCTGGCTTGATGCACACCTGAAAATCAGCAGACAGATTTTCTTTATAAAAAAAGATCTTCTAAGCCTTTTGTAAATGCTTTCAACTAAAGTGTCCACACAAAATTTAACATGCTCAACTTCTGGTTCTATTTGACCATCTGAATCTGTGTAAATTTGAGTCCTGTCATCTGGTTAGCAAGAGTAACTTAGGAATGTGGTGTGTACATTAGAAGAGATAGTACTGGTTTTGGTTGACACTCTCTCTTCTACACTCTTTTACTCCTTATTCACCGACATGGAACGGGTTAAGTTCTGGTTCCTGCCCCTACATTTTAACTGTTTAGAGCATTTCGACCAAAACTAAGTTGGCTCAGAATCAAAAAAATTGGTTCTCAGCTGGATCCAAAAGATAGCAGGCTTCCCTTGACCTCAAGTGTGAAATGTGACCACATCAGTGGTCAGGCTGGATGAAGAGGATCGAGAGGGCGGAAAGAAAAGGAGAGTAGTCTTATTATAACTTGGTTTTATCTTGTTTTAGGAGTTAAAACTTATATCTGTAATCCCAGAGCAAAAGCTCCAAGCTTTTCAATTCAATCTGTGATTTTGCTGCTATATTTTACTTCTGTTGAACATTGCGCAATGCCCTACATTGACGACACAGCCCACAAAATTGGTGGGAACGCGAGATGGTTCACTGGGTAGCAGCAAGGCTCCAAGAATCAGTTCAAGAACCAGAGCTTTTTTGATGGCTCTTTTTGCGTCTGTAGTGGCGGCAGTATACAAAAATGAGGAAGTACAATCAGTACAAGCAAACAGCCTAAGGGCCAGCAAAATTCTGCAGGATGATGCGAATGAGCAAGTAGACCGGCGCGCGACTTTAATATAGTTCATTTACACATACTACCCATATTATGACACACAGCTGGTTGAAAGGAGCCTTCTAACATTGGACTAAATTAACATTAACATTAGAGCTTTAACACTGAACTCCGTGTTAAAATGTTGTGGTAATTAAACGTTTCCTCATTTTTAAAGAGAATGTAATGTACATTGAAATTATTGTTTTTGGTTGTCTGCATGATGTTTTTTATTGTTTGTTTTGTATATTTTTCTATCTTCCTGCCCAGGGACCACAGATGTAAATAAGCCTTATAGCGAACTCCGGCACAACAGCTGTGTTGTGCACAGCTGAATATTAAAATTAAAGGGATAAATAAAAAGAATGAAAACACTCCTGGGTGCTAGCTTTCTGTAAGCTAAGAGGAAAGAAAAATAAAAATCTCTTCTTTGTCTAGCTATATTTCTCTTAGACATAACTGAGCTTAATATGTAATAAATTTTAAAGGTTGACCAATTTCTCATACTTCTTCAATTCATGTTCAGAGAAATTGCTTTCCTCTTGTCCCAGCCCATTTTTGGGATTAGGGTTAGGGTTTGGGTTAGGGAGATGATCTTTTTATGATGGCCTCTTGGTCGAGCAGGAAGCAAAGGCACACAGCTTTTCTATTGTTTAAACTCTTTTCCTCCCGTTACACTATATATCAGTGTATATTTCTTGGTTCAGTCAACCATCATTGTTAGGCAGACAGCAGAGAGTTAGCTGCGATAATTTTTGATTGGTTTTGGACTCAACAAGCCAAAATCAGTTAAGTGCCACAAAACACAAAGTCAGATGTAATAATGATACAATTAAATGAGAAAATAATGAATATGTAATTAAAACAAAATATAAAAAAGAGAGAAAACACAGTGTCTAGCCACCTTCATGCATATTCACCAATCTGAAACAACTTTATCTCCTATGGTTTAACTCCAATGGGTTGAATTGCTTATCATAATTTTCTGGACCAGTCATTAATCATCATTATTTTAACTAATAGATTTTCTTATTTAATCATGATTTTATCCAATCATTTTATACCCGACTTTTGGTTTTACACTATATTTAAAAATACCTTGTGCCTTATACAGTAGGGTTGGGGTTGGGTTAGAGGTAACAGTAAACTGTATTTCATGACTGTATTTCACACACTGTATTTCATCTGTTCTTTGAGTTGATAAACCACTGAGAAGCCTATGAGCACAGCAAAACAACTCCAGCTGATTTATTTATTTATTTTGCTGCTTATTTCACCTTCAGAGAGAAACTGATCAGAACTTCGTCATCTCCAAATAGGAAGCTAAATTCATTGTCAGAGACAAAGAAAATACTAGTGTGAGCAGCAACATTTTTCCTCTGGAATTGCTTACTCTAGAATTTATCTGTGCTTGATTGTGAGTGAATTTAAATTATAAGAATATATTTTTAAAGGTAAGAATTAGCCAAAATGTCTCTAAAAAATCCTAAATTCCCACAATTGAAACATGTATAAATTTCTTATCCACCACTGCAACACAAACACACACCTGCATGTGGCTTTGCCTTCGCTCTCCAAACACACGCCTCGATTAAAACAAGGGTTTGGAAGACAGGGGTTGGCAGCTGCACGAGCTTCTCTGCGCTTTGGAGCTGCGGGCTTCATCTCCACTTCGTTGATTGGCTTCTCATCTGTGATGTCATCACTTGTTGTGGCCGGTTTGACAGGTACTTCAGTCTTGATCAGGTGGGTCAGATCTAATGCAAAAACAAATTATTTAAAGTGTTAAATAAAATGTTAGCTCACTTGAGGTGGCGAGATTTGAATATGTAAGAGAGAAGGTGGATATAGCAGGAGAAAGGGGATCTGAAATTAATGCTTTGAGCTAACAGGTGAAAATGCTTTTAGAAAATGTAGAAATTAGCTTTTGTGAGGCACACTATTTGTCTAGTGTAGGAATAACCGAGTATAGCTTGTTTACAGTCACGTGGTTCTGATGACACATGAAAGTCAGATGATGGGCAGAAAGTGTAGAACAACAGTTGTGAATGTAGGTTAGTGAATACGCTAAAGCTTTAGATGAACCTGCATGCTGCAGATATAATCACAACATTTCTAAACACATTGGATATGATCCCTAAACTGTATGGAAAATAGATTTTTTCCAGGGGTTGACCAATTTGCCTGGTGTGGAGGCGATCAGTATCACAAATTACTTAGTCCTGCAGACTTCTTTCCCCACAGAGAGCCAAATAAAGGCATACAAGAGTCTTGAAAGTAGCACTTGTTTTTTTCCTGATTTGACCAGTTGCCACAGCCGTAAACAACACAAAACTCTGGTATTTTTATAGCTTATCCATGCAGAAATCACCTCTTGCCCTCCATCTGCAGTTCTTCTTGTTGATGTGACTTTATGTGCAAACAACCCATAGATTGATTGATAGAGTTGATATTTCTGATTCTCACCATTGAAATCAGCAGTAATGATGAGGTCATCGTTCTTGAGGAAGCTCCTCCTGTGCAGGTGCTTGTGGGACATGAATGTGCTCCAGCCAAAGTCTTGACTGCGGTAAATCTCACCGCTGGCATCATACACTGCTCCTGACGTAGCTGTTGGTCTGTTCCAGATGGGATTAGTGTCTGAAGGGAAAATTGTCAAGAAAAATTATGCATTTCTGAATTTTCACATACGTTTGACACAGGATTTCAGAGTTGCCAATGATGAACAGATAGATTGCTCAAATGAATAGACCTGGTTAGAGCAAACCAAAAATGAGGGCTTTAGAACGGTAATTTTTTCAGAATTAATTACAACCACAATGATTTCACTGTTTGAAATTTCTAGCCTCCGTTTTCGATTTGCAGGAAGCAATGGTGCCCACTTCCTTTTCACAAACTCTCTAATTTACAGTCAAAACAGGGCAATAAAATAAGACTGAAAATGTGTTAGGCGAGACAGAGGCAGTGCAGTAACATCTTGATTTATATTTCATCAGTACCACCTAGTTTTACTGTTTAAAAGTATTTCGGTCCGAGTTTAAGAGAGAGAGGGGTAGGTCTGTCTCTTACTCAGCTGTGAACTCTCTGTGTCCGTGGTTCTGGTTGGCTTGCAGTACAGAAATATGAAAAAAATGTAGTTTGAACCAAAACCAAACCAATCATAAATCTCAGCATATTTATGTTCCAGCAATTATTTATTTAAACCAACCCTTTCATCTAAGCATAAAATCTTATTCCTACATGCCAGTGAACTGGACCTACCTGTGGTGAAGCTTCTTGTATTAGACATCCTCAGTTTTACGTCAGGGTCCTGGTCCATGGCAACAATGGTGGCCTGCCTGTTTTGGGCTGGCCACTGCATCACTGCATCATTTTCCCCGCTGCAGAGGTGAAAGGTCATACCAACATAGTCTGGGTAGTCAGTGAGTCTTCCATTTGGGTAAACACTGATGCCAAATGAGTAGCCCTCCGAGTTGTAGAAGCACTTGCTTCTCAGCTGAGTGCCGGGGGTTGTAGTGGCAAGAACGCCAGTGAAGTTGTGGATTTGCCACACGGCACTGGGGCAAACAGTCTCAGTAAGAGTGATGTCATCGATTAAGATGGCACCCGAGGAGTTGGATGATCCTCTGATGCCTTGGAAGAAATAGCGGAACTTTTCTGTCACCTTGAGAGTCACATGGGCTATTTTCCACGCATCATCTCCACTACCTGAAAGACAAAATGCAGGTGACCTCTTTTAAATTGATTGGGCTTTTTTTTTAAAGAGTAATATACTATAGCCTACTCAATACTACAAACCCCAATTCCAATGAAGTTGGGACATTGTGTAAAATGTAAATAAAAACAGAATACAATGATTTGTGAATCCTTTTCAATCTATATCCAATTAAATACACTACAAAGACAGGATATTTAATGTTCAAACTGATAACCTTTATTGGGGTTTTTTTGCAAATATTCACTCATTTTGAATTTGATGCCTGCAACTTGTTCCAAAAAAAAGCTGGGACAGGGGCAACAAAAGACTGGGAAAGTTGAGGAATGATCAGAAAACACCTGCTTGGAACATTCCATGGGTGAACAGGTTAATTGGAAGCAGGTGAGTGTCATGATTGGTCATAAAAGGAGCATCCCCGAAAGGCTCAGTCTTTCACAAGCAAGGATGGGGTGAGGTTCATCACTTTGTGAACAACTTTGTAAGCAAATAGTTCAACAGTTGAAGAACAATGTTTCTCAACCTACAATTGCAAGGAATTTAGGGATTCCATCGTCTACAGTCCATAATATCATCAAAAGATTCAGAGAATCTGCACGTAAGTGGCAAGGCCGAAAACCAACATTGAATGCTTGTGACCTTCGATCCCTCAGGCAGCGATGCAGTAAAAACCGACATCATTCTGTAAAGGATATTACCACACAGGCTCAGGAAAACTTTGGAAAAACATTGTCAGTTAACACAGTTCTTTGCATCATCTGCAAGTGCAAGTTAAAACTCTACCATGCAAAGCGAAAGCCATATATCAACAACACCTAGACACATTGCGGTTTCTCTGGGCCCGAGCTCATCTGAGATGGACTGATGCAAAGTGGAAAAGTTTGCTGTGGTGTAACGAGTCCACATTTCAAATTGTCTTGGGAAATCATGAACATCATGTCCTCCAGGCCAAATTGGAAAAGGACCATCCAGACTGTTATCAGTGCAAAGTTCAAAGCCAGCATCTGTGATGGTATGGGGGTGTGTTAGTGCCCATGGCATGGGTAACTTGCACATCTGTGAAGCCACCATTAATGCTGAAAGGTACATACAGGTTTTGGAGCAACATATGCTGCCATCTAAGCAACGTCTTTTTCAGGGACGTCCCTGCTTATTTCAGCAAGACAATGCCAAGCCACATTCTGCACGTGTTACAAGAGCATGGCTTCATAGTGAAAGAGTACGCATACTAGACTGGCCTACCTGCAGTCTAGACCTGTCTCCCATTGAAAATGGGTGGCACATTATGAAGCGTAAAATACAACAACGGAGACACCGGACTGTTAGGCAGCTGAAGTCGTGCATCAAGCAAGAAAGGGAAAAATTTCCCCTACAAAGCTTCAGCAAATAGTTTCCTCAGTTCCCAAACGCTTATTGAGTGCTGTAAAAAGGGAAAGGTGATGTAACACAGCCATGTAAGCTTTAATGTTGCAACATGTTGCAAGCATCAAATTCAAAATGAGTGAATATTTGCAAAAAAAAAAACAATAAGGTTTATCACTTGGAACATTTAAGATCTTGTCTTAGTAATGTTTTCAATTGAATATAGATTGAAAAGGATTTGCAAATCACTGTATTCTGTTTTTATTTACATTTTACACAATGCTGCCTGTAACCACATAATATGAGGAGCATAAGTGCACTTAAAGGGTGGGCAGGTGGGGAGGGGCATTGGTCCCTCAAACAACAACTTTTGTGTGGGAGTTTGGAGTTCGCTTGTCGTGTGGATGTGTGTTGGGGTTTTTTCTACACCTTACTATGTGCCTATTTTGCCTAAACCTTACCATCTGTGACTTTTTTGCCTAATCCTTACCAGTCCTTACCACCCTGTTGTGTAAACATAAGGACCATGCTGCATTATCCCACCATGTGCATTTGTTGACATTATGATAACAGCATCCTGGAGAGCAAACAGCTAGCGCAGAAGGATACCTCAAACCATTCCGCCATGTGACGAGCTCGGAGTGAGAAAATGTTCATATCCTACAATTTACAATACTTCAACGGACAACATTTTAGAATGCACTTTGAAAAAAGGTGTATCCTGTGTTTGCATATGAAGAATAAAATAAAACACCTGTAATAGTGTGGATCTTCCTGACACTGTTCACAGTCCCTGTCCCATCATCAGTCTTGATCCATATCACCAGTTTGTCCCCGGCTGCTCCGGTCATCTTGTAGAAGAATTGCAGGCACTGCTCGTCTCTCTTGGGGTAAAGGATACGTGACTCCAGCGAGGCGCTGCTTCCAGCTGCACCCGTAGATGTGTCAAACTTCATGAAGTAGCCAGAATCTAAAGAGAGAAGCTGCCATGTTGTGTTAACTGAACTTATTATACTGTGCTGCAAAGCCAAAGTGCACTATCTGCAAAAAGGTCAAATCTAAGCATCAAATCAAATTTAACTACCACGTGCATAATTGATTTTATGAGAGAGGAGTAAATTTTAAGCAGATTGTAGTTTGGCCCTGAGGCTGACCTTGGCAGCTTTATGGCTAAAACTGCACTTTGCCACTGTTTTACTGCAGTATAAGTATATGGCCATTCAGTGATAAGTTGCAGTCAGTAAAAACTGTGGGAGGAATATCTAATTAATCTATCTGTAACTAAGAGGGAAAAAAACATATCTATTCTATTCTAAAACAAATAAAATCTGTGGTGAACAAAGTCCATCCACAAAAAAAGACCTGTAATACTCGTCTGTAATTGGTCAAATGTCTTTTTCCCTCAAAGATCATTTTTTTTAGTTTTCAGACAACATGGAGACTTAAATTGTCTGGACTATTGCCATGATGTCGAGAGCAAGTTTGTTCAACTACATTCATACTGATTTTACTAAATTTAGGTTTGTGCATGTAGCTGACACAAGACCAGTGCATTGGTTATGTAGCAAAATGATAATTGGTGGATATCTACAATCTAAGATATTGGGCTTTCATGGAGCTTACTGCAGGTCATTTTGCAAAGTGATTATTAGATATGGTTAACTCTGGTTAAAACCATTTTGGTGTGCAACACAGTCCAATGCAAGTTCTTTTTTTCAGATAGGGGAAAGACCGATCCTTAAGAATGTTTGTCTTCTGACAAAGATTTCACATTTCAGCAGTCACCTTGTTCAGGATGTTACCTACAAAGAAGCAGTGACTAGCAGCCTCGTTTTCAGAATTGGTCCGAAAAACAAAATCAAACTGCAATATTTTACATACTTCATGTTGAAACCAAGGCAGAAAGTAAATGAAGTGGTAGAACAATGAAGCACTCACAGATTGAAGAGCAGATGCACTGCACTTTCGATTCGTGCAAAAAAGTGAATTTTGCAAAACGTGCAAATACTGCACTTTGTCTTTGTATGTCTGTATAGTTGAAGCACGTTACTCACACACAGCACAGTGTTTTAGCTTCTTTGCACTGGCTCGCTGTGAAATCCAGGACTGAATTTAAAATCCTCCTCCTTACTTACAAAGCTCTAAATGGTCAGGCTCCATCCTGTCTGTCACAGCTCATAGTTCCTTACCAACCCTCAAGATCACTGCGCTCTGAAAATGCAGGATTACTTGTGGTTCCCAAAATTTCCAAAAGTAGGTTAGGAACCAGAGCCTTCAGCTACCACGCTCCTCTCCTATGGAACCATCTCCCATTTTCGGTCAGGGAGGCAGATACTGTTTCAACTTTTAAGGGTAGACTTAAGACCTTCCTCTTTGATAAAGTTTATAATTAGGGCTGGCTCAGGTTGCCTGGACCAGCCCATAGTTAGGCTGACATAGGTTTAACCTGCCGGGGGACTTCCTCTGATACACTGAGCTCATTTCCTTCTCTCAATGCCGCCATCAAAAATCATGCATGTCTATTAACTGCATTGCCGTTTGCAAGCTTAGCTTAGCCTCAGTAGTTTAGCTTAGCCTAACATCTGTGATAGCCATGTGGTACTCTCACTGCCTGGGGCTCACGATTACAGAGCCTGGGTCTGTTGAACTGCACTATGCTAATCCTGTTGCCTCTCGGGAGCGTTCCTGCTCCCTTGTTTCCTAGTTTCCCTGGATCCTGGCCGTAACCTTGACTGTGCCTGAATGTGGTGATAGCTGTGCTGATGCTGTGACCCTGCCTTTGGTTGTGCTCGTGCTGTGGCTGCACTGATAATGTGCCCCCCGCTCGCCCTGATTGTGGTCTGGTCCTGGTTGCGCCGATGTTGTGATCTTGCCTTTGGACAACTCCCGATCAGCATATGCATGAGACTCTTATCATCACCCTCAACATCATCATCAGAGTGCAATTACTAATTTCACACCTACCATTATTGTAATATGACATGCATCTGTTTCTATTATGTCTGTGCCTCTCTCCCCCTCTCTCCCCCTCTCTCTTTCTCTTTCCTTTTTTGCCATGATTGTATTTCATTTGTTATTTACAACATCTATTGCTCGTCTGTCCGTCCTGGAAGAGGGATCCCTCATCATCCTCTACTGCTCTTCCTGAGGTTTCTTCCTTTTTTTTCCCCGTTACAGGGGTTCTTTTTCGGGAGACGACACGACAAAATGTGCTGAGCATGCATTTTTTCACTATAGGTGAACTCCATGATGCATTTAACTTGACCATGGTTTTGTTTATGATGGATTTTAGTGTAGGTTACTTCTGGCTAGTGAATAAATATTGCACACTTTAGAGGGATAATATTCAATTCTTACTAAATATAAAGACCCACTTCTCCAGTTATCAGAACTGAAATATTGGTCACATGAGAAACTAGCAAATTAAGCCCTGTTACAGAGACATTATTCTTGTCCTTATGGCAAAAAAAACCCCTTAAGGATCAGTGGCACTGGAGTGTGTGATCGTTTCCTTCTGTATGTAATTGAAAGATATGTTCTTTACAAATTTGTGTTTGATACACTTTTGCATAGTATCTATAAAGTTAGCTCAGTACCTCTGCAGCGCCCTGCCAGGGTGTGGTCTGTATCAGCCGGACTGCTCAGTGTATGGACCCAGTCTGCATTGTCTTTCTCATTCTGGATCATTCCACAGATGTTGATCAGCTCAAAGGAGCACTGGTCCAACAGGGTGTGTGTGTTTGCTGAAACAGGACAGTAATCAACAGTGAAACTACAGTACAAAGCACTACAGATAGGAGTACATGCTAAAATCTAACTTAGGGAATTATGGAGGATCTACATGCTAGATGGAATTCTGAGAAAATTCACTTAAAAATTCCCTTAAAGTTACCAACTTTTAAAGTTGGTAAAAAATAAAAGTTATTCAGAAAGCATCAAATCCCCAATGAGAGCGCATACTGTGAAAAGCTGTGAGGAGAGAGGAGGACTTCTTTAAAGGCTCAATAGTTTCTTAATCAGAGGAGAAAACTGCAGAAAGACTAGGACAAGACTGTGTATTACTGTTTAATCTGTGAATGTTCAGCTCAGCTCCTACTGTAAGTCTAAAATACACTGTGGAAACAAAATTTTTACATCCAAAAATTACACCTTTGAAATCCATTCAAACTGCAGTTTTCTAACCCAAAACAATCAAAGCATGAAAACATGCATCATATTATTTCTGGGTGTCATTCTGGGCTTTTGCTTTGGAATTTGTCATTTTTACCATTTTTGGAATATGGAGAAAATATATATTTCCACTACGTGCACTGTCACAATCAATGCTGCTGCTAAGCATTGACATAACCCTGGCTGTGATCATCAAAAAAACATTACATTGAAAATTATTCCTTTTTTATGGGTTTTTTTTTTTACATCTAAAAACATAGTGTCATCATGACAAAAAACTGGCATTTAAAGGGTTAAAATTCTGAACATTAATGAATGTTTGATATATATGAGTAGGGCTGATGTTGGTTAAAATCTTAATTCAACAAAAGTAGAAAAACATGCAATGTATATTTTTTTTATTATTTTTATATATTATTACTCAAATATTTTTGTGAACTGAGTGATACGAGTGTGTGGAATATGAAAACAGGCCCTAATGTGCTCACATCTCTCATTGAATGCAATAACAATATAATGCCCGAAATGAAGTGAACACAACACATAGATAAATGGCAGTTTGAAAAATGCAACAGTCTAGCATTGTGATCACAAAAACACCTTGAAAAACTTAGTAAAGAATTTGTCTCTGACAAACGGTCACATCTGATAAAACACCATCTTACCTCGCAATGGGGTCAACCACACCTCCTCACTAAGATGAAAGTTTCTGTTCCTCGCCCAGAGTTGCTCTGAGAAATTCCCCAAATCTCTCCAAAGCTTGGAGAGTTTTTTAGGCTAAGTTTGGAGCTCTCAAAGAGAAATCTTTGAACGTTTGTGAATACGGCCCCTGATCTAATGGATCTTCTTCCTAACCTCTTTTCCCTGTCAGGATGTAGGATGTAAACCACTTACTTTTCTCTAACCTTTGGGTTGGTGTGAAAGGGGACACTCACCACAGTCGTACATGCGGTTGAGCCTGGTAATGTCTACAGCACTGAAATCCAGCCGCTGGCCAATGACCTCATTAAAGTAGGGTATGGTGGTGGTGATTGTGGGGATGCTTTCGTTCTTGTTGAAAGAGAATGGCCGGTAGTGCATGATGGACTCATAATCATACGGTGTGTTCAGATCAGTGATGAAGTCATCGTTATACTTATTGAAATTGTGCTCCATGCCTGTGAAGAGAAAGCAACATTGTGCTGGATAGTGGATAGAAAAGTGACACAAGCCTGTATCAACTCTGTTATATATGTTGTTTAAATTCTTTGAGACATAAAATACTACGTCTAGGTGTTGTCCATGTTGTTTCCAAATTACAACCTGAAGCTTATGACCACATCAAGTCAGAAAAGTAACCAACTCAAGGTCTCAACTCAAGTGCAGTCTAATCAAGGATGAAGTCACAGAGCTCTGAGTGAAGAGTTTACATGTGACCCTAACAACTGTCTAAGGGTCCACCCCTAAGATTAAAAACTAAAGGAGTTGCTTGGATGAGAGCTGGAATGCCTTCAAGAAACTCAAGCAAGTCGGGTTTGGTACAATAAAGCACCTACAAGTTCAATCTGAATTGTGAAATGTTGCTATTATTTGAAATACTCCAAAAATGTTACAGAGTCTAGCTGGTGATTACAATGTTCCCAAGTGGAAGGGGCATTACTGCCCAAAATGAAAACAAACCATGTGACCCACCTTCTACAATCTGGTCCCACCAGATTTTGACATAGTTGTCTCTGTCTGATCTCGACTGTTCGTGGTAAAAGCCCAGAGCATGGAGGAGCTCATGCTGCACAATCGACTTGGTGTCACACCTGTCCCCAATGGACACATTCTGGCCTTTCTTATCATCTCCGACATATGACCAGCATCTGCATTGATGAGATGTAAAATTCAAATGATGGCACAATCAAGCTGTAAACAGCATTTCATCACATCAATGTTTCCCTAATCTTTGGTTTTTAATGAGTCTGACAATTGCTTTGATAGCAAAGTCCATAAGGTTGTGCAACATCTGTGATCATTCCTGAGTCAGTCAGCTACATTTATAGCTTGGTTAAGCCATTTAATTGGACTGCTGTCCTTGTCCCAGTATACAAGCAGCGAGGGAGAACCCTTTATTCATCAGAATCATTTATTGATGGAAGTATGTCAGACTCCTCCATGGGAGGTGGCGATATGCCCCCTTTCAGTTAGTTGCTAGTGGACCTTCTTCCAGTTGACCTATTACGTCTTATACCAAATGGATTGCATGTTGAATCATGACAACAAAGATACATTTTCAGCACTGTACATTTTGTACATTTATGATGCAAGGGGTAAGCATGCCCAGGGGCCTCATTTATAAATGTTGCGCATGCACAAAAGAAGGGTCACACCTCTTTCAAAGCAAACTTTGGCATGTATAAAAAAACAAACTTGACAGGAAAATGTGGGGCCCTCCAGGGATACTCTGACCTATTCGTACGCACAGAAACTGGTGGACAAACTGTAGGAGGCCCCTTGGCAGACCCAGAACACACTGGAGGATTACATACCTCGTCTGGCCTGGGAATATCCTGGGGACCCCCAGGGAGAGCTGGAAAGCACTGCTGGAGAACAGGACGTCTGGAGTGCTTTGCTCAGCCTGCTGCCCCCACAACCCAGCTCCAGGCTCCAGATAATCACACCACAATGGATGAACGAATGGACTTTTTTTGCATACTCTGTGCTTACTTGGTAACTTTGTCTTGTTTTGGGTTTTTTGTCCCTTCTTCTCCTTCTTTTGTTTTTCACAGTTTTCTTTATTTATGCTGTTCAACCTGCGGGTAAAAGCCCTTCGTCGGGACTATGGAGCACACACAGAATGCCTAGACCAGTTCAAGTCCAGTTGAGGCGTACACATGACAAAGTAAATCGACCCCAACTGCATTATCTAGGTGTGTTCATCCAACTTTGAGAAATTCATCTTAGCTCAATTTCAGTCAGTTTAACATGTTTACATCTTTTTTGAAAGTCCAGTTTTAGTCAGACTAATACAATAATTCAACTTTTTCCCGCATCATGTAAACGTACTGATGGTAAACACTAAAGCTCACCCAGACAGCTTGGTGAAGGAGACATAACTGCTCTCTCCCTCATAGGGCTTGAAGTCCACGCAGGATCTCAAACGGTATTCCTCAAAAGCCTGCAGGATCACGCCTTTAGCATTCAGTTCTACAATAGAAATTAATTTCCGAATCAGTGCAAGCACATTTACCTACTCATCAAATTATATGTTGGTGGAAATGTATTCCTTTGTACACAGTTTACCTAAAGAATCAGTTAGGATATAGGGGATGGGAAACTTCCATCTTTTTGTTTGGTCCAGGATTGCATTCCTGCTGGGCTGCAAGACATGTTAAAAACTGAGAATATTTAAAGGGATACTATTTCAGCCAGCAGTGTATCAAAACAGTCTGGGTAGTATGTGTAGATGAAGTATGGTAAACCTTTCTCCATCTAACCAGCGCCTAGTTATCCTTCCTACACCCAGCAAAGTTTGGCGAATTGATGCAAAACACGTAACCTGGCAGAGTTTTGCTGGGGTGTTGCCATGGATGAATTAAGAAAGTCTTGATACAGCTATAGAGGCCGGGCCTCTTTCATTCCTATGAGAGCTGTGCATTGGTGCATGAAGCAAAAAAAAGCTCTTTGTCCAGGTATAAAATACCAGGATCTACTGACCCATGAGGCATGTGCCCTTAGAGACTTTTGGCAGCCGACCATGGGCGGGTGTGCCTGAGCAAGTAACTGGCTGAGCAGCTGAATTGCGATTTAGCACTTTGTTAGCTTGAATGGCAGTCTAAAAGTTTAATCTCATGGCTCTTTTAGACAAACTGGATGGCTTTAAGTTTTGCAGGGGTTTTGCTGCTCACAAAAAATTATCCACTCATTTACAGATGTCTCTTTCCAAATGAAGATGAATGGGAAAAACTCTTTCTGGCACAGTGGGCCGGACATAACGGACCCCGAAAGTGTGATTTGGTCACTATGTAGAATTTACATCAGAGCCTGGCACACTACCTGGGGGCCTGCCTGTTGCCTTAACTACATGCAGTACCTCCTCAATTTTGTTTTTGCTGCCCCCCAAAACTAGGCATTGCTGATTGAATAAAAATTCACATTATGTTGCTGCACTACCTATTTTCCTCTTAATATCTTTTCAAAAACAGTGGGAGTAGCAAGAGTTTGTGAACAGGAAGTGGGTGCCATGCTGCCTCCTGCACAGTGAAATTGAAGGCTAGGAAAAAATATGAGATCAAACAGTCAAGTGCTGTTAAACCAAATTCTGTTATTGTCTGTTTCCCACCTCAAATATTTTCAGAAATATGTTTTAGCTTACAGTGTAACTGTAACTGTATATATGGGACTGTATCTTGCAAGCTGCTAATTTTTCAAAAGGACAGGGATGCATTATGTCACCCACCAGTGGGAGCATTCACTGGTCTGGGGTGGCGCAGTGCATTCTGGTAGGTGTAGGTTTAACTCATCATAAATCAGAAACAAAACAAAACAAACTCAAACCATTTTATTTACTCTCATTCTTAATCTATGTAGTAAGTCCACTTTTCCAACCATTACCAGCTCTGGTTTGGTCCAAAGAAAGCCTTAATTCACCAAGTTGTAAAAAAAAAAACATGCTGTTATTCCCCACAGTCTCTCTCTACCTGCTGGCCGCTGACTGTTTACAGTTCTATAACTTCTCCCTCCACCATTAGGTGTCGCTGTGTCTTTCAGCTCAGCTGCCTGTTCCACCAGTAGAAACCGGAGACTGAGCTCTGGTGATGCATGCTGTGCACTACATACAATGAGTTTAATAGAAAGAGAAACACCTTTTTTTTACGACAGTGCTGAAAAACATACCTTCAGGATTTCTATATACCCTGGATATCGTAATACCATGAAACCAACCAAGCCCACTGTGTACTTACATCACTTGCAATATCTCCCTCAAACAGGTGGTTCAACCCTAAAAATGTGTGAAATGCATGTTTAGTGCAAACAGCAATAAAGCATATAATCACATGTATGGACAGGACACAGGCCTTAAAAAGTATACCTCTGTTGATCTCGAGTATGTCGTCCCTCAGTTCACCAGCATCTGCATCACCACCTGGAAGATACATTTACAGCAAAAAAGTCAAGAACAAGCTTGTTGTGTTTGTGCATATGATCAGTATAATTAATAGGAACCAACCAGAAAGTGTCGGAACAGCTTGCACCTAGGACACAAAAAGAGATATATCTTAACCCTTTGAAACTTGGATCACCATCATTTGTCTTATGCTGCCTCTCAAAAGCATTTCAACCTTTAAACCCTGAGCAAATTGGTTTTTCTTTCTTTCAGAAACAGGAAAAAGAGGCAATCAGTAATTGGATATGAAATTTCCTGCAACTCACAAAACAATCAGTAAAAGGTGACAAACAAATGACCTGAAAATTGGCTTTTAAAGAGAAAATTATCAAAAAAAACTGGGGAGAATAAAAGGAAATCTTTATTCATAATTACATATTTAAAGACTAGGTTAAAGAATTGGATTATAATTATCTACATTTTTTATTATAGACTTTTCTCATATTATTTTTGTTGTCTTTTTTTTGCTATGTTAAATAATTTTCTTATTACTTTTTAATAATTTCTTGTTCATTTTTGGATCATTGTTTGTTGTTCATTGCCTTCTTTCCATGTTTTTAAAAGAAATCAAGCCAATTCACTCAGTTGTCAAAGGCTTAATTGAAATTCAGACTTTTTTTCTCAATTACCATCAGGTGTTTAAACCTTTGAACCCTGAACAAATTGGTTCATTTTTGCTTATTTTCATTTCATTTCATCATTTCTTGTAAAGTTGCACATTGCCTTCTTTCCATGTTTTCAAAAAGAAATCAGGACAATTCACAAATTTTTTCAAAGGGTTCATTGATACCCTCCTCTAGTGACATTTTTTTTCCTCAGTATGATTGTTTGGAATACTTTCTAATTCTAATTTCCTACCTTCAAAACCACAAAGATCCCAATAAGTGCAGCAATTTTCCTCAGACTGTCTCCAGAGCCCATGTTGGTATCCAGACAAAAACGTGTCCCTCTGGTGCCAGTGTAAACATGTCCATAAAGACAGCAGCCAGAGAGGAACTTTGATCTGGATCTGTGTTTAATAAGTAACACGCACTTCACACGTTTTTTTGCGTCCTCCAGTATGACTGACATGTTGTCCAGTGTCTTGGCATGCACAGGTAATAACAGCAATAAACTGTGGAGCCTGTAAAGGCAAGAGGAGATTGATTTAAAATCTGTTTGGAAGTCTAATAAAATAGGCGATTATGTTGTTTATGGGTTTGACCTCTGACCTCTCTGCAGCTGGAAATAGTTGTCTTTTACAAAGTCATGTAGACTCATTCATAAGAGAGGAATCTTGCAATGCAGGACATTTGAAGGGTTGTGTCAAAACCATATCCTGGATATGCTTATACATTCCATACAGTCCAGTTGATTAATTAGTGATCATGCCTCTGAGGAATGCAAGGTTTTGGCAGCGAGTCAAAACAAAGAAGTGCTGGAACTTGAATCTGTTGTGTCATAACTCCACTAACGCCTGATACGGTGCTATATTTCATTCTCCCTATCTTAAAAAAATTGCTGTATCAAATGTCAGTAGAGATGTTTTATTGCATAATAAGGAGCACTTGAGTGATTTATTACTGCAACTCCATACAGGTCAGGGACCAACAAGAGACATAAAACACAGTCATTACTCTGTATATCAATCTGTGAATTTTTAATGATTTGTGAACTGTGAATAATTAATGAACTCTACTTAGTGGCATTATTTTCCTTCATTTAACTTGAAAAAGGCTGAAATGCCAATAAAAAATATTAAATGAATAAGCAAAGTGAGAGCACTTATTAAAACTGGAAACTGAGGAAATGCTACCGTAAGTGAGGAAATACCAGAGGCAAGCAAAAACCTATAGATAAAAATAAATAATAAGAATAAAAAAAATAATAGCAATAGTAGTAATAGTAGTAGTATCAGCAGTAGTCAAGTGAAAATACTCAATAAATGAAAGGAGAATGAAATGAAATGAAATGAAATGTGGAGCTTAGTAAAGAAAAGATGCCTCACTGTGAGATTTGCATCTGACTTTTGGGATTTTTAAAAGGCCACTGCCAAAAGACCTGAGAATTTGTTGGGCTCGTAAGATAAAAGCAGATCTGACAAATAACTAGGACCAAGAACATTAAGAGCTTTAAAAATTAATAAAAGAATCCTAGAATTTTAAATTGTTCTCTTAGGTAAGCAAACATTTTATGAGGGGTCAAGAGCGCTCTTACCAAAATGAGACAAAAACATCTAGTTTTCAAAGTCCACAAGTTACATAATGCGAAGAAACAAGTTTTAAATTTGAGGTATTTTTAAAAATACACAAATTGTATATAAAAAAAAACTTAGATTATGTTTAAGAATAGTCTTAGTCATTGGATTTGTTACCTATAATTGACCTCTGACCTTTAACTACTCACTAATTCTAATCCGTTCACTTTTCAAAGTGGACATCTGTGTCAAATTTGAACAAATTTCTTTAAGGCCTTCTTGGGATATTACATTCACAAAATGAGATGGATGCAGGGTCACAGTGACCTCTGACCACCAAAGTCTAATCACTTCATCCTGGAGTTTAAGTAGACGTTTGTGTCAAATTTGAATGATGCAAGGTCACAGTGACCTTAACTTTTGACCTTTGACCATCAAAATTTTCCTCCAGGTGCTGAGTGAAATGCATGAGGTCACAGTGACTATTTTTAAACACTAGTTTATGAATGTAAAGCTTTAAGCATGCCGTCCACTAATTAACCCTTTGAAACCTGGAGGTTGTGATTTCTTTTAAAAACATGGGAAGAAGGCAATGAGAATGTTTAAAAAAAAACAAAAAATTCTTTTTTTTTTTAAAGCTTGGGAAAAATATCTCTGAAAAAAAAGAATAAAACCTAAGGAAAAACATTATTATAATTATTATGATTATATATGTAAAATTATGTTTAAAACATGACTACTTGTCTAGTGTTCTTTCCAGTTAATTTCTGTGTTTTTCGTCATTTTTTGTTTGTTTGTTTTTTTCAGGTAATTTTCTGTTACTGTTAACTAATGTCTTGCTACTTTTTGGGTCATTTTTTTTTTGTTTCATCACCTCCCTCCACTGTTTTTGAAAGCAATCAAGCCAATTTGCTTAGGTTTCAAAGGGTTAACTGTAATGGTCACCCACATGCAGACATTTTTACATCACAAAACAAAAGAAAAATCCCACAGCCTTCTTCTTTAACAGCTGCAATTTAATAACTTTTTATTAAGACAACAGATCAATAAGAAAGAACGTCACAATAAACTCCAAATGTATTAGACATAAACAGTATTTCAACTTTTATGTATTTAGATCATGTATCAAATCATTTTTCAGTTTCGGTTTTATAAATGATGTGTATGACTCTGGTATTGTGTCGCAGCAGTAATCTTCCATCTTTTCTACATTTTCACAGGTTGTTCTTCTCGTCCCAGCTGCATATGTTGTATCTGATTATTTTAAAAGGAAAAAAGACAAAGTAACTTGACATGATCATGAGCAAGTAAACAACAATCTGTGAAAGAGAATTGTCCAATGTCTTACCAAACATTAATGATAAAATCCTGTGTGACCTCACTCTTTTGGTTCAATGGGAACCTCCGTTTTGATCAGTGATGTTATATCTGTGGACACAGACAGAAGTACTTGTCACGTCTGAATCCCAGCACACAACACAAACAATCCTTGACACAGATCACTTACCCTCAAAGTCGATAAAGATGATGAGGTCATCGTTCTTGAGGTAATTGCGTCGCCTGAGGTCAAAGTGCTTCACAAAGTTCCTCCAGCCCCAAGATTCACTTTTGTAGCAGTTACAGGAAGGGTCAAATGTCCCCACCTTGGAGGGATTGTCCCACAAATACTTTCCATCTGGTGCTAGAGGACAAAACAACACAGAGTCAATCAAGAACATCTGCCTTCATATTGTTGAAAGCTGGCATGTGTGATGCTCGAGTTTTTTTAGGAGGGGGATGTCTACCAAGACATATCACTATCACTCATCATGAGCGGAATATCTCTGCCAAGCTCACATGTAGAATATCTCTGCTCGCGAGGGCAATGTTATAGCCTGAGAGGAGAAAACCATATTTTGAGCATTCGATAAATGAATGCATTAAGAGTAAATGGGAAGACGAAAAAAATCCTGCAAGCACCCTCCTAACACAGAGCCAACACTGTTTGACCTTTAAACAGAACTGACTGTAATGTATGCCTGATTTTGAAGGGAAAAGTCCCGCTGATCTCCATGATTTTCTTCTGAGCAAAAATCTGAGTGAGAATACGGGACAACTTTACGCACTGGCCTGTTTGGCTGTGACTATCCCTGTGTCCACTGCCTCTGTTGAGCGCTCATTCTCAGCATTGAAGCATCTTAAAACTTATGTCAGAAACATGACCGGACAGACACGGCTTTCAGCATTAGCCTCCATGTCCATAGAAAAGGACTTATGGATGGAACTGAAACGCACAGATAAAATGTACAACAGAGCCATTGAAGTCGTCTTGAGAAAAGAAAGAAGGATGGATTTTATTTTCAAATAAGCAGGCACTGTGGAGGAGATCCATGTTGGTGAGTGCAAGCATTTTATTTGTATTTTTAATATGTTTTTGTCATTTTTATTTCGTTAGTATTAAATCAAGGGTAACAAAGTAAAATGGCAAAAATGCTAAAAATTAGTGATCTTAAATGCTCCCGAAATTAAGTGTTGCTCGACTAGCCTATATTATGGGTGATGTAATGTATATGTGTGATTCTGTATGGATTCTCAAGCTGTGGTGTCATATTGATGCTATTATGAGGTGTATTAATTTAGGCAGGACTAAGTAGGATGTCACTGAAGGCCTAAGGTTGAAATGCATGGCCCGCCACTGTGTGATAGTACACCACTGGTCAGCTGGATGACGACTGCTGTGGCAGTATGACATGCAGAGAGGCAGTGTCAGTTGATCACATGGTTGGATGGAACCTCTCATGGCTGTATGATATGCTGGTGGACGGCGTCAGTTTGAAATGCTGCTGGCAATGACATAATGTAAGGAGCACAAATGGGCCTAAGGTTTGGGCCAGAGGGCTGTTAGATGGGTCCAACAAACCCTAGACTTTGACCCAGCAGCCCGGTGTTCACTTCCTGTGTGAATGTTGAGCCAAACCATGATGTTCTTTTTCTAATCCCAATCATGTGCTATTGTCGATATCCCGACGTTGTTACTACATCTAGAGCATAATATGCAATTGAAAAAGTTCTCTGATGAAGTGTTTATATGTGTTGACTAGGCATGATAATTTGTTATATAAACACAAACTGCAGAAAAAAAGAGTTAAATGAAATTCAGCTTTGCTTTCTGTCTTAATACACCAAGAACCTCAGGACTGTTCATAAGATCTGGACAAAAGCATTTGGAGATTTTATCCTCAGCAGATTTGACTGTCCAGATTCCTTCCTTGCTTACCTTTCATGTTTTTACCTTATGCTTTTGAAAGCACATTTTTTTAGCATCCTAATCTGTCTGGGGATAAAACATAAGAAATACTTACTCTTTTTCAAATCAGTCGTTAGACTCCGAGCGGTAGACATCCTCAGCTTAATGTCTGGGTCCTGGTCCATCACAACCAAGGTGGCCTGTCTGTTAACCGCTGGCCACTGCATGACCATATCATTGTCCCCGTTATACAGGAAGAAGTACAGTCCAGTGTAGTCCCCAGTGTAATCACTGTAAGTTGACAGTGGCCTGACACGGACACCATAAGCGTAGCCTTCAGGGCTATAGAAACGAGGGCTGTCAATGAATGTATTGTGGTCAGCTGTTTCCATGATCTTGGAGAAGTTGCGGATCGTCCACACGGCGTTTGGGCAGCGTGTCTCGGTCAGGCTGACATCGTCGATGTGGATGCCACCAATGGATGCAGAAGGATCACCACGCACAGCTTGGAAAGCATATCGGAATTTTACCCCTACCTCCAACGGGACATGGGCAATCTTCCATTTGTGGTCCGAATCGGCTGGGTGACAGGGAAGAGACAAGAAGAAATCTTAAAGTGTGGCAGTATGGCTTGTTAGTAGTGGGACAGTGATGTAGTGAGGTTTTGCCAACATTTGCTCGTAGTCGTCATGTTACAGTATTAACTATAAAGGATACTTTGATTCATTTGTTTGCCAAGAGTTGTATGGTAAATGGTAAAAGGACCTGTACATATATAGCGCTTTTCCAGTAGTCACATTCACCCATTCACGAACACATTCACACACTGGAGTTTGCGGCTAAAGTACAAGGTGCCACCATTCATGCAAATCCACACATTGATGGAACATTAAGTCTGAGTCTGTAGCTAGCTTAGCATAAAGACTGGAAGCAGAAGGGAACTCCTGGCCTGACTTTGATTAAGGTAAAAATAAATAAAATCCGCCAACTAGGTTCTCTAAATTTTCAGCCCGTTCTCATTCTGAGGTCGTCAAATACCATTGCTTTGTCAGTGCTTTCAGCATGAGATCCTGACGCCAAAAGCCACATCATAACAAAAGCTAAGAATGTGACTGGACAGAATCAGTGGCACTGTAATTGTACGCTGCCGGACAGACTGATGGCGCCTGTCATGTCGGCATGATATGTTGCTGGATAGCGTCAGCTGAGAACATGGCAAGAGAGAGCTGGTCATGGTGTTATTATGCGCTACGGGACAATCAGACGGCACATGCTACGTCAACATGAACACGGATGGGAGGCACCACTTGAGTGGAGTTAAAACGCTGCCTGTAATGATGTAACATAAGGAGCGTGATGTTCTGTATAGGGTGGGTGGGAGGGCTGGTGGGTAGGTCCAATAAACCCCAGACTCTCATGCAGTAGTCCAGTATTTGCTTCCCTTTTGAATGTGATTTTTTTTCAATATTTTACCATGTGCCTCCTTCACCTAATCCTAAACATGCGTGCCAGCATGTGTATTTGTTGATGCCCCGGGGCTGGTTGACGTGCTTTGTTGCTGGAGCATAATCACATGCAGCACCAACCCACCATGTGCTTATGTGGACCTCACAATAAATGCATCCTGGAATGTAGCGTGTACCTAGCCATGTACCTAGAGCGTAACATGTAGATGCGGAAGTCCACTGAAAAGCACTAATATGTGATGACTTGGGATAAAAACATGTTAAAATTAATCCCTAACCCAGAAAAACCCCTTAACTTGTTTCAAGCAAGGACCTTACTTCAGACATCTAACCAAAAACCAATTCATAAACCTATTGATTCTGAGACAAGAAAACCAGAAGTGCAAAAATGCTGGCTCATTTCTATATTGTAGGACTCATTCTTGCACTGCTCTATTTCTTTAAAATGATGACACAGAAACAAACTTAACTTCCAATTCCCAAACCTGCAACCCTCACTGTGTGTGAATGATGTTACTACCTGCATAGACATGACTGTTACAAATATGTTTAATGATATCGTAAAATAACTTGATTTGAATATCAGCTGAGAGCAGCTGAGCAGCTAAACAAATGTTCGAATGAATATTTCCCTTGATGCAAAGCTGTGTGTTGGGTAGCTGCTGTTATGATATGTGTCCTACATAAACATGCCCATTAAAATACCATAAAAGCTGTGTATTTTCTTCATTCTACGAACGGTGCCTGTGCCGTCATCCATCTTGACCCAGATCACCAGCCTGTCTTTAAGGCTTCCGGTCATCTTGTAGAAGAACTGCAGACACTGGAGCTTCCTCTTGGGGTAAAGGGTCCTGGACTCCAGCAGAGCAGACTCCTGAGGCCTTCCAGTCATGGTACTGAAGTGCATGAAGAAGCCAGCATCTAAAGCATCATCAAAAAGTAAAGACAAGACAAACTTTATTTTTGCTCATTTGTTTAATGCTGTCAGAACAGAATAATCATTAACTGGGCCTTTTTATGACACTATTCAACTGACCTTTGCATCTTCCTATGAGTGTGTGATCCTCTGCACCCTCATTGCCCTTGGTATGGACCCAGTTGGCATCATCAGTGGAGGATTGGATCATCCCACAGATGCTGGCTTTTTCAAAGGCACACTGGTCCAGTAGGGTGAGGGGATGGGCTAGGGAGGGATTTGGAGTTTTTTTGAAAGGTTTAGTTAACTGTGTACTAAATACACATTGAATCATACTATTTAAAGACTCTGATCATTTCTGACCAATAATATTGCACTGTCTATTTTCAGTGTAGGAAATGTACTCATGCAACATATACATACAGCAGTTGTACATTCGATTGAGCCTGAGGGTGTCCATCTCGCTGAAGTCCAGATACTGACCAATGATGTTGTAGAACTCTGGGATTTTGGTGGTAATAGTAGGGGCGGATTCATTCTTATTGAATGAGAAGGGCCTGTAATGCATGACAGACTCATAGTCGTATGCCGTGTTTTGATCGGTGATGTAGTCATCTTCGTATTTGTTGAAGTTGTGTTCGAGTCCTGAGGGAAATTTCATGTCAGTGTAGTCATTATTACCACACACAATGCCAGAAGGATTAAAGACATATGGCTAAATCTGGTGCCCAATACAGTGCCAGGTGCCCACCACCATTTTTTAATTACCAATAAAAATAGATTGATTCACAGTGGGATTTTTTTATACTTAAGGTGCAAGAAAGCATAAAGTAGCATCAAAATAGTGCTTAGGTACTAGTCCCTAATATCCTAAAATCCTAGAAATTTCCTAAAATCCTAGAAATGTCTGAAAATCTTAGAAATTTCCTGAAATCTTAGAAATGTACCAAAAATCCTAGAAAAATCCTGAAATCCTAAAATCAGAAATATCCTAAAATCCTAGAAATTTCCTGAAAAATCTATACACATCCTAAAGTCCTAGAAATGTCCTAAAATCAAGAATATGTCTTAATACCTAGAAATGTCCTAAAATCTTAGAAACATCCTAAAATCTTTGATGTGTCTGAAAATCCTATAAACATGCATGGTGCTGCTGTGACTGGCCTCTGACCTCCGGTGGCCCCCAAGCAAAGCGAGCTGAGTATCCCTGCTGTATGGTATCATTTCTGGGTTCAAAGTGACTAGCCAGCATGTCACCAAATGTCATAGCATTGTTTTGTTTTTACATAACATGAATGACATTAGAAAGCAAAGGATGAAGCATTTAGTTCCTAGACATACCTGGTATAACCTGATCCAGCCAGATGTCCACATAGTCATCCCTGTCTGTGCGGGACTGTTCATGGTAAAATCCCAGGGCGTGGAGTAGCTCATGCTCAATCACTGCCTTGTGGTCACAACCTGAGCCAAGAGACAGTATCTGGCCGTTCTGTTGGTCACCAACGCTGGAGAAACACCTGTGATGGTAGAAGCAGTCGAATCCATGATTCAAGCTTGAGACACTCACAGCTTAAGATTCCATGGACTGAGAGTCATAAGGTCATTTGAATTTTTAACTCTATCCATCTCTCAGCATCTATCAAGAGCAGATTGTGGAAATGTAGCCTTACCCTCCTCTTTTTTCAAACTTGATGAATGTCTGCTCTCCCTCATAAGGCTTGAAGTCAACACAAGACTTCAGCCGATACATTTCAAAAGCCTGGTGGACGCAGCCCTTGGCATTAAGATCTGAGAAGTAAAAGGAACAGTCACAACAATACAAATAAGTCTTTGAGGATTCTTGAAGTACTCTGATGACAGTCTTCTAGAGCTGGGGTGGTCAGTTAATTTTAGTGTGTCATTAGGCAAACATCCCTTAATAAACTCCAACCATCTCCATCCAGCCATGTTTTCAAGTAATACCACCTGGAGCCATATCATCCAGCTGTCCAGCAGAGTATAATAACAACGCCATTGGTTCTGTCCAGCTGCATTCTCATCTGACACCATCAGGACGTGTTCCAGGTGGATGCTAAGGGTGAATTTTAGCATTGCACTCTTATGCCGAAAGCACTGACAAAAAGGAGGTATCTGGCGAGTTCAGAATAAGCTGTTGTGCGTGCATTTTCTTAGGATGCGATACGTCCTGCTCTATAGCGATATGTTGTGGTCATCTGGTGGTAGGAGCTTATTACATAGAGCTGTTGCTGGAGGTTGTAATCTATTTTAAAATTCTGCCAGTGTTTTCTTTTTTTCTTTTTTGCCAGATTTCTGCTAACCCCAATTAAACAAACATGTGAGTTTGCTGTGCTGTCAGTGGAGCGCAAAGGTTTGCTATCCCGCCTCCAATTCGCACTCCAAAATTCATAGATTAAAACTTAGTGAGCTCTTAGCTTAGGGCTTTCTTTTCTTCTTTCCCTTTCACTGCGGCGCTTCTCGTGTATCCTAGCTTGCACCTTTTTCTTTTCTTCAATTTTACAAGAAGAGCCGCAGCTGCTCATCAGAGCTTTGCTGAACTTTACCTTTTGAAGACATTTTCTTTTCAAATCTCTTTGATGCTTTTCTTTATACTAGTTTTTGGTCAGTAAAGACACTCTTGCATTTCATTTTAAGTAAACTCAAAATAATAATTTAAAGTGACTCTGTCAGACCAATGGGACTACTTTTGATTATTTCTGTGAGTTTTAATTGAGAAGGACCCTCCGCGATCTGCTGTCAACTCTGCCACCATCTGCAGATCAACACTACCAAGACCAAGGAGATGGTGGTGGATTTCCGGAGGTCCAGGCCGCCTATGCAACAGATCTCCATTGAGGGGTCTGATGTGGAGGTGGTCAGGACCTACAGATACCTCGGGCTGCAGCTAGACAACAAACTGGACTGGTCTTTCAACACCGAGACCCTCCTCAAGAAGGCTCAGAGCAGGCTCTACTTCTTGAGGAGGCTGGGGTCCTTCAAAATCTGCCGGAAACTCCTACTGATGTACTACCAGTCTGTTGTGGCAAGTGTCCTCTTCTATGCTGTGGTGTGCTGGGGAGGCAGCATCAAGAAGAGGGACGCCTCTCGGCTGGACAGGCTGGTAAGAAAAGCTGGCTCTGTGGTCGGCACAGAGCTGGACTCGATCACATCAGTGGCAGAGGGAAGGACTCTCAGCAAACTGCTCTGCATCATGGACAATGCCCACCACCCTCTGCACAGCATCATCATCAGGCAGAGGAGTGTCTTCAGTGACAGGCTGCTGTCCCTGTCCTGCTCCACTGACAGGCTGAGGAAGTCGTTTGTCCCACAGGCCATACGACTCTTCAATTCCTCCTCACACAGATAAACACTGTTTGCACTGTTGCACTGTTTTTACTGGTATTGCACTGTTTTTATTGTTATTGTTGTTTTATATCTTGCGCTTTTGCATATTCTGCATCTCTCTTTTTCTCTGTATATATTGCTTATATATTTATTGGTCTATATTCTATTCTGTATGTTTATTATGCTGCTGGTTACTTAAATTTCCCTCGGGATCAATAAAGTACCTATCTATCTATCTATCTATCTATCTATCTAGAAGCAACACCTGCTGCACAAAAACATCTTTGGGAAACATGTATTTGACATGCACTTAGAGTTTTTAGGTTGGCCAGTGTTCATTCACCAACATCGAGGGGCTGGCTTTATGACCTATACTTCAGAAAGACACCAGGGGGCAATCCAGATTGAAAAGTTACACTATGGGGGAGCTGTCATGTTGTCTATCTTTATATACAGTTTATGGACTGAACACATTAGAGGCTAGTTAGACTAACTCTGGGCCATATCACAGTTAGTATTTACATACAATGCTACTGAATATTTAAAATAAACTTACCCAAATCATCACCCAGAATGTAAGGAATTGGAAATTTCCATCTGTATCTTTTGTCAATCAGGGCATTCTTTCCTTGCTGTTGCACGAAAGAGAGAAAGGACATAAACAATTGTGAGCTTAAAACCTAATCAAGGCTAATAAAAACATGCAATAAAACCCATGGTGTTATCTGAAATAGATATACTACTGCAGTTATTAAAGATCAAGAAGACCAGTGCCAACAGCCAGATATATCTTTGCACGCAACAGCGGAACAAAGCCGGCAATAAAAGATTAAAGGAACAACAATGTTTAAGCAAAAGCCTTTTTCTCAAAAATAAGAAAATATTACCACTAAAATACAACTTACTGGAATTAAAATATCTCCTTCAATCAGGTTGGCGTCTGATCCTGCATCACGGGAAGGCATTATATTTATGTCAGCAACAAGTACAAACTTTGATGCAATATTTTATACAATATTACTGTAAATACAGGAACAGGATCAAACTGAAATGTTGCAGCTCACCCAGGTTTAGGATTGGGTTCTCATCCTCGCCATTCTCATACACCTCTGTAACACAAACACAGACATGGCTCAGACTATTTTCACAGTCTTTCAACAGCCGTTATTCTTTAAAGAAAATGTTTTGACATACCATGCACCTCAGGGGAAACAGGTATCTGAGTAAAGCAAAATCAGTGTAAATAGTCACTGAATGGCCATATAATATCCTGTTCACTTAATTACTGGTAGTTCATGCACACTTACGGTATATGAAGTAGTTAGGGCTACCAGTCCAAACAATAGCAGCACGCGCTTCATCATCCTGCTGTGTCCAGTCAGTGTTGCTGCTTTGCTTTTAATTGCACATTGACAAGATGTAACCTTTGGCTCCCCATGAAGTTCATGCTGGTTATACGTGAAGGACTTTGACTCAACAGTGTTACTGATTGGTGATGATTTATGAAGTGTGTGCTCATGTGCAAATGGCTGCACTTAAATGCATTTTAAACACTGCCTTTGCTTGTTATCTTTGTTATTTATCTGGTTTTGTAATATCAATCAATCAGTCAATCAATCAATCATTTATTTGTCACATGGAATTATACAACTCCAGGAAAATGTGATCCCGTCAGCTGCTTTAACATTTATGTCTTCTTCTATTGTTGGCTGAATGCTTTAGAATTGTTCATTTTTCCAAATTGTCCTGGTAATCAATGGTTGTGTTTGGTTGTGAAATTACTTTGCTGGCCACACATCTTGACCTCAAAAGCATGGTTGCTCCTCCCGAACACTGCCAGCGCCACTCTGCAGCCACCTCTGAACAGCTTATCGCAAACACGTTTTCATCCCAAGTCGTTACAAGTTGCTACTTTGCGGAGGAGTTTTTGTTATGATGCCACTATGTTTTTAGACGGAATAAAATGAATTATTTTAAATAAGCTTCATCGTAAGTAGGTTATTACTTTTTTATTATTATTTTCTCACAGCCTGGGATATGTCAATGCGTCGCAGCAACATTGATTTTATACATAATTGTTTTTCGTGCAGTGTCTAATACTCATACCGCTCTGCACATGTAATGTGCTTCAAAATCTTGCTATAATGAATATTATACAATAATATTACTTTCTACTTCAATTGAGTTTATCGTTTTTAACCAACATGACTCCTAATTATTAATATGAAATATTCATTAATTCCCACAATCTTAATCCTTAAAATGACTGTATGTAATGATGTCATTAGTTTTTAGATATTGAAAAAAAACACCAACACAAAAATAAATTATTTTCTATATTTTTCATGCGATGTTGATTTTTTTTTAAAAGATTATCACAGTCTGAGATATGTCAGTGATCAGCAACTTCATTGATTGTGACAGGTCACCTAGTGGAAATAGCATGTATTTCCTCCATATGCCAAATATGGTCAAAATGACCTCATCAGGTGGAAAATAGTCAAAATGACAAATTCCAAGTCAAAAGCCCAGAATGATGCCCAGAAATAATACAAGTCATGTTTTTCTGCTTCGATGGCTGTGGGATCAAAAATGTCAGTTTGAATGGGTTTCAATGAAGCATTTTTTGATCTTAACAGTCTGATTGTAACTATTTCAGTTGATTTATATTTTGTATTCATAATCTAAATCTGCAGTGTAATGGGTAAGTTGTCACATTAATGTAGTTGAGTAAAAGTATAAAAAATTTCAGGTAATGTACAAGTACCTCAGAATTGTACTTAAGTGGGCGAAAAAGCACTTGTGTAAACGTACTTAATTTCTTTCCCCAGTGTTAAATACATTTAATTCTTTTGCAAACTTGTCAAAAATGTTTAATTATAGTGATAAAGAAATCTATGTCTACACAATAATGATTACTGAAAACTACAAATATTTATAACGTCACAGCTCACAAGTAAGCTAGATGACCCTTTTTTAGGTACTAATTTCAGTTTTTACAAACTCATTTTTAATTCAATTTTTAAAAAAATAGCTTAAAAAGTTTGCAGATAATTGTTTTATGTTTATATTTTCCTTTTGTGCAGCGGCCAACTTTTTCAAATCAGAATCTGTGATGTGAATATTTGTGGTTCAGTCTGCTGCAGTTTGATGTTTCGGTCACACGGCAGCAGCATTGTTTCAGTTTTTAACTTCTTAAACTGAACCTCTGCAACCTCACAGCTGAAGTTTCAAAAAGATTTTAAAATGCAATGAGTTATAGATTCAAATAACTTATAAAGTAATGAAAATGAACTTCAGATTGAAAGTACAACAAAATTCTGTTTACGCACTAATGTATCATTAATACTTGTATATTTATATATATAACATATATATATGTGTGTGTGTGTGTTCATACTAAGTTATGTTTTGGGCATTTTTTTAAGTGGAAGCAGTGTCTGTTTTAGTCTTATCAGAAATGGTTTAAATTGTTGGTTTGCTCATGTGTCTGTCTTTGTTTTTATCAATCAGATGTTCAAAAGTGCGCTGAGTGGATTTAAATAACCAACAGTCCTTTAGTTATATTGAAATATCCGTTTTATTCCTGTTCTGGGCTCATCTTTAAAGATAGCATAAATTTAAAAAGCTATTATACTAATGAAAGAGAACCGCTAAGGAGCATCAGTGGTCGTTTCTGAGAATGTTTGCTCTTTAAAATGTGCCTCAAAGTCCTGGAAAAGTCCTGAAAAAGTCCTGGAAAGTTATTGATCAAAAATGTGTACAAACCCTGGCTGTAAAAATGATGGTTTTGTTTTTATTTATTTCGTTTTGAACAAAATATTGAGGCTTTTTTTCTGTGATTTCTAGCTGCTAAAGTGAAGAACATCCGCAGAGGAGTGAAAGAAGTTCAGAAGTTTATTAACAAAGGAGAGAAAGGGTGAGACGGCATGTTTTCACCTCAGTGAGACACTTTAAAGGGCCGCTCCGTCACTTTATTGTCTCTTCACACAGAAACCAGTCAGACTGATGGAGACACACTGTGTGTGTGTGTGTGTGTGTGTGTGTGTGTGTGTGTGTGTTATGCGTCTCTCTCACGCTGCCCATCGACGTCTCCTGTCACCTACCGGTCATGAGTGTCCACCAGCAGTGTCTCTGTCTGATTTTTAACTCATCGCGTTAAAAAAAAAAAAACATTAGTGATCATTCGAGAATTAGCATAATCATTTATTTATACTTAATAAATCATTTATTCATTAAGTATTTACATTTTTATTCATTTAGTGAGTAAGTTAGTTTTGTTTATGTATTTTTGTTTTTATTCATTTCAACATTTAATCCTGTTTTTGTTTGTACATTTATCAATTTATTTCCACGTTTATTTATTTATTTATATATTTTAATTCTGGTATTAATTCTAAATTCTAAATGTTTTTATCTCATTATTTATCTTTACATTTAATTATGTTTTCTTAATGTACATTTTTATTTATTTCAATATAAAATACTGTTTTTGTTCATACATTTATCATTCATTTCCATATTTATTTATTCTGGTAATTATTGATATATTTATTTTTTTAAAACATCACTTATTACATTATTTGTCTATACAATTATTACTGTATTTATTTACGTTTTATTTATTTCAATATTTATTCCTGTTTTTATTGTTTTTAATTTATTCTTGTTTTAATTGATTGATTTATTGTAGTGTCCATTTATTTCAAAATAAATGCTTAAATAAATACTGGAGTCAATAAATAGAGAAATAAATGTGCAAATACATACAGAAAACTATCAATAGATAGGAAAATAAATGAATAAATGTATGAAGAAATACTGGAATAAATAAGTAGGAAATGTATGTACAATTAAATACTGGACTAAATAGTGTAAATGGGAAAATAGATGTGTAAATAAATACAGGAATAATTATGTAGGGTAAAAAATTTATTAATAAACACAGGAAACGGGAGGAAAATAAAGGGATGAAGAAATACAGGAATAAATAAACAAATATTTAAATAAATACTTGAATAAATACATATAAAAATAAAAATAATAAAAGAAAGTAAAAATGTACACGTATGAATGTATGAATAAATGCAGGAATAAATAAATGGACATACTGAAATAAATAGATAAAAATTAATAAATAAATACAGAAAAGAATGTATGAATAAATAAATAAATAGACACATGTTAAAATAGATTAATTAATAGGAAATAAATACGGAAATATGTCCTGTAAATAGGGAAATACATCTATAAATAAATACAGGAATAAATAAACAAATACTGAAATAAAAAGGAAATGCATGTGTAAATGAATACAAGAGTAAATAAATAGGGAAATAGATGTTAATACAGAAATAAGTGAAGAAATATGTAAATAAATGTGAATAAATAAATGTAAGAGCAAATACAGGAATATGTAAATAAATAAATATGTGGAAAAAAGAAATGCTGAAATAAATTTAGAAAAAAATGCATGAACAAATTTTTCTCTCTGTTAAACTTAAAAACATGAAGTTTACTAAGAGGAAGAGGAAGTGATTTTTCTTTTTTTAAAATGTATTGATGATTTTTAATATTTGTGGTTTCAGGATCTGGGTTCGTCTGCGGGCTCCAAGCGGCCGACCTGCGGCCTCATCAAACCTCACGAGGACTATCAGGACGCCTACGACGAGTGTGTGGAGGAGGTGTCCAACCTGCCCAAATCTCGATGAGACGCCAGCCAATCAGTGAGCAGCTCTGAGGTCTATGCACTCATTCAGACACACTTTAAAGGAGCAGGCCGCCATTTTAGGAAAAAAGAATTTTCCAGGCCTGGAAAAGTTTGGGAAAACTAATATGTCCTCAAAGATTTGAAAAAGTCATGAAATTTTATGTCACAAACCTGCATAATAACAGGTGATGTGTTCAGAGACCGTCAGAAAAAAATACGTTTTTTGGCTATTTTTAGTAGTTTTTTTGTTTTTTCTTTAAAAGGAAAGCAGGAAAATAAAACACCAAAATGCTTTGGTTATTTGTACAGAAAAAATTTGGAGATATTTTTTTATAAAAGTCACCTAATGTTTTTCCTTAAAGTCAACAAAAAAGTTTACAGAAAAAAAAACGGCAGAACTTTAAGAGAAAAGAAATGTTGTGACTTTTAAAGAAAACATTTGTTTTTCAATCAAACGTCTGATCATTTTGTAGAAAAACTTTATTTTCACTAAATCCTGAATCGATGAAGAGCTTATTTTGTCTTGGAGCTCTGAGGGATGTTGGTTTTCTTGCTGTTAAATATGTTTTCTTTCAATGACTCTTGTTTTTTAATTAAATGTAAACTAAATTTTGCCTGAACAGATTTTTTCTTTACTCTTTAGTTTGTTTGTTTTGTCTTTAGCTTCATCATATAACCTTGATCTTCATTTTTTAACCTCTATATTCAGTTGAATCCAGTTTAGAGAAAAGATGTTTAACGTTCAAATCAAAAACCTTAATATTTTTTGACTGAATTTGGTGTGAAGTTAGGACAGGGGCCCTTTTACACTGTGTGACATCAGCTTTTCTTGAGAAATCACCCAAAAAAAAGGAAAGAAAAGAAAATAGCTAAATTAATGTTTTCTTCAAAAATCTGTTAAAATGACGATGGTTTTCCAAAGTGTCCCTGAGCCTGTGGACGAATGTCCTGCACACAGTCATCAGTGCAGGCTGAGGGGTCAAAGGTCACAGTTTTCGTGCAGAGATTTCTGCAGGTTCTCTGAATCTTTGATGACATTCTGGATCGTAGACGGTGAGCTCGCGTGTTGATAAATGATGTTGTTAGTCATGACGAAGGCCAGTCGCATTCTTTCGTGAAATAAACTAGATGTTTGGTTTAAAACAGACATATTTGCAACAACAAATTATTTCTATTTTATATTAATATATATATATTTTTTTTAACCAGGTGCAGAAAACCCACACAGACATGCGGAGAACATGCAAACTCCACACAGAAAGGACCGGAGACGGCCTGGACCTTCTTGCTGTGAGGCAGCAGTGCTAACCACTGAGCCACCGTGCTGCCAAACTTACCTGGACTTAAACTTGAGACCTTTTTGATGTCCCACAATGGTTCATCCTTTTATAAAGTCTTGGAACTTTGGGAAGAAACCAGATCACCTCAAGGAAAACCCTCATGGGCACGAAGACCCTGCCTGCTCACGTGGTTTCTTAAGTCCATTTTACATGTGTTCAGTCAATCAGTCATTTATTCATCACGTGGAGTGATACGAGGTAAAACTCCAGTTAAAGGTGATCCCATCCGCTCCTTTAACTTGTCCTCTTTAATTTAGTCCTGATCTTGCATCTTCTTACATTGCTGGCAAATGCTTTCTAATTATCCACTTTTCCAGATGGTTCTGGTAATCCCTGGCTTTAGGTTGTGAAGTGATTTAACAGTCCACACATCCCGACCCCAACAAGACGGCCAGCTAGCTGCTGGCAAGTCAGGTTGAGGTTTTCAAATGTGAATATCATTAAACATCGAGGAAAAAATAGACAAGAGTGGATATCACCTGAACTAGAATCCTGTCAGCCAGTTTACAGGTGTTAGAAACTGAATAGAGCGACTTCCGTGCCACATCAGTTCTCCAACAGGATATCAGGAACTGTAATATCCTTTGACTCACTGAAACTTGGCTAAATCCTGCACAGCACCATTCAACCAGGTGACTCTTTATGACGATCCAACCGAACAGGGAACTCTAGTGATTAACAGTGGCTAAGGACAAGTGCGATGGTGGAAATGTGATGTGCTGTAGCAAGTTGCTTCCCGTGTTTGGAAAGAGTCACCATGTGGCGGTCTTGTTGGAGTCGGGATGCTTGGAGAGTTAAAGCATTTCACAACCAGAGGCCATGGATTACCAGAACCCTCAAGGAAATATGGACATCGACAAAGCAGCAGCCAGCAATGTAAGAAGACACAAAAAAGGACTAGATTACAGAGCACAAGTCAAAGGCCCTAAAGGGATCCCATTTTACCGGAGACGTACCCTGTACGATTCCACGAGATGAATAAATGAGGACTGACTTATTTACACAAGTTCATTCACAACATCTTTGCACCCTCAGAAGAAACCAGATCACCTGGGGCCTCATGTACTAAGACGTGCGTGGATTTCCTACTGAAACATGGCGTACGCTCAAATCCAGAAAACGTCGTACGCACAAAAAAATCCTGATGTATGAATCTGTGCGCACGCATGAATCCAAGCACATTCCTTTTGTACATCCCAATCAGCGTGGAATTGAGCGCACATGTTGAGTACCGGGACCACTCCTGTCCACGCCCCATTTAAATACGCAAATCATATTTAAATAAGCCCTGCACCTGAGATTCCCCTCTCTGCACGATCAGAAAATAAGAAGATGAGTAAGACGGGAAAAAAGAGGAACTTCACAGAATGCGAATTAGAGGCGCTACTGGCCGAAGTGGAGGCGCGCAAAAATGTGCTGTTTGGCACGCTGTCCTCCGGCATAACAAATAAACGTAAGAGGAGTGAGTGGGAGAGTGTGTGTCAGGCTGTCAATGCTGCGGGGTCAGAGAAGCGCACAGAAGCTGAGGTAAAGAAGAAGTGGTCCGACATAAAGGTGGACGTGAAGCGGAGGATGGCTGCCCACCGCCAAAGTGTGGCCAAAACAGGCGGGGGGCCAAGAGAAGAGGAGCTCACGCCGTTTGACCAAAGAGTCGCCACAATTGTGGGTGACACTGCTCTCTCAGGTGTGGTGGGAGCACATGTGGGTGACTCCGATTACCCCCAAGGTAAATACCTATGTATTTGTGTAACTCTCAACAAATGTGTTCATACAGTAGCCTGCTCACAGCTCTAAGATAGAGGTCCATGCGTAAATGTTGCATATATAGTATTATTTGGTTTGAAAGCTTTTGAATTGAAACATGCCAGCATATCAAAGAGGACAAAGACGTTGGTTCATGTTTGATCACTCAATTTATTATCATTGAAATACAGGAGAGGACTCTCAGCCAGGTGCCACAGACTCTGGTTCCTCAACCGTCCCCGGCGTCTCCAGCGTCTCAGGCTCGGGGGATTCCTCCACCGTCCCCGGCACCTCCGGCGCCACTACGCCGCAACCTGCTGCTGCTGCTGCTGCTGCTGCTGGCCGCCCGACTGGCCGTGTGCTCACCCGTGCTGTGCTGGATTCACAAGAGGAGATCATAAGAGCAATAGGCGGCATTAATGATCACCTGGATAAACTAATAGGTGTCCTCAATGGTCATTGCTGACTCAATAAATGCATTGGTGAATAAGTGACTTCTGCGTCCTTGCCTCTTTTATATGGTTGAAATCACATGTTGCCGGGCCCGAATGGCCTCCTGGGTAGGCTGCACATTCAGGGGTTCAGCATCTGGTTCGCCTGGTGGGGGGATATGCTGCTCTGGCAATGGTATGGCGTGCCGGTTTGCCACATTGTGGAGGACGCCGCACGCCATCACAATGCGGCACACCTTCTCGACTGTACAGCAGCATACCCCACTCCTGTCCAGGCAGCGCCACCGTCCCTTCAGCACACCGATTGTCCTCTCAACAACTGACCGAAAGGGAATGGAGGTCATTGTACCTCCGCTTCTGATCAGTCTGAGCTGCCAGGAGAGGGTCATCAGCCAGCTCTTCAGTGGGTAGCCACGGTCGCCTGGGGTCAATTGAAAGCAGACAAAGTAAACTGGATTTTAAGCTCCCATTCATTAAGTTTATACACTTACAGGGATCACACACTATTGTTGCAAATTAGTGCAGAAGTGCGCCGGGGAGAAGGTGAGGCTGATAAGTCTTCCTACGCACACTTACGCATCGGGTTATTAACATGAGTACGTATGGCATAGTGACAAACAGGGGCTTGTTAGAAAGATCTGAAACTGTAGTTTAACCAGCAAAACACAGCAAGTCACTAACTCTAACCGCTGACTAGTAATGATGCGGTGAAGACGGGATATGATTTGGGGCGCATTATGCTCAATGCGCATCACAGGGACTAATATTAGGACAATTACGACAAATTTACTTTACCAAGAAGCCACCCATCGCTGCACAGTGCCAGCTTGTAGTCTGTTCCCAACCATGCTGTTACTCAGAATGCGTGAATCGCGGCGCTGAACCAGGCCACCTCGCCACAATGTTGGTTAACTGCATTTGCGCATCACATATGATCTGTACATTGATGGAATGAAAGTGTTTCCTGTTCACGCATATACAAATTCATCATGTGACGGGCGCTTTTATGGCAATGTGTGTGCAGTCGATAAGTTCCGATTACATTAGGAAACCGGCTCGCTGCAAATTGCGCTTTAATGTTGACCTGTTCAGCTGCATGGTATGGGAATTTGATATATCTGGCTGACATGCGGATAATTCCGTCCCACACGGCTGGCATGGCTCGGCTGAGGGTCGACTGGCACGGTCCCGATCGACCTAAAGCGGCTGATGAGCCAGTCGTCATCGTGTGCCAGTACATCGTCTCTGTCTCGAAACACACGCTCTCTTCTAATTGCACCATTTGCAATGTCCTCTAATGCTGCTAAAGCTGCCATTGTTTTCAGCGGTACTTTTTGCACCACTTTGCACACGCTTTTATATCCACTCATGTAATTGGAGACACGTATGTTTGTGTGTGTGTGTGTGTGTGTTAATTGTTCACTGGTTTTAATTGTTCATGTGTCTCTGATGTGCACATCATTAAGTCATCATTCAGAGGACGGATTGGTTACACGTGTTTATTTTATGTTTCCCAGGATCACCTCTGAGTGTCGCCAAAGTATCAACGGCTGTAGAAACGTGCATACGCCAGCTATGAAGTTGGCGTGAGGCACCGCACATTTCCACGGTCATTTCACTCTTGATACATCTGAACTTTGCCGTGAGAAAGAGCGTACGCCACGTTTTTGTGCGTACGCACCCTTTGTACATGAGGACCCTGGAGAAGACCCACATGTACATTAAGATGTGTAAACTTACCTGCTTACCTGGATTCATCACACCATTTAAATCTTTTTGTCGTCCGGCTCACAGCTGTTCACATCAGCCTTATCCTCGGACTCACACCTGTTAAGATTTGCGACGCCTTCAGTATTTGGCATCGTCACGTGTTGCTCAGGACTATTATTTTGTTTTTCTCTTAAGGGAACTGTCTCCACTGTGTTCCCTGTGCATGAACAGCTCGTTGAAGGCATTTCATCTACCTCTACAACAATTACTTTACATGGAGACAGACAGGGAAGAATACATGCATAGCTAGTTGAAGGCATTTCATCTACCTGTTTAACAATTGCCTGAAAAGGAGATGGAGCGGGGAGCTTTAACTCAGAGTTAGTAAAATATGTTAGTCTGAAGTTTGCCAAGCCCTGCAGCAAGGCATTCTTCTTTTCCTCACACGTTTCTGATGTGAGGACACTATTGTCCACCTGCCTCTTGATTTTACATTGTACACCTTTTATAATTTTTATTAATTTTTCATATGTAAATATTAGCATTTTAGCTCAACAGCTCCCAGGTCATGTGACCAATGGACCCAAAAACAGTGTGGGATGATAGTACTCCACTGGCTGCATGAGATACACCTCTTGTTTTTACATTATAAATCTCCAAATAACTTTTATTAATTTTTTATATGTAGCATAGGAGCGAATGTCTGTCGAATATCCAACATAAAACTATCTTCACTGCAGTTAAAGCAGGGTTTCAAGGCAGTCCATTTTGATTTGAAGATGTGAAACTTTTTTAAGAATTATGAGGAGTCGAATTATAGAACATACAGCCCACTGACATGAAAATACAACATAACATCAAATACTCTAATTTGTACATTACTACCAATTTCTCTGTTTATATAGACCTCATATCTGTCCAAAATAAGTTTGAATGTTCACAGTGAAAAGAAAAAACAAATGAGTTATAGCTTCCTTCTCTAAACTGCAAAAATCACAGGAATACTCTAATTTAAGTTTATATTTAAATACTGTATATATTGTTTGTTTATGTCGTCCTCTGTGCTTATTTCCTTCATCTTCATCCTGCACGTTTTTTGTACTTATTTATTAATATAGTTTATTTTGCACAGTTATCTTGCTATTTTGCTATCCCTTTGCTGCTGCAATGTTGGAAATTTCCCCACTGTGGGACTAATAGAGGATTATCTTATCTTATCTTTTCAAGGCTGCTTTAACAGAACAGACTGCAAAATCTTGACGTCTGTCGTGTTTTTATTAGGGGGGATCAGAGCCCTGTAAGAGACTGTTTATTCCAGTGCATTAGAGGGGACAAATGCACGTGCTAAAAATATTGAGGGGGCGTGTCCCCTGTTTTCCCCTGCATCAAGGCTTCTGTCACCCACACCACAACCTGCAGCCCGGGACGCCGAGCTCAGACCGAGTACTGAAGACGGTCGACGGGCTGACCATACGGTAAGAAGATAAAAACTAAAGAAGCACGCTCTCTGTTGACTGGTTTAAGGAAAGCTAAACGCTAGCACCGAAGGTTGGCAACACGTGTTCGCTAAGGCTAATGACAAAGTTATATCTAACTACATGCTAGTTTAGCTGCTAGTTGCAGAAAACTTCAGCTAATGCTAACTGTACCCATTTACGTCGCAGCTTAACTCTCCCAGCCGACGGTGGGTGTGTTGTGCTCGGTTAGTGATGCAAAAGGCGGTATTTCAGATGACACGCATGCGTCATTCACAACTTTGAAAATGTGCGTCGAAGTCAACATTAGCACAATGTGAGGGCACGTTACAATAGTTTAGTAGAAGGTTAAAGTAAGCTTACGCTAGCACGACATGCTACTGCCATGACGGCTAACGGACGTGTTTCACATTTAGCAGATGTGATTAGCTTCCTCGCTGGCACGGTATGCACCGCGGACGAGGTGGCCGAGTGGTTAAGGCGATGGACTGCTAATCCATTGTGCTCTGCACGCGTGGGTTCGAATCCCATCCTCGTCGATATCTTTATTTTTCAGCAATAAACAGCATTATTTTAAATTTGTGCAATAATGGTATGTTATTCGCGACTCCGAAGTTAGCCTCCGATTCGTAGCTTCCGATACAGCGGCTCAGGGGAGCGGGGTTTTTGAGGCACTTAATGACCGATTATCACGTTTTTGCACTTCTTACTGTGGCGAAAGATGTTCAAAGTCAAGCCTCGACCGTTGTCTGAAACCATATTTTACGCTTGTGATTCATTTTTTTTCACTAGAAGACCACATTGGGCTGCCGATTGTTAGAGGCTCGTCTATTTCTGCTTTGGTAACTGTGTCAACCCAAAGGGACTGTTTGGTGCATTTTACACATCTTTAATTCTTCTTAAAAAAAAAAATCATTTTGGCTGTGTTCATGCATATGGCAATAATTTTGGCAAAATGTTGTTTAATCTTGGAATTTCCAGCTCAGCTCCCAGCTCAGTGTCAGCAAAATTGTGAAATATAATTTCCAATAGGTGCACTGTCACATTCAATGTTGCTGCTAATTATTGACATATGACCAGGCTATGATAATAAAAAAACAAATCTACTTACTACTTAAAAAATGAACTCAATGAAAGATAAAAAAGGTTTTTAAAGCTTTATTTTGAAAAGCACATTTTGTGTGCAGAGTGATATAATGTGTATTATATTAAAATGGGCCCTAAGGGTTAATAAAAAAACATTTACAAGGAGCCAGCATAGTGTAATGTAGATTGTTTGGGTTTGGAGAGACAGACAGCATCATGTGTGCTGCCTTCAGTCTGCCTCGTTGCACACAGCAGCACTGAGAATATTATCTTTAGCGGAGTTTATGCAGTATAATCTAATTTCCAAATGAAATAGGATAGTCTAATGTTTTGTTCGGTATGTAATGTGTACCAAATTGAATGCTTCATACCAAACAGTTTAATACAAATAGCTGTTCTTTTACACCCCTAGTCAAATCTGAACTATATCAAGCCTTTGATACCAAGCAAGCAAGCAAGTAAATTGGTTTAATTTATTTCACAAACATGGGAGGAAGGCAATGAACAACTTGAGCAAGAAAATGCCCCAAAATGAGCAAGAAATTAGATTAAAAAAGTTAGAAGAAATTTACTTGAAAATAAAGCAAAAAATGAGGAGACAAGAAATGGCCATAAGTGCAAAAAAAGAGAGGGAACAAAAGTTTTTTACTGTAACATGATTTTAAATAGATAATTTAAAATAAAAATATAAATATCTTTTTTAGGACTTTTTTGTTACATAATTTCAAATAATATCCCCACAGCTTTTTTTCTCATTTTCTTGTCATGTAATGTTAATGTTAATGTTTTCACAAATCTGGAATTATGACACTGGGTTTTAATTAATTTTCAGCCTCTGGGATCTTCTAGTCCAGATTTGGCCTGTCTAAGTAGAGCAGTTTTTGGCCTTCATGTGAGATATGCAGTTCAATCTCCCTTTTTTTTTTCATTTTTACAAATAGAATAAACATTTCACAAATGTAGAAGTGGATTTTAGACAAAGTTGAGGTTTTTCTTTTTGACATCTAACATGCTTTCACCACAGGAGGAGCTGCAACAGGCCTACAATCAGTTTTTAAGTATATTGCAAAATACGTTTCCCTTAACAATCCCCTTAACTGCGGACTCAGAAGCTGCGAATCTGAAGTTTTAACTTCATCGCTTTATTGTTTCTCATGTTTCACTTTATTCAAATTTTGAGATTTCATTTCCCCTTTAGACATGTGAACAGCAAACTCCAGCACAGTGTTTCTCTTTGATCAGCTGTTTATGCAGTCATGATAAAGTACTTGTTGTTTATTTTGGTCCCAAACAAAACTACAGTCTTGCACCATGTCTTACAGCATTAATCATGCTGAAATCTTCACTTCGTCGATGTCATTCCTTTCTTGATGTTCATCGCTACACAACTAACAGCCCCCACTGTGCTCTCAGCAAGCATTATTTTTACTCTGTGCACCTTTAACACAACAAAACCCTCATTCCTTTCCTTTCAGTCTCTGACTTTTATTTTCAGGGATCCTCATCTGCCTGATAGGCTCTGTTTTGACGTCCTTCTCCTCTGTCCATGTGTCTGTCTCCACAGCTCCCCTGGGAATCAGCAGGGCGTCTCACATCACCTGTCGCTCCATATTGACCGGCATCCCGTCCAGGGGACAGATGGATCGTCTCTGCCTGTCCCTCCATCAGGTTCGTGGTGGCTTTGCTGCTTTTTTTCTATGAGTGAGATGAAATGCAGTGATTGAATTATATGAAACCATCAGTCACTGTATCGCTTATTGGCCTGAGGAACAGGAAATCATTGGTTATTATTTTTTTTTTTATTGTAATGAGGATTACCGGGTATCGTGTCAGTAATCATGTTACTTACTGTATCGGTTATTGTATCGGTTATCGTGTCAGTTATTGTATTGCTTATTGGCCTGAGGAGCAGGAAATGATGTGATTTTGTATAAGTTATGGCTTGAGGAGCAATAAATGATTGGTTATCGTCCTGAGGAGCAGAATATTATCAGTGCTGGTTGAAAAAAAACCTTTATCATACATCCCCGGTAGTGTTAACTTTTTGACGCTTGTGTTGTTGCTGTTGCATTTCACCTTCTGGTCCCGATGATGCTGGTCTATAGCGTACTGGTATTTGGCTGCATTCAGTCCCAGCACTCCGGCGAGTCTCTCTCCAAGGAGATCACATGCTATTTATGGCAACAATGGGACAATAACTCAGTGAGAACTCCATCAGAGCTGTAAATCAGCATACTGATGGATTTAATGTGCTTTGTTGAATTGTCACATGACATACTCAGCAGAGAGATCCTCCCAACCAGAAGCACCACATTCCTGAATGTCAACCTGGTCTGAGAGACAAGAGACAGAAAGAGAAACTGGTGACACGACTGCCAATCACTGACGTCTAACATCATGTGTGTCCTGTGTCCCACCCTCTGTGTCCCACCCTCTGTGTCCCATCCTCTGTGTCCCATCCTCTGTGCCCTACCCTCTGTGCAGCGTCACTGAAAGGAGCTCTACGTGATGATGCCTCCTCCTCCTCCTCCTCCTCCTCCTCCTCCTCACTGCTGTTCTCCTCCAGAGTTTCACCGCTGGAGAAGTGGATGATCCTCCTCTGTGTGGACAGAGTAGGACCTCCAAACTCTGTCTCCTGTAAGTCTGCTGATGTCTGACACATGGGACAGGGTTTTTACATCTTTATTTCACATGGTCTGCATCCTGCATGTTGTTATTTTCTAGGCTTTTTTGCAGATTGACCAGAGTCTAACACACACACACACACACCTGTTAACTGTTTGCCAGAGTGTTACACAGCCTGAGCTAAGCTGTCTGTTTGTCTTTCCTCACTATTACAACACTTACTTCCTGCTGGTTGCTGTTCATTCTTCACACACTATTAAGTCTTGTCTTAGTCGCTCCAACCCAACGCGGTCAATTCCTCCTCGTGTCCCAGCTGCACCGCGTGTCCATCCTTCCTCTCTGACTCTGCCGTGTGTGTAGAAAAACAACTCCAGGATCCAGGATCCAGGATCACTCCTGACACCTGACACGCCAAACACAGCACTGTAGTCTGTGTCAGCAGGTAGTCAGAGAGCAGCCGCCGTGCCGTGCTCACTTTCACTCTCGGGCTGGAGGGCTGGGCTTGTGCTGCATGAGAACATCAGGGTGCATTGCGACATAATAATAATAACTTTATTTATATAGCACCTTGTAAAAACAGAGTTTACAAAGCGCTTTGACAAGCAAGGCAAAGCAGTAGTGAGAGGAGTTTTACGCATAGTAACATGACAAAAAAGAGCCAAAAAAGTAATACCGAACCAAAGCCAGACAAACGAGAGAGACGATCACAAAACAGAAGTAACAACAGCAACCCATCCCAGTATGAATAAATGCTGTTCGAAGAGTATTTGCGGTAAACACAGAATTAATAGTACTAGTTATGGACTTAAAACATTGCCAGGGCAGAATAAAAATAAAAATAAAATCCTAAAAATAAATACATAAATAGATAGATGAATTAAATAAACCAAATAAAAAAAAATAAACCAGATGAAATAGAAATAAGAAAAAAAAGAAAAGTTCATATTGCCAATAATCCCCTTAAATATGTCCTTCTAAGTTGCCTTAAAGTTTGTTTATGTCGGCCTCACTTTTCTTGTGTTGCTTTCAGCCTGTTTTCACAACAGTTTTAACCTTTGAACCTGAAACAAATTGCCGTGAAAGGTTTTTTTTTCCTAAAACATGGGAGAAAAAGGCAGTGAACACCTTGGTCACAAATGTTCCACAAATTACAGTAAATTATTAGATTTCAAATTTTTTTTTTTTTTTTTGAAGCTAGGAAAAAAAACGTTTTTAACTTTTGAAATTATGTTTCAAAAAATGCTACAGAATTATTAGATTTTTAAAGTACTTCCAGATCTTTTTTTTACTTTCTTTTATTATCTGTCTCAAGAGATGTTTTGGGGGAAAAGGGAAAAAAGCTAGGGAAATTATAATTTTATTATTATTATTATTATTATTATTATTGTGTGTGTGCAGTTATATGTATATATAACTTTTTAAAAAATAAATAAAAGTAATCAGCTACATCTTGAAATCATGTTGTCATAAATAAACACAAGACCTGGAGGAAAGGACTTTAAGGATGATTTAATACTGCAATAGAAATACATCTGACATGAAAGACAGCATCAGAGGAATAATGAGCTACAGGAGTGTAACGCTGAGTTGACTCACCCTTTGAATACACTGTTGCCTTAAAGATGAAAGAACCAGCATCGGTGTGATTTGGGCTTATTGATATGAGCTGTTCAGGTATCATGAACAACAGTTAGGTGGCCTGGCCATTATAACTCCATCACATCCTCACTGCACAACTCAGTACAAAGTGCAACGGTGATATAATGTGCCAGAATTAAATTCAGTGAGATGTGTCTGCTTTTCACGACCGCTGGAGTCTAGCTCAGAGAAGCTAATATATTTGGAGGTGCATAAATGTGAGCAGTATAATACAGTGTTGCAAGTTTCTAGCAGTTCATGCTTTAATCAACATGACTTTATTGTCAAAGCGGCAAAATGGTGACGGCGTGAGTGAAGCGGCTGGAGCAGCTCTGCTGCAGCACAGAAAAGAACTGAGGGACCCAGATGTTGATATGCTCTCCCTGCAACACATCTGTTATCCTCATGCCCCGAGCGCTGCTCTTAAAGGGATGATTCTAGTTTTTCGAGGGGGTTGGTATGGTTTCGTTATCCACAGTCAGTGTGTTACATACAGTAGATATCTATCTGCACACCTGCCGTTTAGAGAAGGAGGCTGGAATAGCGACGCAGAAGCTAAGCAATGCACTGCTGTGGACCGGGGTCAGCAACAACGTTTTAGCCACTGAAACAAAGTCTCACGCTGTATCGAGAGTATTTTCACAGCAAACAGTGTGATATCCCATCCTGCTTTGTTTTCCCACTGGAATTCACTGTCTTGGAAGCCAGACTCCGCTGAGAAGATTCCAGCGATTTTACCCTTTGAAAGCGACATCACTTTTCTTGTGCTGCTTTCTGATGCCCTTTGCAAGTGTTTAACCCTTTTAAATTCGAGCAAACTGGCTTGATTTCTTTTCCAAAACATGGCTGGAAGGCAATTAGCAAAGACAGAAGACATGACCCAAAGTTTAGTGAGAATTGGTGAAAAGTAGAAAAAAAATGTCCTGAAAATTGTTTAAAAAAAAGTTACATTTTTAAAAAAAAAAATTGTAACATACATTTGAATATACAATTATAATAATTATAAATACATTTTCCCTAGCTTTTTTATTTTATTCCCTAGACATTTTACCATAGTCTTTTTTTCAAAATCTCTTTTTTTTTTGCAGTTTGTGGAACATGTCACACCAAGTTACTTATTGCCTTTTTTCTCATGTTTTTGAAAGAAATCACACCAATTTTCTCAGAGTTCAAATGTTTAAGTAGTTGTGAGAGGCGTCTGAAAGCAGCACAAGAAAAGTGAAGTAGCGCCAGGTTTCAAATGTTTAACCCAGCAATACTTTTTTTTGTTTTTCAAAAACTTGGTGAAAAACAACTAGCAACTTAGTAAGAAATGTTCCACAAAATGTTCAACAAAACAAATAATGTTACAGATTTATTAGATTTTTATAGCACTTCTTTAAGGTCATTTTTCTTCTTTTTTTTAAAACTTAAACTTTCATGTCATTTTCTTGTAGGTTTTACTACTTTTTGCTCAGCTCTGAACACACGAGCAGATGGCGCCTTGAACAGTTCTATAGTTTGTGTTATCACTTGAATCACCACAGTCACACAATGACACAAACTGATCGTAGCAGCGGAGCAGCAGCTCCTGTGTTCAGAGAGGTAAAATGATGTTAACAAATGTTTTTGTTAACTAACAAGACCATGAACGGGGTACTAAAGCCATGAAATGAATCCCCATCAAAACAGGCTGTCTGATGGAATGGTAAATCAGTGAAAATACTCTTAACATAGTGTACACTTGAACTGATGTTGAATATATTTGGTGGCTAAAATACATTTTGTTGCTGACCCCCATCCGCAGCAGTACACTGCGTAGCTTTCATGTCAAACTGCAGCCTGTGCTGACTGACATCTACTATAAACGACCCCTCTTCAAAAATCACTTTAAGAAAGGAGATAACACTCAAAATATGTAGTGTACATACATTGTCTTAACTATTAACAACATCACTCTCCCAGCAACTGAAAAGTTTACACGAGGAAGCATTTTACAGTTTGTATCTGCAGCTGCATCCACCGAAAACATCCAAATGAAAATCAGCATCACCATAAACATGTGATCTGAGTTCCCTTCAGCTGGCAGAAGTGCTTTCAACTAAAACATCATTACATAATCATAGAAATAAATTACTCTCCGGGATATATCACTGAATCCCTCAGCATGTTAATTAAAGATTGATTCTTCCAGTAATAAAGGTTTTCTTAAATGAACAGTAGAAGTAAAAAAAAAACAACAAAAAAACAGCTACGTCATATGTTGTACAAAAAGAACTACAGTCATGTGATCTAAATAAAGTATTGATTGTAAACTGCTACAGCTATAAACAAACCAAATGCACCAGCTATGACACATGCAGTCATGTTCATTGTCAGTTGAGTGACATTTCAACTCCATATCAGACGTGTTGAAATGCTTTTATCTATTTTAAGAGGCCGGGAATTTACTGCATTTACTCAAGCCCATAATAAAAGGGAAATATTCAATATTAAATCTGTCTTTTTAATCTTCCATAAGCTTCTGCAGCATCTTTTCTTCAGATACACATCCTAAAGCCATTCCTCATCATGTTTACCAGGCTAGTTTCTACTGTTTGAGTCCTCTTTAATCAGGCCAGAGCTCTACAGAAAGTGCCAGGAAGTGGTGATGGAAAATGAAGCCTTGTGAAGCATTTTCTTTATTTTCTAAACAAACTAGATGGCACTCTTGGTTTAGAGAAAAAGGCTTGAGGAATGAGATTTCTATGTGCTCTCAACACTTTGTGGATCAGAGAGAGCTATTTAGTGGGCTCAGAAAACAAAGAAAATGCTTCGCGAGGCTTCATTTGGCCATAACTACCAGGAAGGTTGAAACCTGGGGCCATATTCACAGACATTCTGAGGATCCTCTCAGAGAGCTCCTAACATGGCCTAAAGGCCTAAAGATTTCTAGCAAGGAGTACGAGCTAATGATTAAGAAAAGGTCTCAGAGTAAGTCTGAACAGGCATGGGACAGAAACTTTAACCTGAGTGAGGAGGTGTGGTTGAACTCATTGCTAGGTGTGATGAATTCTTTTAAAGCAACATTATGCAACTTTTAGTTGATTGTTGAACCCTGAGCAAATTGATGTGATTTCTTTCAAAAACATGAAAACTAGAAAGACGACATTTAACTATAGACGACCATACGATTGCCCCCCACACACCAGTCAAGTTGCACTTGCAGTTTACATCCATGTCTATGAAAATATAGCTTGTTCCCACACAGAAGATCTGCACAGTTATCAGCTTTAAGATCGTTCTTGAGTTTTCTTGAGTTACGGTCAAAAACATGTTTCTAAAGATTCTAATTAGTTTGTTCTTGAGTTTGTTCTTGGACGTTTGTGCCAAAGTTGAGGAAAGTTCCTCAAGGCCGTCTTCAGATATTGCATTTACGAAAATGAGACGAATGCAAGGTCATAGTGACCTTGACCTTTAAACACCAAATTCTAATTAGCTCATTGCTGAGTAAATGTTTGTGTCTACTCAAACATTTGTGACAAATTTCTAGAAATTTTTCTCAAAATGTTCTTTAGATATCATGTTTACATTAATGAGATGGACAAGGTTACAGCGACCTTTAAATTTGACCTATGACCACAAAAATCTGATCACTTCATCCTTCGGTCCACGTCAGCTTTTGAAAATTCATTTGGAATTCCCTCAAGGCTTTCCACAAATTGCAAGAAATATGTAAAAATATGTATATGAAAATTACTTGTCAAAACACCTAGGGGAAAAAGAAAAAAGCTAGGGAAAAAGCTATACTGATTATTGTCATTACAGGTAAGTCTTGATTGCCTTGTTTGTTCTTTTTTTGTACTCATATTTAGACATTTTTTAAATAATATCTTTGGTTGCTTACTGCCTTCTTCGCATGTATTTGAAAGAAATCATGCCAATTTACTCAGGTTTCAAAGGGTTACAGGCTAAGACACTGTCAGTAAGTGTTATCATTATCAGGATCTACTCTTAACTTTAAGGTTTAATTCTTCAGAAACATCACTTTTCTAAGGATTTTCTTAACATGTACTCAACAACTCTTTGTAATAGAGTTTTGTGAATTCAGCCGCAGACGCTTCTGTCAGAGGCCACAGTGAGCAGGTTTACACTGCAGCCAAAGGCACCGTTAACAGGGCTGCTTCACCAATAAGGCCAATTTATAGTCATCATATTTGTTATAACTTCATGAAAAGACTTCATTCAAAGTCATTGTTTCAGCCTGAAAAAACATCTTTTCTCTGAAAGAGGAGCTGTGAGGAGGAGGACTGGCTCTGGCTGTCACAGCAAATACAACACACAGCATAAATGTTGAACACCATGGATTAATATTACAAAAAATACATTTTTCCTATGGAGGTTTATATGAGTGGGAATATGGATGCCATCATTACAATAGATGGAACTGGAGCTTGAGGCCGATGATGGAATGTGTGGAGCGTTTAAGAGAGGACGCAGCCCGTGTCCTTCTGAGGCTTCAGATCTGGCTCCTTCACTGGTTTCACCTCCTCCTCCTTGGCTTTTGCCTGCAGGCAAAGCAACACATGTGAGACACACTTCGGCTATTCATCAGCTTCTTTTGGATAAAGACTTGATGGCAGGGTTCCATGATTTTGAGGCACATTTCAAGACCACATATTCTCTGAAAAAAACCCACTATTTTTCAGTTCTTTTTCATTACTTTATGGTAGCTTTTTAATATTAAAAAAATCTAAAAAATAATTCAGAAGAGGTTTAAAATGTAATATTTTAATATAACCTAGGGGTCGTTCTTTAATTATGAGGGCAGGGGGTGGTGCCGTACAACTTTAAATGCCTGTATTTTGTGTTTATTTTACCACTGACTTTTAAAGAAAAACATGCCCGCCAAAGCCATGTTATTTTCAAAAGATGTTGGCTATATTTTTGTTTTTTACTTTTTGGCGTTGAAAGAAAAACAATGACTTAAAAAGAAAAAAATGTTCCTTTTGCTAACTTTTGTCACTAGGACCTGCCAACTAACGCAGCTGAAACAAACATTAAATGGAAACAGGTAAACAATGAAAAACCTTCTTTATTTCGGTGATTTGTCAATAAAATTAATGTTTTTTGAAGAAGACATTTTGGCAATAATTTTTCTTTTTCTTTACCTCAAGTTTTTGGCAATTTTGGCAAGAAATGTTACTTTTGGCAATTTTTGAAGAAAACAAGCCCTGCAGAAATGACAGCATTTATCACATTTATAACATCAGACTTTCCCATGGTCCTAAAACACATCATGTGTTATTATACAGGTTCAGGAAACATAATTCCATGATTCTTCCAAAACTTTCCAGGTATATTTAGTTTCCAAAACTTTTTCAAACCTGGAAATTGCTATTAGCGTCTTTAATGACTTTTCCAGGTTTTTCATGACTGTAGGAACCCTGTAATGTGGTGTTTGTGTGTGCTGTGTTGTGTGTTTTTTGCGGTAAAGCGTGGCGAGCTGCTGTACCTTGTCATTTTTGGCTCCCTTGGTCAGATCGAAGGTGGCGTAGACTTCAGCGGTGCACTGCTCACTGAGAGGCGGCAGCTCAAAGGGGATTGGCTCAGCCAAGCCGTAACTGGCCTTCAGCTCCAGCTGGGGCGCCTCAGCTGGAACCTTGTGGAAGTATCTGAGGAAATGCGTCCAAAGTTATATTAGAAACACTTAAGAGTCCTTGATTATGATCGGCTGAGAAGTGTTCTGCGGACGGGGCTACAGCAAAACATTTTAGCCAGCTGAAAAAAACAATCAGCATCAGTTTAAGTGTACACTTTATTTGAATATTCTCTCCTCTTCAGCTTCAGCAACAGCTGATGGAGGCAGCGGTAGAGCAGCAGCTCCGCTGTTCAGTGGAGTAAAATGTTTTTTCTCAGTGGAGTCTGGTGTTATAATGGCTCTCCGTCAGTAAGGACTGTATTACAGCAAGCTACAGCTTGAAGACTGACTTTTTTTAGTTGGTTTCAAACCAATCGATTAAGGCAGAGTTTGCTTAGCGCAGTTTGATTACATGTAGCCTGTGTGACGCGGCAGTTTTCTACCCCAAAGTTATTGCAAACAAGCAGTGTGGTTCAGTCCACATCAGATGTTGTCTAAGTCCGGACTCCGAGTGGATGGCGTGTCAGTCCAGCCCGCTCCTCATATTAGGAAAGCAATAATACAATTTAATGAGGTGTGTTTCCTACTTTTTCAAAAAAAATCATACTTATCAATAAGTGGTTAGTTTTGTGTAGTATAGTATATAGTAGAGATCCCTGCAGCAATCCTGTTCCAAGATTGAGTCTTAAATGTAATCGTTCCGCTGTTTGAAGTTGTTGTCATGGAAACGCTGACAGTCGCCGAGCGTATGACATGTTAGCAATCACATGTCAGAGTTCAAGGGTCGTCTAACATTCGTCCATTCAAATTAGCAAGTTAGTTAACAGCTGAAGGGCGTTCACGTTCTGTCCTGTGGGCGCGAGGAAGGAAGACTACAGCGTCTTCTGTCAGCGTACATAACGTCACCAATGCGTTGAGGATGCCCCTATCCAAATGTGCAAAGAGTAGAAAAGCTGACCAAGAAAAACGATCCAAAGACCAGTGGACAGAAATATGCGCTCATTTTGCCCAAATCCAGCACAAAGCCCATGCATTTGATGTGCAGACAGTTTGAGTTGTGAAGATTGGAAATACTAAACGTCACTGTGACACAAAGCACAGACAGTTCAAACAGCAGTATCCTCAGAATACAGAGGTGAGGACAACAAAACTCAAAACCTTCCTATGAATCAACTAACTATTTGTTTGTGAGATCTGTGACGCAGCAGACAGCTGCTGAACCTCTCTGTGAGAGGCTGGCTGCTCTGTAGTAAGTCCTTTTCTCATGCATAAGTGGTCAAACAGTGGCATCAGAATGCCTTAAACTTAAATGTATATTGCTTGTAAGTTATAAGCAAGTTTAAAAAAAAGTAATTTGCTTATCACCAATCATTCCAGACCTTTGCTGTTGGAATAGAAATCAGGTTCAGACCTTTGAATACTAAGTTTTAGAATCTCTGGTCTATATGTTTGTGCAGCTGAAAAGTGTGTAAACCTCTGAGATGATAGAAAATGTTCCGTGCACAGTGAATAGTTCTGAAATGCTTTGTCCAGTTTATATAGTGCGTCTGTCCTGCGTGACTCACATGAAGCCGTTTTCTCTCTGGCACTTCTGCAGCGTGTTTTTGATGAGGCCGCCCAGTTTGAGGAAGAACAGCTGCTCTGACGGTTTGGCTGTGGTGCCAGGTCCTTTGGTCTGACGGTACTCTTTACACAACGCCTCGGCGCGGGAGTAACCTAAACAGAGAAGGTTAGTGCGTAAGAAATCCAGGCAGTAAAGCAAAGGAAGTTAAGACGTTCCTCATTTCATAATGAGACACTGCTGCAACACACAGGAAACAAACAAACACACAGGAAACAAACACACAGGAAACAAACAAACACAGGAAACAAACACACAGGAAGCAAACACAAAGGAAACAAACACACAGGAAACAAACAAACACACAGGAAACAAACAAACACACAGGAAACAAACACACACACAGAAAGCAAACACAAAGGAAACAAACACACAGGAAACAAACAAACACACAGAAAGCAAACACAAAGGAAACAAACACACAGGAAACAAACAAACACACAGGAAACAAACAGACACACAGGAAACAAACAAACACAAAAAACAAACACACAGGAAGCAAACACACAGGAGGCAAACACACAAGAGGCAAACAAACACAGGAAACAAACACAGGAGGCAAACAAACACAGGAAACAAACACAGGAAACAAACACACAAGAGGCAAACAAACACAGGAAACAAACACACGGGAGGCAAACAAACACAGGAAACAAACACACAGGAGGCAAACACACAAGAGGCAAACAAACACAGGAAACAAACACACAGGAGGCAAACAAACACAGGAAACAAACACACAAGAGGCAAACAAACACAGGAAACAAACACACAGGAAGCAAACACACAGGAAGCAAACACAGGAAACAAACACACAGGAAACAAACACACAAGAGGCAAACAAACACAGGAAACAAACACACAGGAAGCAAACACACAGGAAGCAAACACAGGAAACAAACACACAGGAAGCAAACAAACACACAGGAAACAAACACACAGGAAGCAAACACACAGGAAGCAAACACAGGAAACAAACACACAGGAAGCAAACATACAGGAAGCAAACAAACACACAGGAAACAAACACAATGAAGCAAACACACAGGAAGCAAACACACAGGAAGCAAACACAGGAAACAAACACACAGGAAGCAAACAAACACACAGGAAGCAAACACACAGGAAGCAAACACACAGGAAGCAAACACAGGAAACAAACACACAGGAAGCAAACATACAGGAAGCAAACAAACACACAGGAAACAAACACAATGAAGCAAACACACAGGAAACAAACACATGAAACAAACAGGAAACAAACACACAGGAAACAAAAACACACAGGAAACAAACACACAGGAAGCAAACACACAGGAAGCAAACACAGGAAACAAACACACAGGAAGCAAACACAGGAAACTAACACACAGGAAGCAAACACACAGGAAGCAAACACACAGGAAGCAAACACACAGGAAACAAACACACAGGAAGCAAACACACAGGAAGCAAACACACAGGAAGCAAACACACAGGAAACAAACACACAGGAAGCAAACACACAGGAAGCAAACACACAGGAAGCAAACAAACATACAGGAAGCATACACACAGGAAACAAACACACAGGAAACAAACACACAGGAAGCATACACACAGGAAGCATACACACAGGAAACAAACACACAGGAAACAAAAACACAGACACGCACACACACACAGAGGACACCGCTGCACTCACACTTTTCTGCCTCCTGCAGAGATCGTATAGCCTCTCCACACTTGTCACTAGCCAGCAGTGTCTGTCCATGGTAGCAGTAGGCCTGGAACACAGTGACGGAGTTGAGTCAGGAGCCTGGTTAGTCTTTTCTGTTGTGTCTTTATAAAGAAGAGTAGTTTGCATCCAAGGCTTCTTTACACAAACAGAGGCAGAGTGAAGTGCTTTAGGATGTGCGTGAACGTACATAAGCCATGTAAAAGTGCTGCTTCAGCTGAAGGTACTTCCTCCATTTGTTGCTGCACTCCGGCTCCAGAGTGTTCAGTGTGTGGTCTGTGGACACAAATCCTGACCGTTAACAGCCTGTTAGAGAAGTGTTACGCCTTAAGCACTCTCCTAGTGACCAAATACCAGCCACATTATCACTATAGCTGTCACATGGGCTGTTTGAGTGGCCTCTAAAGGGCCTGTTATTACATTTAAAGCATGTTATTGAGAGGGGTCAATTAGCACAAATTGTTTGCAAATATACACAGACATAGAAATTAATGGTAACTATACAAATACAGTGAGAAATAATTAATGCTTATACACAACTAGTACAGACACCACTCTCTCAGGATTAAAAAAATAATAATAAAAACTTAAAAATTATAAACAAATAAATACTCTACATACTAAAATAATGTGTAAAAACAATATTCATCTGCAAAATCACTGCAACACGCAGGACTGTGAGAAAACTGTCAATGTGCCCTTTATTTTTTTTTTGGCCCTAAGTGAAAGTGATGAAATGAGACTACCATATCATATTGCTGTTGGTTGTGTGTACCACCATTTCAAAATGTGGCATCATTTTGTGGGTTTTAATGTAGTGCAGTGCAAGTTGTGTATAATGCTTTTCTTGCTATTAGCTCTGAGGAATCACCTTAAGGTAAGGAAGTTTTAAGGCTTTCACTTACTTTTTTAAAAGCCACTCAGAATTGAGTTTAATACAAATTTTATAATAACCAAAATTAAAGATGGACAATTTCATTTTGCTGGTGTTTATTAAAGCATAAAACCTGACTTTTGAAAGGATATTATCCTAAAAGTATCTTTTTTAGTTTACCAACAGCAGTGTGAAATATCTGGCATTACTGGCTGATTTTCTAGGCAATTTTGTGTTTTTCAGTCTGCATCTGCAATCATCATGTTTTCCCATCATGATGAGTTTCAGAAAATCAATTATTACTGAACAAAAAAAAATGTTTACAATTATTTTGAGATTTTTCAATACAACGTAAGAACAAAAGATTCATAAAATCCTACATCCCATAACTGAAAAATTTTAAGACTTTTGAAAGGTTAATTTAATTACACGTAATACCAATTAAAGCCTTATTTTTAGATTAATGAATTCAATGCCTTTGAAGACTTTTTCGGGATCTGCAGGGACCCTGGTAATACTGTCATAGTGTCCTTCGTTAAAGAAGAAAAAACAATGTATCTCCATGTTAAGCACTTATTATATGCAGCGCACGTGAAATGCATTTCTACAGACTCATGCTTCACGGTCGAGCTTGACTTTAGATGTCTGCAGTATTTGCTGGATGTGTTTGTGATGAGGGTCCCTCTATGAAAGCTTCCATTACAGTACTTTACACAAAACTAATACAAAGTAACAAAAATGATGGCCAAATGGTTTTATTAACACAGACATTTAAAAAATCCCAAGTGGTAAAATACTGACCAGCCTTTTGATAGAAGTTTGCTGTCTCAAATGCCAGTGCTGCGATGAGCGTGGCGTTGTGCTTCAGTTCAATCGCTCTGGCAATTGTCACTGTAAAAAAAAAAGGAACAGACTGTAAAGAACTAAATACTAAATACATTTTGATGTAATTAGGAATTATTATTATTATTTATCTGCGGTCACTAGTCAGAGATGTTGGTCTTTATAAGTTCGATGTAAAAGATACATTATATTGCCCCTTAAGACTTTTTCTCTTGAATTTAGATCCTTCAGTATTAGAGTATACAAAAATTGCCACTGTCATGTCACAACGTTACATTGACCTCAGTTTACCCCTCACTCTTACACAGGGTTCCTACAGCTTTACTTAGATTTAAGATATTTTTAATGCCATTCAGAATTAAATTTAAGATCAGTTTGCCCTCTGGTCAAGTTAAAAAGTCAGACAATCTACTTCATATTGGGGGTTCATCTTATATCCTGATCTGTGTGAGGTTAATGCGAGAGGCATTCAGCAAATTCTTAAAGTCGAAAGTCTTAATATCCTACTCCCTTTGTCTTTGCATTTTAAGACTTTTGAAAGATTGATTTAAGACATTTTTATGCCAATTAAGGCCTTTTTTTTAGATGAATTAATTTAATGCCTTTTAAGACTGTTTTAAAGATCTGAGGGAACCCTGTTATAATAGATCTGTAGCTAATCAAAAAACTACACCTCTGCAGCCCAGCGATGTGCAGCTCAAACAGGATGAGTTGAAAAAAGTCAGAAGAAAATCAGATGTAAACACAAAGTCAGAAATGTGCCTGACACACACTGCCTGCTGCATTCTCTGGCTCATGAGTGTAGGTGTATGTAGCTTTCTGGTGTCTGCAGCAGAACTGCAGCTTGGAGCAGCTGTACCTTCTTGTGCCTCCGCCTGGCACTGGATGATATACGCATCGATGGCTCTGGGCTCCAGGTCTCGGCCCTTCTCAGCCGGGGTGATGAGACGAGGGATGTGAACCTCCTGTGAATGAGTGAATTGAGCGAGTTCAGTGAAATGTACTTCATTAACCCTTAAGGGCCTGCTTTAATATTACACATACTCGTATCGCTCTTTCAAACTCAAGATGTAAAAAATACTATACATTAATATGATTTTCTACTTTAATTGCGTTCATTTTTTTAACCAGCATCAGTCCTAATCATGAATTTCAATTATTCATTAATTTTCAGAATTTTAAACCTGTAAAGGCCAGGATTTTGTCATAACTTAAAAAAAAAATTTATGTTATTATTATTATTATTATTATTATTATTATTATTATTATTATTATTATTATTATCGCAGCCTGGGATATGTCAATGATTAGCAGCAACACTGATTGTGACTGCACCTTGTAGAAATAGCATGTTTTTCCTCCATATGCCAAATATGGTCAAAATGACCTCATCAGGTAGAAAATAGTTAAAATAGTTTTTATGCTTTGATAGCTGTGGGATCAAAAATTGAGCATTTTTTGCACTTAACAGAATTAATGTAACTATTTAGTTTCCACAGTGTTTTTTAGACTTATTGTAGGAGCACCAAAACATCTGGGTCCCACAGCTCCACAGTAACATGGAGGAGCCTGTTTGGGGTTCTCACCTTGAGGGTTTTGAATATACCAGCAGCAACTTTCAGGCTCCGGTGAACATCTTTTGCTTCAGCCTCCGTTACGCTAGTGAGCAGGAAAACATGACGTGACAAGTTTACTATAGTCACAAAACAATGTAAAGTTTTAAGGATTAATAAATATCCGACTGATTTAACATAATTAAATTCAACAGTACAGATAAAAAGGCTCATACTTCTCCTTCCCTGCTAGTCTGGAGGCAAACTTGGTGTACCAGAGGGCTACATTGAAGGCCATGGAGACCAGCTCAAAGACTGCATCCTGCTGGGCACTGGAGCAGAGCACAGAGTCACAGACGGTCATACACACAAGTCAACAATGCCTCTACAAGACACCGCTCGCTGGAGCTGGAGGTTCTGAGGAGTAATGACTATGATAAAAAAAAAAATCTAAGGGCTTTATCTTAACGGTTTGATATCTGCACAAATTGAAGAGGGCAACAAGCAGCTTAGTAAGAAATTGCCCCCGAAATAGCAAGAAATTACTAAAAAGTTAAAAGAAAATTACCTGAAAATAATTTTAAAAAGACAGGAGGGAAAAAAGTATCCATGCCCACATGCTAGAGACTGTAAATATTTATATCATTTCTTCTGTAGCATAGTTTTAAGTTTTTTCCGATGTTTTTCCCCATTTTTTGTTAATATCTAATAATCACCCCCAGATAATTTTGAGATAATTTCCCTGACACTATTTTATTTTTTTTACAAGTTGCTCATTATGGCTTTTTTCCCATGTTTTTGAAAGACATAAAACCATTTTTTCAGGTTTCAGAGTGTTAATGAAAGACGTCTTAACGCAGCACAAGAAAACTGATGTTGATCTAAGTGTTTGAGAGAGTGTGTGTGTGTGTGTGTGTGTGTGTGTGTGTGTGTGTGTGTGTGTGTGTGTGAAAAAGGGGGTGTTAATAAGTATTCTGATTGGTCTGATGGGTATTCTGGTGTTGTTTTTCTTAGATTTACTTTTTATGCAACTGTTTTATCTGGCATGTTCACAGAAGTATCTAAACCAAAAGTAAGAAAAGTTGTTGCTAGTTTCAGACTGACAATGTTGTCATACCTCGCCCACGTGATGTAAAAAGCGAATGCATTTTTGCCCATCTGTGCACTCTGGGGTGTGCGAGTGTCACAGGGTGAGGCGGTATGTGTGTGTGAGGGAAAAGGATGTGTGGTGTGGCCCTGGTGGCGGCGCTGTATGGTTGTGTGTTTTTGGCAGGGTTTATAATTTAAACCGGCGCGGTGTTTTCCGCCTCCCTCCGGACAGCCAATGAGGAGATGCAGCACAGGTATGCAGGACGTGCGCGTGCTCAGAGGAGAGCAGAGTGGTGTGGTGGAACGGAGCAGCTCAGACTTGGTCTGTGCAGACGCTGAGAGGACAATGAGAAGACGCCAGCCTAAGGCTGGGTCGAGAGTCCGGTGCTGAAGAACCCGCGTGGACTGTGGGGGCGCGACTGAGGAACACAGGCTGGACGCACACGCACACCGCCACAGCTGACCGCTGCACAGAGGGACACGCTGCCTGGAAAAGCAGAAGTCGAGTGCACGCTTCACTCTTCCTCCAGTCAAGTCCCTCTGTTATATTTTGATGGTCTTGGATGTCAAATCGCAAGATTGACATCCAAGACCGGAGTGGCCAGAGTCCTGACAGTAACACATCAGAGAGATTGATAACTGAATAAGTTAGAGTAAGAGTTGTGTTTTTGATTGTTTTGTAAGTTTTTAGTGACCAGTTCTGCCCAGAATACCGAGAGAGGTGGTTATTGGCCACCTGAAAACACTGTGCACTCTTGAATTTGCCGCTCCTTAAAGCTGCAGCCCATCCTGACTATTCCACAGCCATAAACCCTAAATCCCATGCTCCCGATGAGACTGGAGGTGTTGAGAGTGTGTGTGTGTGTATGTGTTTTTGTACCTTGGCGTGTTTCCCTGTAAAGTGTCAGTCCACTTGAAGTTCTGGATGAACCTCATCTTGTTCTCTTGTGTAGTTCCATCCAAGGATATGATAAAGCCTGTTGGATCATAACCAACATTTTAGAGAAAAAAAGAAGCAGTCTGTTTGGCAAAAAAAAACAATGAATGCAATCATAAAACAAACATTATTTACTACAACAAACAATTCAATTAATTTTTCAATCAATATTTTTAGGCATTGATCTTGCTCAATAAATGTACAAATGTTTTACACAAATTTATTTAAAATTCAGCCTGTCACATTTGGTATCTTGGGCAAATTTGAGATCTCTACCAGAATTAGGATAAAGTTCTGCTGATTTGAATAATGTTTCAAAGCAATGAGGAATGAAAGAAAAAATGACCCAAAAACTTAGTCAGAAGCAAAAAAAAACATTACCTGAAAATTAGCTTCAAAAACATTTAAATAAATACATTGAAAAAATAAAAAAAAAGAAAAGAAAATGACTTGGGAAAAGTTCTTAAATTGTTTAATTAAAATAATTCTGTAACATCATCTCAAGTATTTAATTATGGTATTCATACATGTAGTTTATCTCCCATGATATTTTTCCTCATAGCTATATAAAAATCATCCTCTTTTTTCTTGCAGTTAATGCAATGAAGGACTTGTAACAGTGTCTGTCATGTAGAACCCCCGATGTATTTTTTTTCCTTTTCATTATTATTTTATATATGTATTTGTTGTTGTTGCATATGTGTTCTTATTTATTTTTGTATACATGTACAGCCACATACATGTATACAAAAACAAAATACAGCACACAGCCACGTGTACTATAATTTTCCAGTAGTTTAAACACAGCTTGTCACCATGTATGTATATATTTTAAAGAAATTGCAGCATTTTTGTAAACATTCATACATATTCTTTATTTACAGTATATCGTTTTTTGTATATTGTTGAGAACATAATAAATAAACACATTGAAAGTAAGTTATTTGCAATTCATGATGGCACCAGTTAGCTCCGGGTTCAAAGGTCTCAGTACTTGTGAAAGGAGTCTGAAAACAGCACAAGAGTAGTGATGTTGCTCCAGATATCAAAGGGTTACGGGGTTAATACCAGGGTTGGAAACTAGCACTTAGCCACCAGAGAACACTGGTAAAATATGCAGCTAGCTGCTAGATTTGCTTCACTCACCACCCAAAAAACACAATGGTTTTAGGTTCCACCAGCCATGTAGGCAGATGGATCAAAAGGTTAATTTCCAACCCTGGTAGCACCCTCACCAATCAGAGGAAAGATAAATTGCAAACACACCTTGGAGGAGGGAGAAGTATGCATCTGTGGCATTTTTCATGATCTCAGGGTTACAGGTGACATCGGTGAACATCTCCAGCAGTCTGGCCCTGGTTGTCCTCAGGTCACTGAATGTGTCAAACAAACAGCAATCGATGCTCAATAGTCATAGCTTTTGTTTTATATACTAAAGATATGCTGATCATTACAGTATTCAGAGATTATACACAATTTATTACAGCCAAAATTATTAAAATTTACAGATCTTGTGGCAATTCAAACTGCACAAATAATGTTAAGGCTAAAGATAACCTGGGACAGGGATGGAGAGGGGGTTTGACATTCACCATGTATTTATTTGGTTATTTAATATTCATTTTCTTTCTAGTGTATCCTATAAACTATAAGATATTGTATATATTTTAAGGTAAGGAGATCACAGCGATAGAAATACAATCAGACAGCAGTATGTCATAGAATAGTGCATTGTCATTTGGGTATGGGCAACAACACAACAATCTTTCTGACCCTGATCAGGGTCATACAGTCACAGTGCAGTTTGATAACGGTGTTTCCAGTGTAATAAATGGAGATAAGACATACTTGCATATCTTGTTGGCAGCGGGGCTCCCTGCCACTCCGTAGAAATTAAAGGACACAGGAGCTGTAGCCTTCAGGGGGTTTCTGTGGAACCAGTGAGCCATCCTGTGCCGAGGACACACCTACAGACGGTGGACAATACGCCATGACCAGCACTTAATGCACACCGTGTGACTCTTATCACAACTGTAATTTGTAGTTTAATATATTATATAGTACATCATAGTAAAATGTTTAATAAGCAGGCGGCATTAGCTACATTAGCTTGCATGTCAGCTTGGCTAACGTCACATATGGTGAACCGCTAGAAGTCGCTAGCCGCCTCGTTAGCTCTTTCACGGGGCACTGTTTGCTTCTTTACCAAAGTTAGCTTTCTGTCATGTAGAAATATAATCCCCTGGTGTTTATTTGGGCTGTTATGAATGTTGTTTTTAACAGTTATTTGTCCGTCCGTTGTGGACAAAAGTCCATTACGTAAGCTTCGGAGAGCAACAGCTAACGGCTAACACTGGCTACATCTGAACGTAAACATGATTAATTACATTGACGTGACAACTCGCCTATTACACGGCTAAAACAATGGAAGAAGCTATTTTAACATTTGATACGTTTTACTGTTTACCTATCGTTCCGGCGCTGGAGATTTGATGATCCGTATGGAAAGTCTGACAGACAGACAACAAGTTACTTCCGGAAATAAACACCGAGTAGAAGCTGACCAATGGAAACACGCGTTTTAGTCATGTGACGTGTGTCCAGGAAATATCTCCGATCTGCGATCAGCTCGGATCAGCTCGGCTTTTGATCAGTGATCAATGGATCAGAGGGCCGTAAACACGGGCGAGTTGACAATTTTTAAAAAACAGCTGTCAGGCAAATCACTGTAATCCTGTGTGCAGCTGATGTTGTGTCTCACCGGTTCTCTCGGTGAATACTTATCTGAAGGGGCTTGTTTTGTCATCTTTATGTCATAATTATAAAAATATATATTCCCCAGCTTTTTTTTCTGGGCAGGTTGGCTTGAAGGCAATATGTGATTAACTGTAAAAAAAAAAAAAAAAAAGGAAAAAGTAATAAAAAAAAGAAGAACCTTAGCGACTTTAAAGATAAAAAAGGAAATGACCTTAATAAATTGCTTGATATGTATAATTCTGTAGCATGATTTTTAAATATGATTATTATAATGGCCCTTTTGTGTAGCTTTTTTCTTTTTTTCCCTAGCTTTTTAAAAGTCATTTTTAAATCTAATTTCTTGCAATTTGTGGACATATCAAAACACAAACAAGTAAAAAAAAGAAAAAACTGTGAAATTACCTGGGGAAAGGGCTTAAAAATTAGAATCCTAATTATGTAAAGTAATTTTTAATATGTGATTATGATCATTTAAATACATTTTCCCCCAGCTTTTTTCTTTTTTCTTATTGGCTTTTTCCCTAGGTTTTTTTTTTTAATGTCTTAATTTTTCTGCAGTCTGTAGAAAATGTCTTGCCACTTGCTCATTGCCTTTGGTTAAAACACCTGAGAAAGACACCTGAAAGCAACACAAGAAAGGTGATGTTACTCCAGGTTTCAAATGGTTTAAATAAGGCGTCAATAGATTTTTATTTTTTTCAACAAATAAAGAGACAAACAGTTACAGTTCAGCCTTTTATTTTTTTCCTATTTGGCAAATATTAGGTGAACAATGAACAGCCATTTCAAGTGATTATCAGAAAGAAAACAAGCAACAACAACAAAAAAGTTGGTCTCATTCTCAACACCCGTACATCTCATTGACCGAGGAATCCAACCCACATACACACATCAGTGACAGTCATTTTTACAAAGTCTGTATGAGGCCATGTTCATTAAGAATTGATTGTGCTTTTCAACATACAACAGAATATTATTTATTTCATTATCACATTCATTTTATATTTCTTCAGTCGAAATCTCCATCAGGCTCACTGAGGTGCATCAGTATTCGGATTACATCATCCGTCTAAAGTCAACATCAGCTGTTATCAGCAACATGCCAAAGTGATGCAATTATTTTACCTCATTGTACAAAGACTTTTGCCACACTGACATTCCATTTTTCCTTAATATCTAATGAAGACACAAGCAAAAGTAGAAATCGCGTGAACAATACATGCCCAAACATCAGTACAAATAAGTAGCACTCATTAGTTGGTCATAAACAACGTTACAAGTACATCTTTAAAAATCTCTCAAAACAAGTTAAGGCACAAAGCAACAATCAAAAGGCACTTTTGGTCAGCTTTAAGGCAATATTGTGTTAATTGGCTCAATTTGGGATGTTACTTAAAAAAAAAAAAAGAAGAGAAAAAAAGGACTATCTATTGAGTAAATGCCAGAAAAGGAACACCTTTTTTATAAAATCCAAATTCAATTCAGTCTGTTCTCATTGGATATTATATCCCAAAATTCATCCCAAAAAAGAAGGTGCAAATATAAAAATTCAGAATGACGGATGGTGATCGCAAAACTACAGATCTTCAACAAGACTCCAAAAGGTCACTTTTCACCCTCAGAAAGCAAATAGAGTCACAACTACAAGACCAGAAAAAAAATCAATATTAAGCCTGTTCCCTTGTTGCGACCAGGGATCAACAGAGTGGGGAGTGGAAAAAATGATCACAGGTGTCAGCTGACCTCACTTCAAAAAGAAAAGAGCCCCGCTTCTAACAGGAAGAGAGTGAAGGTTACGTCCAGTCACACAAATTCCATTATGTGCAGAAAAACCTTTGGCATTAAAGGGAGAGTTGAGATTTTTGCAGTGGGCTTGTATGAGGTATATATCCATAGGTCAGTGTATTAGTTACTAGCAGTGGGGAAAGAAAAAATATTCAGTACAGCATAGGATTGCCATATTGTTTTTCAGGGCAAAAAATACTATTGCTTGTTCAGTCCAATAGATACAATTTGCTGCAATAACAATGACTGAAGAGGGATGAACAGACTGAAAACTCTTATAGACTCTTAACAGAAAAAAGTGTCTCTGGGAGACATACTTTGCTGCTGAAAAAAAGAGAATAAATTGCAATACTCAACATAACGCAACACATTTAAAATACTGATAATATTGTCTTAACCCATATCAACTTGACCCACTGGCTTCAATTCTTTCAAGAACATGAAGAATGGAATGAGCAACTTAAGAAATATCCTGGAAATTACCAAGTAATCAGAAAAGAAAAATTAACAAAAACTTGACTTGGAAAAGATGCTTAACAATTACAATTTTTTGTAACATATTTAAGAATATGTAATTATGGTAATTATGAAAATAGTTATACTTATAGAAAAAAATCCCCAGCTCTTTTTTCTTTTTCCCTTGACATTTCTCTTGCTTTTTTACCGAGACATTTCCCTATCTTTTTTAAAATCTACCAATTTCTTGGAATTAGCATAACATTTATTTTGTTATTACGTAACATCTAAAAGTATCTCACTGCCCTTTTCTTCAATTTGTTTTTAAAGAAGTCAATTTATCGCAATACTTAGCATATTGCAATACATTTAAAATCCTGTATTTGTATTGTGACTTAATCCATTGGTCCAATTTCTTTCAAAAATATAGAAAAAAAGACAATGATCAATTTAAGAAGAAATATCCCAAAATTAATAAGTAATGAGTAAAAGAAGAAAAAAAAGAGTACAAGACAATTACCAGAATTTAGCAAAAAAGAAAAAGAAAAAAACTAAAATAAAGTGCTAATATTAATAATAATCATTTTCTTTAACATAATTTAGAATATGTAATTTTGGTAATTCTAATCATAGCTTTAGTTATTTATTTTCCCAAGCTTTTTTCTTACCTACCTTTCTTTTCTTTTTCTTAACCTACCAACCAACCGATCTCACTGCCTTTTTCCTCGTGTTTTTGAAAGAACTCAAACTAATTTGCTCAGCATTCAAATGTTTTAACACTTATGAAAGGCGTTTGAAAGCAGCACAAGAAAAGTGATGTCGATAGGTTTCAAAAGATTAAGTATAAGTTATTATATCTTTATAGTGGGGCCTCTGGTGATTTACACCACTATGAACTACAGTAGATGGCAGTCTCACCCTCAGTTTGGAGAAGCAGGCAGAAATACAGCCACCAATATAAGCAATGTACTGCCATAGACGGGGCTGCAGCTCTATGCATTTTTGCCACCTAAAAATATGAATATCACAGACTATGGATGACCACCTCATACAACCCCACTACAAAATTTCTGCATTAAGGCCAACAGTCAACAACACAAAATAAACTACTTTCCCATTATAATTCAGATTGTCATACACATTTTGATTGAACCTGTAAGTCTGTGCGGTACATGAGCCCTTTTGGTGTTGCACTTAAACGTACCGTATAAAAGCAAATGTAAAAAGCATTGAAGGTTCATAAAAGCAATGCAAGACATTCATCACACACTGAGCATTCTGTGAATACACATCCTGTGCAATGTTCTCCAAGAAATATGTTTCCAAAATAAAAATTGCAAATTAATATGTGTACATGCACACTCTAATATAGTCTACTCTCATTTCCCATCACTGTACAATAAATCTAATCTACTGTTTTGGCTTGTAAGACACCCAGAGATAAACAGACCTGCGTACATGGCATTGATCGGCGTGACTGAGCTTGCATTATACACACACTGTAAAAATAACTATTTGTTTTCACTTAATAAAGAAGTGTCTGAAGTGACTGAAATTTTAAGTTGACTTTAAGAAGAAACACTGAGGTTATTTGTAATGATTCAACTTGCCTTCTCAAATTCAGACAACTTAAAAATTAAGGCAGCCCAAACACTAACTTTTTAAAGTTAAAAACATTTTTTTACAGTGCAACACAAATATTAACCCTTAAAACTTGAGCAAATCGGCTTGATTTCTTTCCTTGATAAAAAGGTAATGAGCAACTTAATAAGAAATGATTCAAAAATTTGCAAGATTTGGTAAAACGTTAAAAACGGTAAAAAAATATCTGAAAATGAGCTAAAAAAAGAAAATCCCAAAAAACAAGTAATAAACAAAACAGAAAAAAAGTTTGTACAAGATTTGAATAATTCTGTAAAATAATTTAACATTAACAATTACAATCATCCCTTTCTGGACATTTCCCCTAGCCTTTAAAAAAATCTAAATCTACTAATTTCCTGAAATTTTTAGAGCTTCTTTTTTCCTAAATTGCTCATTGCTATGTTTCCCGTGTTTCTGAAAGAAATAAAATCAACTTGCACAGGTTTTAGACATGTAAATACTTCTGAAACATGTTTGAATGCAGCACAAAGAGTGATGTCATTCCAGGTTTCCAAGGGTTAAGAAAGTCTTTGGCAACTGTGCAGCTTTGGTGATTAAAAATATGTAAAACAAGTCTAGATGTGTGAATGCAGCGTTCTTGGATGATTTAGTCCTGTTTTTTGAAAGACCTTGCTGGTGGAGAAAGTTAGCGCAATCCAAGCGAAAACCACTGCTGCTTCTGAAACCCTGAAATGTTGCATGTGAATGGCACATCTGCAGAACGACGTTTTCCTCACTGTAAGCTGTTAAAAGAAACTAACTGTTTTAGCTTAAAAAAGCTAGTGTCTGCGGAGCCTTATAATTTTAAGTTGACTGAATTTGAGATTTTCTTTTTACAATGATTCAAATTATTTTCTCGAAATCAGCCAAATTTAACAAAAAATTAAGGGAGCCCTTGAAGGGAACTTTTAAAGGTTTAAACTTTTCTTTCTCTCTTTTTACGATGTATTCTGAAATCCACTGTAAAAAAAACTTAATTAAATTAAAAGAGTTTTCAGACCTCCTTATAATTTTAAGTTGACTGAATTTGAGAGGACAAGTTAAGGTGATTTTGTAATGATTCAACCTGTCTTCTCAAATTAAAGTCAACAAGAAATTTAAGGCAGACCCAACACTCAAGTTTTTAAGTTAAAAGAAAGTTTTTTTTACAGTGTAGAGAAAAGTTCAAAGACGTGTGGCGTAGTTATTGCATAGAAAATGGTCTCGAACATCCCCCCACCCTCCATTCTTCATGTGCGCCTTGTGCTCCACTGCCTCCGCACCGCTGAGGACGAGAGATGGAGGAAAGAGGGCGTCCTTGGCCGTCTGCAGGCTCTCCTCCACCTTCTGTGAGGCCCACTCCGGCCTGCAGTTCTCCTTCTGGTGAAGGCCGCAGTCTCCCGTGTGGAGAACCCTGGAGCCCTGCGCCACCAGCACCTTGATGGGCTTCGATATGCAGGTTCCTGACAGGTGCTGCAGAGTCCAGTCCCAGTTGTAGTCGTCATAGGTGCAGAATTCGTTGTTGCAGCCCATCAGTTTGTAGTACATCTCCCTGGAGACGGCCATGCCTATGTTGTGTTTGGTGGACATCCACCCAGTGGTCAGCACCTTATTGGACAGTCTGGTGAAATCAGTAAGGCCATTGTGGTTCCCCAAAGCCAGCATGTCACAATCAGGGCAGCTGATCTTTCTGAACTCAATCATGGATTTATAGAAATGGAAAAAATCAGGTAGGATGTAGTTGTCCTCCTCCAGAAAGATGACAAAGCCGCTATAGCCCTGCATGGCCTGAACCCGCTCCCACACAAAGTGCAGCTTCCACCACCAGTGGTGTTTGGTTTGTGTGATGAAGGCCTCCCTGTAGTGTCCATACGAGTCCGGGTGTTCTGCATTGATGCATCCTGTTTTGAGAGCGTTGTCCTTGGATATATCTCGAGGGCAATCCTGTGGATCCTTCCCAGGAAACTCGTTGGGGTACAGCTGAGTGCTAAAGGGGAAATAAATCTGCAGCACTTTGCAGAAAGTTATCCCTTGCACAATGGTGCTCATTTCCTCTGAAAAATAGTCATGACTGAAGATGAGAAGGAAGCTGTGGACCTCTGCAGCTCTCTCCAGGGACTTGATGAGCAGTCGGAGGTACTCAGGCCTGTTGTGGACCTGCACAACCAGCACCAGAGCAGGCTCCCCTGGAAACTTGTCTGCATTTAGAACACACTGCTTGTAATTGGCGCTGTAAACAGACTGAGTCAGCTCTTGAATAGAAGCAAAGTTCAATTTCACCATGTCAGCTTCAACAGGACGCACGTTCACCTGAGAGACGTCATTAGGTCCAGCTGCGTCCTCATCAGGGACTAATAACACACGTGTTAAAGACAGCAGCGTCACCACGACCAAGGAAACACCCAACAGTGCGAGCACATTCCTTTTGAGCAGCCGAAACCTCATTTTCTTCAAGTAAAAACACACGTAGGAAGACAACAGCTTTCAGTCACCTTATCGCGCGCGCCTTCATGGTAAAGTCGTGTGCAACAGCGTGTCGTCGCGCCACGAAACTTGTTGTTTCCAGTCCAACGTCGCGTGACGCGTGTCGCGTGTCTTAAACCAAGTGACAAGCGTTTCTTGATGGCTGCTTTTCGTGTTACCGTGCGTCCACATAAAAGCCGTGACTTTCGGCCAACACTGGCAGCAGCCGCTTGTTTTCACCACCTGAAGAAGAAGGAGAACAAAGCGAGCGGAGTAAGTGCGCTTTTCATGCATGTTGTGTGTTAATGTGGCGGTGAAAAGAAACTAACTTGCCGCGGTAAGATTCGTTTGACTTACCCGATCTAGGTGCACTGTGTCAACACGCTCACACCAGGAAGAGGATGATGGGACTATGATACATCTTGGCTCCAACTTATTGACTGCTGACGTGTACAAGCCAGCCAACGGGGCCAGACTGAGCTGCTGCTCAGCGAATCACTGTCCCACCTATAGCTGTGTAACACGAGAAGCACATGGAAATTAGTCACATTTCAATAGTAACAAGCAGGAAAATCACTTCCACAAAGTGATTACGTTCACTGCAACAACACTGCAACAATGTTTGTCTTGTATGGAAGTTTGGAGGTTATTAGTAAGTGTAGCCTGTAACCTTCAGTGCAGTTCCAGCGCATTTGATCCCACCTATAGCTGTGTAATAGTATGTGAAGTACATGCAAATCAGGCACCGTTTGAATATATATATATGTGTGTGTGTGTGGATATATATGTAGATAGATAGATATAATCACAACCTTACCTCACTACCAACTAAACTGTGAAACAATGTATTTTAACTTACAGAGATGTAAAAATACAATTTCTGAGAATAAAGAAAGGGGGCAGATGTTTGTCCATTTACCTATGCAATATATAGTAACACATTTTAACAATTAATAAATAACTACAGTGGTCCACATAAAGATTCATTATGTGTGAATTGACATTGTAAGACAGGACCTCAGGTTTATTGTAGGAAGATTTGTGACACCAAGGCTTTATGACATTATGGGAGATTTAATTTCAACAGACAAAGCAGTCAGCTCGTCTTGTCTTGTGGTGTCCTCAGACAGTCAACATAAGGTAAAAAAAAAAAATAGCTTAACAAATAGAATAGATCAGAAACCGGGACTTTTGACAGAGTCTGGTGGTGAAAACTTTCTCTTCTGAAATGTTGCTGACTCATAATAATAAGCTCTCCGAAAACATACAAAAATACAGTAAATACGAATGCAGAGTACAGACAGAAGGCTCCATCAGTGTCTAAAGTTGAGCATAAATGAGCCTTAAGGTAACGAAACCTATTCTTATTTTCAGGTGATTATACACTAAACAAAAGATAATAAAAAACACATAACTTGAGTCATCCCATTGCTGAACAAGCAGTATGCTTCAGCACTGCAGTGTCCTGTTTAAGTCTCGCACTGTCCCAGTGTCTGACACCAGTATCTCGAGTTGCATCCTCTGTTGTAAGTTCCCCTTCAATCAGGACTATCAAGTTTTCCACTCTTGTAGTTTCAGGTATGACCCCCCTTTGTTATGTGTTTGGGTGAGATTTCTAACAACAAAACAGATTCCAATACAACCAGTCAAACCTGAACCTAAAGGCTGCCCCTGAGAGCTAAGCACTTCCTGTTCAAAGGGGTGCAACATCCATTAAAAAAATAAACATTAAAAATCATATGTTATTTCATGGTGGTACCCTAAGAAATACATTTGCAAAAAAAGGCTATAATCAGTTGTGATTTTTCATATAAAAATATTACAGACTAAAATATGTCAACAAAATGCATCAATTTATTATTATTTTTGTAGTATAAAGTTTGTTTTAATTACAATACTTCCAGTAAAATAACAAATCTTAAAATAAAAGTGAGTCAGTAAAACAAAAAAAATTAAATAAACACAAAACAATCAAGTCACAAAATCTAGATAAATTAGGTGGTTAAAAAGTGTAAATCAAGTTTATTGTGCCTAAATGGCTTAATACAAATGCCTATTGTAAGATAAAGCACATATAATTCAGTCTAAAAAGGAAACTGGTGATCACTGTTACATTATTATCACCTCAACTGAGCGGTCACACCCGTTTTCCCCAGAAAATAAAGATATACACTGTCACATTTGTGCCATTAACAAAAATATACTCTTACAAGGTGGAGAACATGAAATATGGTGAGAATTTTTTATGACTTCAAACTTTCAATGTCACTTTAAGACTTACTAAAACTCTTAATTGTAATGCCATAAGGGTCATTCCATAACTTTTTAAATTATGAATGTTTGAAGGTTGGCCCTCTGAGCTAAATGTCAGCATGTTTCTGACTCTCTGTATGTGTCTTCTAAAACTCACCAATCACTCATTTTTCACTGTTGAAATTTGTCCTGAACATCCAGAGTTTTCATTTAAATAGCTGTTGATGAATGCTTACAGTCATGAAATTAATATCAGGAAGTCAAGACTGAAGAATCTGTCATTTTCAGAAATTCAGATTTCCACTAGTTTTCACTTTCTTGCAACCAAAGTGGTAGTATAAATATAGATAGTTCCATCACATGTAGAAGATATTTCATCCTGCGTAAAATACAGAGTATTTTCACCATTTCCAATTTCCTTGAAGCTTGTTCATTGGAAAGTATATGTATATGCAGTGCATATGTGTGTGTGTGTATATATATATATATATAGACAGAGAGAGAGAGAGAGAGAGATTGTAAAGATATAATACCACTCCATCAGTAATTACTATACTATACTTCACATGTTTTTTTCCAAGAAAATCTGTAAAAAACAATGTTGTACTAGTACTCCTTCAGTTATTACTATACAATACTTAGCTGAAGTGGGAGGTCTGAGGTGAGTTGGCACAGGGTGTAAAGTCTATATGGAGGAAGCTTTGTTTGTGAGATTCCCTCAGTCTTGTGTGCCTTTGTTTATGCCCACTGAGATAGTTTTAAGTAATAATTGATTTGATTTCCTCTATCACATGTCTGTCACTTGACACAGGCTGTGAATGGGTAGTTTGAATACAACAGTTAACACACGTCAGTGTGGCATTTCTCTATTTTGCGAGAATGCAAAAGTGGGCTGTTGTTAGTTTAGACATTTTTTCTTTATTTCCCCCTCAGGCTGTCATGTTCCACTGCCGCTTCATGAAGAGCTGCCTCCTTCAGTCTGTAGTTGCTGAGGCTGCTGGACCACTTCCTCCAGATAACACAAACAGAGCGGCTGTGTGAGATAAACTGTCACACTGCCTGGAATAATTCCACATTCAAATCATGCAGCCTGAGGGCAGAGAGCATCTCTGCTTACAGCAAACGCTGCAGGAGCAAACCGTGACACATATCAACATTTTCATGATTTTATCATGGAGATTCTGACAGCAGTGCTGCCTCATACATGTGTATCAGACAGGCCTCTTTGTTTGGAGAAGCTGGAAATTCAACGTGTTTGAGAATGTAAGTTTGACTTATAATACAGGGTATTACAGATAGGAAGAATTTTTATTGCACTTATGGTTTTTATTGTGAGGTGTTAGGGCCGTATCCCATCCGTAAATGTAGCCTTGATGTACAGCTGGGCAAGTTTGACAAAACAAAATAGAAAGGTATCACACTGACCACCTCATTATCAGTTTTTTCCATGTTTTTATTTATACACATAATCGAGTTTCAGATGAACAAGTTATCTGTTTTCATCATTTTGGTTTTGGAAACAAATATTGAAAAAACAAGTTTTTTTTTTATTTTTGGTTTTACTTTGAAAAATGAATGAACGAATGATACAAAGATTCTGACCCTGCTGGGTCTGGTCGGTGTACTTTTTGGTCTTTGAATTTTCCTTTCAGAAACAGAAATGAAAACAAAAAGCAAATAGTTTCTTAATTTTCAAAATCCAAATATGAAAAAACAGCCATTTTTATTTTTTCCATTCAGAAATGAATTATACAAAATAGAAATGCCACTTAATTTTTTTTAGCCTATCAAAAAAAGAAAACAAACAAACAAAAAACAAGGATGATTTTTTCATTTTCTGAAACTGAAAGTTCTCATAATAATAATAGTAATAATTATAGTAATAATAATAGTAATGATAATATCAATTGTTGGATTCATGGGCACCAAAGTTTTCGTCTTTGTTTTCTTAATATTTTATTTCTTATTTATTTTATTTCTGACCACAAAAATAAAAACTGTGTGTTATAAATATTTAATTTTTTAGTATTAAATAAAAATGTTTTTTTCATATCTGTTTATGAAAGGAAAATCAAAGACCAAAAATTAAAAATGAGTCAATAGAGGTTTTTATATAAATTGCAATTTTCAGTGCAATTCTATCCTGAGCTGGTACTGAGGTCTCCCTGTGGTCGCTCAGCAAAGGGTTAAACCATGTGTTGATGCTTATCGGAACACATTTGTCCAAACCACCCATTAATACACCTGGATGCTTTTTGTGGTCAGAGGGGCAGCAGGCCATCCCAGCATGCACTAGTTAAAAGCAGAAGTCACTTGTAGGTGACACTTTTTTTTTTCGGTCCCACTGTTTCCTCTTAATTTCCTGAAAAAGGAAGTGACATAACTATAAATTCTTCCGAGGTTTTCACGGAGGAATTATGATACTAATTATAGAGGAAAACGACACATTGTTCAGTTGGTAGACTTCCTGTGGAGTCACTGTGGTCCAGGGTCCACCATGTAAACTGCATCGTACCCGCCTGACATCCAGCCCTCCGTCTCTCTGCATTTCCTGTCTGTCCTTTGATAACATACTATCAGGTGAAGGCAACATTTCCTCCAAGAGTCTATCCTCAAAGGAGCGCACTTTTTAATTCCAAATAATCAAATCTTTTTAATCATAAGGCTCCACTTTCTACACTGTTAAAAGATGCTGTTTAACTTAAAAAAGCGAATGTCCGGGATGCATTAAGATTTTAAGTTGAATTAATCTGAGGAGACAAGTTGAATCATTACGAAATGGCCTTCAACTTATCTTCTCAAATTCAGTCAACTTAAATTTTTAAGTTAGCCCGAACACTAGCATTTTTTAATTTTTTAAAAATGTGTTTAGTTTGCATTTATTATTATTACTATGACGCATACAGCATTAGAGTCTGTGGGACCTTAACCAATGAGAGAGTAGAGTCAATAAAACACAATGCCTCCGTTTCTTCCAGCAACAATTTTGTGAAAAAAGTAAACAAATCTCAAGTTGTCTCAAGAACAATACTTATAATAACTGCAGAAAATGCTAAGAGTTATAGTTCCTGCTTGTTGATATATCAAAGACTTTGCTACTGACAGGAAGAGAGATTCAAACTGCTCCATGATTTTTAAAAAACATGGTAACAAAGGCAATGGCCGGCTTGGTAAGAAATGTCACACAAATTGCAAGAAATTGGTAGATTTCAAATAGAAAAATAAGAAAAAGTTGGGAAAATGTCAAGGCAAAAAAAGCTAGGGAAATGTTTTGGGATGAAGACAAAAGCGAGGGATTTCTTAAAATTATTTTTAAAAAATAATTTTCTAATTTTCAGATAATTTTCCTGTACTTTTTAAAAAAACTATTTACTTGTTAATTTTTGGGAAATTTCTTCTCAAGTTGCTCATTGTCTTCTTCCTTTATTTTTGACAGAAATTGCCAGTGGGTCAAGTCACAACGCAATATTATTGGCATTTTTAATGTGTTTGGATATGCTGAGTATTGTGAGGTTAAGAAATGCTCAACAAATTGCAAGAAATTAGTAGACTGAGAAAACTATTTTTTTGAAAAAGCGTGGAAGAGAGAGAAAAGAGCTAGGGGCAAAACTATAGCAATGATTATTATAATTACATGTTTAAAAATATGTTAATCCAAATTATTATATTTTTCAAGCCCTTTTTGCCAGGTCTTCTTTGTCTGTTGTTTTTTTTTTTAAACCTTGTCTTTATTTTATTTTATTATATTTATTTGACACATTTTCAAGTTTGTTTGTTTTTTAAACAAATTTCTTGCTAATTTTTTAAATCATCATGAAATCATCAAATTTGCTCAGGTTTCAAAGGGTTAATGATATCCAGACAGTCCAGTCCCACATCCGCTGGGCTTCCTCGTGTCCTGGAGGCAGCCTCATGTGTAGCATCAGCAGCCCCCTGAGTCTCAGCCAGGAAAACTTTCCACTGCTCTTTGCCTTCCACCAAGATGCATAAAAAACTTTATAGCAGAATGTAAACACGCCTCCACTTCATCTCATTCTAACTACTGCTGTATGGTTTTGTGCAGGAAGAAGCTTTCAGTCCTCTGTGGCCCACACGATGGAGGAGTGCTGCTGAGACTCTGCTGTAAGTGAGCCTAAACACACACACACACACACACACACACACACACACACACACACACACACACACACACACACACACACAGAGCCATCCACGGGCACTAAGTACATACTCTGTTACAAGTAAAAGTCCTGCACTGATAAATATCCTGCTGTTTTGTTTATCTGCATGTGTTGTGGGATTCCTCTGTGTTTGGGTCTTTCATTCTGTTTTTGCTTTCTGTCAAAGCACTTTGTTGTTATTGTTATTATTATTATTATTATGATGATGATGATGATGATTATGATGATGACGATGATGATGAAGATGATGATGACGATGATGATGATGATTATTATTATTATTATTATTACTATTACTGAAAATGTTAAGTTTAAGTAAAAAGAAGTGAGTGTAATCATGAAAAAGTACTTCTTTTTGTTAAAAGTAGAAGCACTCAATGCAGAGGAATAAAAAATACACCCCAAACTGAAAAGGATTTAAAAGAAAAAAAAAAAACAAAAAGAGGAGAAACACCCCCAAAATAAAAACAGCCCAAAAACAGAGAGCAAGAAAGAGAGAGAGAAACTGAAAAAAAAAATATTGAACAAATATAGAAAATGACATATGTTTATCAAAGCAGTTTTCTGGCTAGATAATTGATAAATAAATTGATAAATAAAGATAATTGATGTGCTGATAATAAACATCTAATTTTAGCTTTACTTGTAATAACTGTTTGGTCATTTAAAAAAAAACTCTTCACCTGTAAAGTAACTAAAGTGTTCAGATAAATGTAGTGTAGATAAAAGTGCAATATTTTCTTCTGAAATGTAATGGAGTAAAAGTATAAGTAAGATGAAAAGAAAATACCTAAGTGAAGGACAAATACTTCAGATTGTACTTTAGTACAGTACTTGAGTAAAGGATCTTAGTTATATTCCAGCACTGTCGACAGGACCTGGTTCCACACCATGCAGTGGTACTGCAGCTGTTTCAGTTCTCTGCCTTAAATAAACCCTCAAAGTCATTCAAATACAAAATAAAACTCTTGAGAATTTTTTTTTCTCACTTCCCTAATTGGAGGGCAAAGACCAAAATCATCATGCTGCCATGTGACTGTTTGTGTTTTTGCATATTGATGTGAGTAATAGTCAAATGGAGGGAGTTAAAGCACCGAACTTTATTGTTTGCAGACGTTTGTGCAGAAGCCTAGGATGCTCTTCATAGCAGCCTTGGGCCTAAACTAAAACCAGACTGTGCGCGACTGTGTGCTGATTCTGTCAGGCTATGGCTGGAACTGAAAAACTATTGCTCATGTGCTTTTACTTACTAGCAGTTATGCTTGTTCTTCTTGGAGCCTCAGACAGAACCAAGTTTTGACTGCACAGAATCACATCTATGACAGATGAGAAGCTGGATGTTCTTGCCATTGAATCAGAAAATAGCATCAGTGTAAAAAGCATCTACAACGAGAGGCAGAGGTGGGAAGTAGGCTCACTTGAAATATTTCACTAACATAACAAGGTCCAAAGATGCTATTTCCAGTGCACTTCAAATAGGTTTAAAATCCCAGAGTGGGATCAGCTGGACAGCATCAGATCCTGCTATAGCGTGTTCCAGGTTTAAGGGGCAGAGAAGGAAAATGTCTTTTTGTAAAGCTCTGTATGCACTGAGAGAACACTGACGGTGATAAATACTTTTGAAATTGGTGCTACATGAGCAAAGAAAACAGAGATAAGGCATGCTTTTGCTCCATAGGTAGAAAATTTCCACTGGTGGATGATGTAATGTGGACTGGTCCGTTTGACACAATTGCAGCTGGCTGGCGAGAAATGATCTCGCATTACAGTTTAACAGTACACTAAAAAAAAGTTTATGAAAACATTTAAGGAGAGGAAGAGACGGCTGATTTATATTTGAACAGCGCTGCTTAGTTTTACTGTTTATCTCCTTTTTTTAGCCTGTTTTCACTGTGAGGGAAACAATATGACGCCCACTTCCTATTTACAAATTTACAAACCTCCTCCTACAACAGCTAAACAGGGCACTAAAATGTGTTTCTAAAAACATGTTCAGGGAAAAATAAGCAGTGCAGTAACATAATTCTAATTTTAGTTTGGATTTTGGCCAGAGTTTGAGAGACAGAGGGGAGTGATTCGTCTCTTATCTGCTTCTATACTCTTGGTGTCCGTGGCAGTGTTCATTTTGCATTACTTTGGTAGTTCACTTACACCTACTACCCACATTGTTCTAATACAAAGCTGGTTGAAATCATCCCTTTAGTACATATACAGCACTGAGTATTTGCATTTGGTGAGACCCAGCTAGAATTCATTCATTTTTGCCCATCATAAGATGCGGCCCTGAGATGTGGCCTGATCAGGCAACACAAGCGAAAGAAAGTACTTTTGATCTGGTGCATTATACTGTTAATATATCTGCACCTCTTCTTTGGCATTTGCTCTTTTTTTTCATATTTTTTAAATTATATTTGCTACTTTCACTTCAATGGTGCAATTTAAAGTATATTAACTGTCAAACTAAATGCTCGTGGTTAACTTTTTGATAGCCGTTTGGTAAAATGAACAGGCCATGCAGCCAACATTGTTCTTATCCAAACTGATCCATCAAGTGAAGTTAGACTTAATCTTTTTATAGACATACATTTACCTTTGGTGTGGGAGTTGACAAGCTGAGTCTCTCAGCAGGTGCTTCCTGCAGACAGAAGCATGCCAGATCTACATCTGCAACAGTGCATAATATCATTGCAGCCAAACTGCGTGAAAAATGTGCAGCTTTCTGCTGTTTACAGCCCGTGCTGACAGGCATCCTATCAAACTAAATGGGAGAAGATTAAAACATGAACAACCTGTTTCTGTCATGATCATCAGAGCTAGGTAAGGAGCACCTTCTTATACTGCATTCATGTGCTCCCTGGAAATATCAAACTTCCCTGTCGTGCAGTCATAATTACAATATTCAAGTGCTCTGGTCAGAAAAATGCAGCAGATATGGTTGCTTGAAGTATAAAGGTTGTTTTTTGGTGGCTGATGTTTTACCAAAAGCAAGTAACACAAAGCTGCTTTTGGCTTCAGAAACAGAACAAGTAGAATGTATGTAGTTGTTTTAATTCGTTTAAAAGCTTAAGTAGCATTACATATCACTAATATTTTCCCAGCTAGCTTCATATTCCTTGTGTGTCAGTGATTACGAGCTTACGGTGTGTAATTGCAACAAAAATCAGCTGCTTTAAATCATACGTTTAAATAGGTCAGGTTATGTCACTGTGACTGATCTTGAAATATAAATGTCAGGTGAGAACGCAGCCAGACAGAACCGGTCGCTGTGTAATTATATGCAGCAAAATGGCCGGATAGCAGCAGGTGTCAGAACGGATGGAACCTGTAACGTCCACATGAAACGTGTCAGGACGGCATCATGTTGAAACGCTGCCGGTAACGGCATAATATATTGCAATATATTTCAAAACTCTTTTCATTAAAAGCGCTTCATGATTATCAAGCATTGACTCTTGTATTTGAACTCATGTCAGTGTGTGACTATAACTTGTAGAAGTACAAAGGTACAAAGTAGATTTGTAATTCATTAAAATTTGTCCCTGATCCTGCTATAACTTTGAAGTTGAAGGATAAGTTGATTAAAATCACCAGCATCTATGAAGTTCCTATTCGATGACAACATACAATTCCTACAGCGCATTTTTTGAATTTGCAGTCTTGTGTCCTGTTGGCTCTAAACAAGCACAGCTTGCAATGCACAAGCCAGAACTGTGCTTTTTATGTGCTGTTATTTTCGACCCAGAAAGTATAAATTTTACAGGATGGCACGTTATGAAAGCTTTGTATCTCTGTGCATCTCAAACAGGAAACGGTTTTGTTCCGAAGCCAGTTTGTCAGCACACATCATGTACAGCCAGCAGATAAGCACCTTCAACTGATAAAGCGAGCATGAGTCACACGCTCCAATCATCTGAGTCACACACTCTGTATAGTTTCTTACTAAAGCCACTAGATGGTAGCAGAGCTCTGGATCGGTCTTTGATTGTGGACCATGGTCACAGTAAACCACTTCCTGTGATTAACTCCTCCATCCACCCAACACATAACTACTCACTCTGCTGTGATTCTGACTAACATTCTTTCGTCATACTGCTTTACAATTTCTAATCAAAAATAACTTCTCCTGAGTGTACATGTGTGATTCAGAACTGATGCAGTTTATTTGTTGTTGACACATTTGGACAGTGTGAAGGCTGCCCGTGGCACAAAGGCAAGGCCGAGTCACTGAAGCGCAGCGGACGGCTCCTGTGTGTCTGCACTTCTCCCCTCACAACAGCTTTTTCCAATCTTAAATTTGGATCAGCCTCTCATCCGACAGCCTCTCAACAAATATTATTCTTTGAGAGTTGTATTTGGCTACATGACAAGAAATGCTATTATAATATCCCGAAACCAGAGCACTGAGAAACTTACATTTGAGAAGGAAGGTCCATTTCCTGAAGAAAATGATGTTAGTGCCGGAGGTTGTGTGCTGCAGCTGTTACCAGCTGCTGCTGTAACCTGCTGCTGCTACAGCAATGTTTAACATGTTTCAGAACCACCGACAGGGAAAATTGTATCAGATGCTTCCGACTTGATATACCATCCCCAAATGTACAACTCTGCTGAATTTTGGTTGGCATGGACTTTTACATTCAAGATATATGGCAGTTAATAATTAGAATGGTGGTGTTTTACTAATGGCCACTAGGTGGAGCTGTTGGTGGCATACTTAATGTGTCATAGACATGTTCATGGCAAACTTGTTCACAAATTCTATTTCATTACAGTCAAAAAACGTTTTAACTATTTGAAACTTGGAGTGACATCGCTTTTCTCCTGCTGCTCTCAGGCACCTTTCATAATTATCGAGCCCTTTGAACTCTAAACAAATTGGTATGATTTCTTTTAAAAACATAGGGGAAAAAGCAATGGGCAACTGTGTAATTAATGGATCACTAACTGCTCGAAATTATAATATGTAGAAAAAAAATTATTGCAGAATATATTTGTTTGTTTATTATATTGTATTGTATTGTTTATTTAGTGTATATCTATATTTATAAATATCCTGATTAGACATTACAATTATTTAAAAAAACTATTGTAATATTGTAAGTACTTTTTGCAGCTCTTTTCCTTTTTTAATTTTCTTCTTTTTTATTCAGGTAATTTTAACTTTTTACCAACATCTTGCTATTTCTTTTGGACATTTCTTTTCTTGTAGCTCATTGCCATTGTCCCATGTTTTTCAAAGACATAGAGCCACTTTGCTCAGCCTCCAAAGGATTAATTCATCTGGAAAACTGTTAGATACCTGTGCCAATTTTGGTAAAAAAATAAAAACAATTTAAAAATAGACAAGCTTTTTTCCCGGCTTTATTTCTTATTGCTGATGGGGCATCCTGAGCAGTGAGTCTAAGGTGCCTTGCTCATGGGCATCTCAGGATTCAGGAGCATGAACTTGCACCTCTCCAGCTACAAGTCCACACTACAAGACCACATACTTGGTCTGTACAGGGACCTGAACTGTCTTTCTTCTAAATCCATCCATCATAAAATTCTAACAAATCTGATTAACATATTGTTAAATATATAATTATGATAATCATAAATATAGTTTTCCCTTAGCTCATTTCTTTTAATCCCCAGTTTTTTTTCACTGAAACAATTTTTTTAAATCTGGTAATTTCTTGCAATATATGGAGCATTTCTAAATTGCTCATTGACTTTTCATGTTTTTGAAAGAAATCACACCAAAGTGCTCACGTTTCAAAGGTTTAAATACTTGTGAAGAGAAGAAGAGAAGTGATGATAGCAAGAAATTATAAAAACAAAATAAAACTTTTTTTAAAAAGGTGCAAAGTGCTTAAAAAAAGTAAAATAATTATGTAACATAACTACTGTAATAATGATTATCCCCCAATCTTACCCTCTACCTTTTTTTCCCCAAATCTACTTGCAATTTTTAGTTTCTCATTGCTTTTTTCTCTATATATTTTTAAAAGAATGTGCTCAGGGTGGAAAGATTTAAATACTTTTGGAAGGTGTCTGAAAGCAGCACAAGAAAAGTGTTGTCGCTTTAGGTTTCAAAGGTTTAATATGCATCGGCACAAATAATAGCAGTGATTAAACATCATAAATATATTCTTCATTAACAGGGAGCTCAGCATCTGCATACAGCATGTTTGAGAAGTACACAATGTCCTCATCGTCTAAACAAAAATGTGGAACGGACCAAAAGACGGCATCAGCTGTCTTCCTCTCAGATGAGTTCGGGAGCGAACCATTTGTCATGCAAACACATTATTTAACTAAAGAGCCAGATGAGACACATCACAGTTCAGTTTGTTAACATTTTGTAATTTTAGGTGTCATTCATAATCTAATTTCTTTTTTTTTCTTATTTTTTGTATTTGTTGAAGCACAGTTCATAAAAAGGTGTTCTATTAGTCCACGCAGATTAAAACACAGTATGAAGTTCAGTCACACTGGGTTGTTTCTGTAATAATTATCCTAAAACCATGAAAACAGATGTGTCTTTATCAACCTGGGTAGGACTAATAACCATCTTTCTCATGGTTGGATCACAGATTCAAGGGCCTTTTAGGACCGTTCATGTACAATATTACTAATGGATGCCAACAAGTCACTGGTTTTTGGCTGCAGTTTGGCACTACCTGCTGTTTGGTTAGCAGTGAATTAGTTCCAGTCAGTAAAGCCCTCTTTTACAGTGAGTAGTAGACACTGTTGGTGATCCCTTTTCACAGCCTGAAAATGACACTGACTGTTGAAAAGAAATCAATAAAGCCTTTAATACCTGAATCAACATGGGTTTTCCTGTGCTGCATACCTTTTGTAGTTTTTCTTAGGTTGTTTATGATATCTCTTCTTGCGCTGTAAGGTTTCATTTCAATATTGTTATACTTGTGCAATGACAATAAAGACATATTCTGTTCTATTCCAGCAAGTGAATATTGTAGGCTACTTCTTTGAGGGAGAGGGACACAGAAGCTTGGATTTGTTTCTGCTTAGAAAGTCACAGAGTTCAGCTAAAGGGCTGTCCTGCTCGTTTTTGGATTTTTCTCCTCATTAAGGTATTTCACTTTTGATTGTCTGCCTACAAAATCCATACTTTTTCCTTCACAGTACAGCTGTGCAAGATTAAATGCAAATACAACCTGGCAGTATACAAATTAGCCCTTCGGGGCTTTCTTTAGAGGTTTCTTATTTTGTAATGTGCTGCAGTGTGTACTCGAACACACTGACATCTGTGCAGAAGTGTCAATGTGGATGTGTTGTAGCAGAAAGCTTTTGGAGTAAGATATTCATAGTCAGTTTGAACAAACTACTGAATTTCAATTGGAGCTTTTCAAACTATAACAGGTCTGAAAACATGCACTGAAAAGATGCAAAATTGAAACAAAGAGATGCAAAAAATCTACAAAGAAATGCAAAATAAGAGAAAAATACAAAAAATGACTACAAAAACATGAAAACCAACTACGAAGAGAGGCAAAATGACTAGAAAAACACAGACAACAACTACTCAGGCACAAAATGACTACAAAAAATGCTAAACAACCACAGAGACAGAAAACATCCACAAAACAATGTGGAGATGCAAAACGATAACAAAGCGTGGCAAAATGCTCAAAAAATGCTCAAAAACAAATAAAAATGGCAACACTGAGGCCAAAGAAATTCAAAATGACCAAAAAGTAAACCAAAATGATAACCAAGACACAAAAAACATCTACAAAGAGTCCACACTGACAATAAAGACACGCAAAAGATCTACAATGAAATGGCAAATGAAAAGAAACACAAATGACTACAGATGCAAAATGACTACAGACACAAAATGTTTAGAAAAAGATGAAACCAGAGCGATGCAAAATGACTCAATGACACAAACAAAAATTGCAGACACAAAAAACTACAAAACATTTACAAAGAGATGAAAAATGACAACAAAGAGATACAAAATGACAATAAATATGTGCAAAAGATCTTCAGTGAAATGCAACATTAAAAGAAACACAAATGGACTAAGGAGCTTCAGGTGTCGTGCTCATATGTAGGAGGAGTGAGGGGCCTTTTACGTGTCTTTGTTAAAGAGTCCATTGTCTCACACTGTGCCCATGCTCAAAAGATACTGATAAAACAAAACAGAGTCTGAGACATCCTGACTTGTAGTTGCTAGCATGGCCCAAGCTCAGAAAACACGTTTCCCACATTTCCCATGATGCAAAATCATTGCAATCTGTCCTTTCCTTTAAAGCCAGTGGGGTTTAACATATTCATACACTTAAAATCCCCCACTTATGCATCTTTCCCTCAACAGTGCTGAGCGGTATGAAGTGAAAACAATGTTAGAATGGAGCTTCCAGAGCCGTCTGTTTATTGTTTAGGTTAAAATGTTTGGATACAACCACTTTTGTTCCATTAAGGAAGCAGCTAAAACAACTCTTTTTGGACGCGATGTTGTATTTTATCAGCAGTGTTGGAGGATTTGTTCCAAACGCTTGGCTTCATGTATATGCTGCTGTATCATAATAACATGGTGACCAGTACAAACAACATTCCTCTGCAGGGAGGTCCACGTTTCCCCCATCAAAAAACGGTTAAAATGTCTAGAGAAAAACTATATTTATTATTATAATAACCTTATGTTAAATTATTTTACAGAATTATTATGAAATTCGATTATTTTTTAAGGTCATTTTCTTATTTAGGTTTTTTGTTAAACTTTGTTTTTGTTTTGTTTTTTAATTTTAGGTAATTGTGCTTTTTTGTTCCAAATTTCTTGCTTTGCTTGCAGCAGATTTAACCCTTTTTAATCTGGCATGACATCACTTTTGTAGTTCTGCTGTCAGATGCCTATTACAAGCATTTATACCTTTGAACCCTGAGTAAACTGGTGGAAGTTCTTTTATAAACACAAAAAAAAGGAATGTGGAACTTGGTAATAAACATTTCACAAAATGCAAGAAATTAGGAGATGTAGAAAATTATTTTTAAAAAGCAAAAGAAAAATAGTGAGGGAAAAAAAAGAATAAAAAAGAAAGTTTCCCTAGTGGAAAAAAGCTAGGGAAAAACTATATAATTATCATAATTGCACATTAAAATTTAGTTACAAAAATATTTAAATTTTTTGCGTCCCTATGTACAGAGGCTTAATCCTCAATGCAGCGACCACAGTTTCGATTCCAACCTCGGCCCTGTGTTGCTTGTCACCCCCTCTCTCTCCCCCTTTCACGCTTAAGCTGTTCTATCTAATAAAGGCAAAAGGCCCACAGAGTAATCTTACAAAAATAAATAAATAGATAACTATATATATATGTATAAGCAGTACAGATTACAAAGTATAACATGTTTTTATGTGAAGCTACAGAATCGACATAAGAATAAATCATGTCATAAAATATGAATATCTTAGAGAGAGTCAGAAATGAAAAACTCAAAGCAAGGTGCATGAACATGCATTAGAACATGCCTTGTGAACATTAATTTTATCATTAAAACACTGACTACTTTTCTGTGAAGCTTTAAAACTTTAAAAATGGACACTACCCAAATGCACTTCAACAATCAGCTCTTTGTTTAAGGGAGAGCGCCATCTAGTGGGCTCAGAAAATACAGAAAATGGGTCATGAGGCTTCATTTATTCATCGCTATTTTGTATCAATTAAAAAGAAATTAAAAGATAATCTTCACTAATGAAGACCCTTTTTATGACTTTTGAAGTCTAAATACATTTAATTGCCAGAGATAAAAAGCTAACGTTAGACGATAGATGAAAAAGTTTTTCTCTGTTGTTGAACATAATGTGAAAGTCTCTTGAGCTTGTGTTAACCACAGACCTTATGACAGGCTTTTAACCAAAAAAACATTAAAAACAACATTGACACAGAGATGAGGGAAGTGGAGGTGCAAAACTGCTAACTCATTTCTGACTTTTAGGATTCATTCCTGGGGCATTCATCTCGGCTCAAAAAGTCTTTCCCCATCCCCCCTCAGTGGATTAATTTTTTTGAGGGTCAAAACCCCAGTGAAATTTTTGTTTTACGATCAGGATTCTATCCATTCTGTTTGTTAACATTTAGAAAGTCAAGAAGAGCTGAACAATTCGATAATTTATCCCCATTCAAGTTAGCAGATCGCTAAGCTGGAAGTTAGCTCCTTGGCTGGCTTAAGCTCTCAGTGGCCTCCTCTATGGGCTCCAAGATGTGGAAGTTCTGGGAGATTTCATACTCTGGAAATCAGCCTGTTTTGGTTTCATGCACTACTGAGCAAATCTGAGGAATGAACAGGGCCGTACTTCCTACGCGGTATCCAGTTCTCTTTATACATTCATACTTTCACTGGCAGGCTTTTAGCATCCTTGTGGCCTTTAGCACTGCCCTAAGTGTGTAATTTGATGTCACAGTGAATCCATATATGATGTAATCAGAGGGCGGTTCAGCCAGGGTTAAAGCCGGAAACCTCCTGTGTGTTTGCTGCAATAATGTGATCCTCCACCGCGGCCTCTCGGTGTCTCAGGACAATCCTGGCAGATCCATTTTCAGTTTATTTTATTTTTTTTTTATCTCTCTTTAAACAACGTACGGAAACAATTATTGAATTACGTCGAACTGAATGCAGCATTTAATCTCTGTCATGTCTATTGAGGGCAATGGTAAATCTAAGCTCAGCCTTGTTTCAGCCCATAGGAATGTGTCCAAATCATTTTTCACAATGGGCTGAAAAAGCTGGGGCTGAGATTCTTTGGAAGAGTTATGAAGTTCATTTTTGCAGGCTATGTCTCTATCCCATTCAAATGTCTAAATTTCATAATCAAAGAATTATGATAAAAGTGGAACATAAGAACCAACACTGGGAACACTGCTCTTGGACTATAAATCATGTTAAATCTGCACTCTTAGGCCGCATTTAGAGGAAAACAGCCCTACTAAAAACTGAGGTCTTTCCTTTGCATTAAAAAAAAAATCTGCTTTCATATGATGATATTGTCAAAACAGTGCTTATGAACATGGATCTGCAAACACAACCAAAAATGCTGTAGTATGCATGCCAAGCCAGTAGTTAGCAGCGTAACTTTCTAACCATAGAATTTTCAAGATTACACTCTGGAACCCGGTTTCAAAAGTTTGTGTTTTTAGACCCCTGAAATGTCATTGACTGAACAAAAGGCCAAACTGCAACAAAAGTTAAATGTTTTATGCAAGAACAGTTGTCATGTAAACAGCCACTAAGAGGTCCAACGTGCAGGAGTTAGGGGGATATTTTGCATTGAATATGACAACCAAAGCTATGTTTTCAGCGTCAGATCGCAATGCCAAAAGCCACCTTTTGCATCCATAAGGTCAGCTGCTGAATGGCGTCAGCTGAGAACTTGGCCAGACAGAACCTTTCACAAGGTTATTATATGCTGCCAGACAGCCTTACAGCACCTGCTGCAGCAGCATTATACGCCACTGGATGAAATCAGGTTTAAACGCTGCAGGTAAAGATGTAATATAAGAAGCACAAAGGTGCCCAGTGGGTGGATGAAAGAGGCGTTGGATGATTTAAACAAACCATGGACTTTCGTGCAGGAGTGTGGCCTTCACGTCCCATCAGAACGTAATCATTTTTTTCGACAGCTAACTATGTACCTCTTTTGCCTAAACCTAACAATCTGTCCCCTTGTTGCCAAACTCTAACCATTTGTGCCAGCATGTGCTTTTGTTGATGTCCTGGCATTGGTTGCCATGTGCTTTAGTTGCCTTAACATAATGCAGCGTCATCCCACCATGTGCTTTTGCTGTTATTACAGTAGGAGCATCACGTGACGTCAACAGCCGACATAGAAAGATACCGAGAGCATAATATGAAGACCTGGAAGTCGGCTGCAAAGCAGCGATATGTGACGACTTGTGAAGAGAATGTGTTGAACGAATTGTAGTTGAACATTACGCAGTTAGGAGCCAGATATTTTTCTCCACTGTTGGTGGAGACCCAAATCAAAACTACAGCAAATTTAAATATTGAACTTATTTTCATCAGATAGCCAGAAACTCTACTTCAAATCCTGTTGCTCCATATCTACTGGATTTGTAAATATATAACCTTTAGCTAACATGTTTGCCTTATCAACTTTACAAATTGATAGGATATTGATGTTGGGTTTATAGCTTGTTGCACTGCCACCAAGAGGCCAAAAACACTAGTAATCATGTGTGGAAGTGTCAAAAAAATCAATGAAAACCCTCAAAACCCCTCTTTTAGCACAATGTCCCTTTCTGCTGACAATTTGTTTACTCCATGTGTTAAAGAGAGGACATTTTCTCAAAATTTGAGCTCTTCGATGGACTTTCACTTTAAAAGTAACCTCTGCCAAATGTTTGTGGTCGACGTAATTGTGCCCAGTCGTTTGTGATTTATAAGAGAATTCCAAATCAAAGTGGTGACTGAATGAAAGAAGTCTGGATTTAAGGGTTGACATAGCAACCAGAGGAATAGAAATTAACAGCAGAATGTGTTCTCCACTGACCCTATTGGTTTGAAACCTCCCATTGTATGGTGTATGAAAACATTCCTTGCGTGATGGCCTGATGATATAACAGATGATCTCATTGTGCTCAGAGCCGCAACAGTGAAGCTCAGCCCTGCTGGGGTTAAAAACAGCTGGTTCAGCCCAGAGCAAAACTCAAACATCTCAAACAAACATCAAGCCCGAGTGGAGATCACACAGACAGAGAGCGTGTGTATTCTTCTTACAAAGAACAAGTGAGAATATTTTACTGATCAAATGTCCGTTTTAGGGTTGGGGTGTTTGCTCAGGGCTTTGAAAACTGTCAGCATTAATTGAGTTTCTTCCTAAAATGCATTGTATGTATCCTTGAGGCCTAGCTAAGTTTATGGATGCATTTCTTTTTTATGAAACTTTTGCAAAGCCATTTTTAAAAATATTTTGAGATATGCATTTATCATCTTTACCATCTATCACTATTGCTAGGCCTATGCTAAATATTATTGTCATTGTATGATGATGAAAAAACCCTAAATGGAATATATATATATATATATATATATTTTTATGACAGTTAATTGGTGCTATGGTGATTTGGAACCAGCCTTTTTATTAATCAGATGTTAACTTTGTCAATAATGTATAGGACAAATGGTCAAAAGAGTGTCTGTAGCCCCTTTTCCACTGCACAAAAAAACTGCTAACATCTTGCTTCTTAACACACACGGGAAAGGTTACAATCGGCATTTACACCCACGTCACATGACTCTGCAGTAGTCACAGGTAATTATCACTTCCAGCCCTGACTGGCAGTGATGGAAACACAACACCTGGGTAAACGCGCTTATTTCGGCTCCTTACCAGGGGAGATGCATGTACCTGAACTAATTACCTGCCATCTCCACCTAAACAGCACTAAAACATTGATCCAGATCCGTTTAAACTGCGTTTGAAAGAGAGACCGTATAAGTAAAAGATATATAAAGGAGAAGTAACTACTGTAAAGTTTTCACAGACCTCTGTCCATGCTGCCAACCCGCAAACACAGAAAGACATGCTCTGCTGCAGAGCCATGTACGCAGCCCTGCTCTCCTGGCAATTGGAAAGGTACAAGGGACAATGTAGATTTATTTTGTCATTTTTCTTAAACGTGGCTTAAGAAGAAATTAAATTAAAGTTGAGCCTATTGCCTATTATTAGCGGGATAACCTGTATTTAAAAAAACTGCGCACACATGCTAATTTTGGCGGGGAAGGGGTAAATAAGTATAAAGAGCAAGAGGGTGGATTGGTCAATCAAACATGGACTTTCAACCAGAAGACCACTGTGAATAACAAAAGTCAACGTAGTTATGTGACTTTACATAACTGCCTAAATTAAGTAAGTTTACTTAACTTTTATCCTGCCCAAATTTTTTTTTAATGAAGACCACAGTATTTATGTAAACTTAACTGAAACCTTTGCTCAACGTAAACCACGTTAACTATGTGTTCTAACCTCCGACCCTTTGTAATAAATTTTGCATTGGCATTGTTGCCATCACGTGATTTTAACACATTCATGCCCACCAACGCATAATGCATGGTCGAGAAGTTGTATCCATTTCCTGTGTTTTTGTGAGACAGTGTTGACCTGAAACACGCTTTCTGTAATGAAAGGATGAAAGATGCGTCCTGTGGCCTGTGTAGTCAATGGTGATCTGTTGTTTGTCATAGGGTGGATGATTGAGACAGAGACGTGAGAGATGCTTAGTTTCAGACAAAAAGTGGAAAAATAGAGGAGAAAAAAGGTCAGAAAATGAGAGCAAAAAAAGGAAATGATGGGACAAATACAGAACATGGAGACCAAGATTTGGAAAGATCTCCTGCGAGCCACGCAACGAGTTTCCGAGCCAGTTGTGCTGTGTGCCAGGGTCATGACATGGGGATGGTGAGAAGTAAGTGAAAGCAGATGAGAGTGCTCTAGTCATGCGAGATCGCCTCAGCTGACACCTCAGCTTGTCTTTCATGCCAGGAAATTAGTGTGCAATTGTGTGTGTATTTTTGAGCATGTGTGTATGTGTGATTCTTTGATTGGATGTCTTTCAGTGTGTGTGTGTGTGTGTGTGTGTGTGGGTGGGTAAGAATGCAGGGGAGTTGGTGGTGTGTGAAGGGGGATCTCTCCTCTAATCAGACAGAAATGTGAGTTGTAAGTCTGTTGTTTCCAGTTAAGTCTGTCAGCACTGACCCCCTTTTATTCCTATAATCTCCCCTCTTATGGTGCACAGAAAGACTTTGTTAGTGTACTTTAGACAGTTTGACTGCAGTATATGGAGGTCCCCTGTTTGATAGAGACATCGCTTAAGGATGCAGGTCCCCTCTAGGCAATTTCTATCAAAAATTTTAAAAAGCACATTTGCAGCAATATTATGAAAGAAGACCTAAAAAGTAAATTTTCTATTCTATTCTTTTTTATTTATTTATTTTTTATTATTCAAATTGACCACAATTAGAAGACTATGTTTGGACGGGGTTCCAAGACTGGAGTATATTGGAGCGTATGTGTGTGTGGGTAGATAAATATGGGAGTTTGTGGTGTATTAAGGGGGCTCATTCCTCTTATTAGACAGACATGTGTTTTAAATCAGCTTTTTCCAGTTAAGTCTATCAACAATGATGCTGACCCCTTTAATTCATAAAATCTGCTCTCTTTTAGTGCACAAAAAGACTTTTTTGTTGTACTTTTTTGTTAAAAATAACAAAGACTTCCTGACTAACGTCCTGATCCAGGGATTCCTCTGATCCCAACTGATGAATTTTGAAACCGTACAAGTGTGGATCTAGAGTGATTTCCAAAACTGCCTCTTTAAATAACAACTGATATGTTATTCAACCTAAGAATTTTTACCACTGCCAAGAGCATTCTGCAGAAATCCATGCTGAATCTGTGCATTGGGGATCAGGTCAGCAGGCGAAACCGCACGTCACGTTGTTTCAGCCTCCCAAAGCCTCCCCTTCAGTAAAGGAAGACGGAGCTTGTAAACACTGACTCTATCTAATTATCACAAGTCTGCATCATATAACCCAGTTACAGGCGTAATATGTCTTGTAGGGGTGCTTTCCAAGCAATTTATCTTGATCATGAAGCCTGTAACGCCCAGCCATTGCAACAGCTTCATCATCTGAAGTAAGATATCAAAAAAAAAAGGATGAGAGAGCTGGCTTTTTTCAGTTTTTTTTCTGTGCTCATTAATTGGTTTTGGTATTTCCTTATCTTTTTATGACTTTTTTTTTGAATGAAATTGGCCAAAACTCTACAGGATCACAAGACTAAGGCAGTTTTTTTATGGGTTTCTCTTCTCTACGAAAATTTCAATATTGCTGCTGAAATCTCATGTTCAGGGCTGCAGTTGTTTTGAAGTTTTGAACATTAAGTACGTTTTGCAATTTTTTTTTTTTAGCCAGCAAAAATAAAAAGATATGCAATTAAGGTGGGATTTATAACTTTGAGTCCCAGGCATGAATATATCAGACTACTAAAAGTAAAATTCTAGACTTAAAGAAATACTTCACCCCCCCCCACAAAAAAAAAAAAATCTTTGAGATGACTGCAGAATAGAGGGATGGGAGAGCACATACCTTAGATATAATGTTATGACTGCTCAACACATTAATTAAGAACACAGGATGTATATTTCAGGGTAATGTGATTTTTAACTGCTGTCTGTAGCTGCCGCTGTGTCTGACATACTGGTACTTAATTCCCTCAGAATGATTTGCCCGCTCCAGTTCGATTATCTTTTTTTTCGATTTTACCTGTGGCAGTGAATCTCTTCCACTCAATCTGAGATAAAAAAGAAAACATAAAGAAAGCACTGAGTATTTATGCATTGAAATTATGTACCTGATTTTTTTTCTCTGAATTTAGTTCTTCAAATTTTCAACAATTTCCACCTATATTTTTCAATGTTTACAAATTCAGAGTCAAAAATTCAAGAAAAACAACCATATGATATATGTTTAAATCGCTCAGTTTCAATAGAGCAAAATACCAGTTATAAATTTCTGGTTTAAACATCTGGGAACCCAGGGGAAAGTAGTTGATTCAAGTAGTTTGATCAAGTCAAACCAACATTCAGCCAATCAAGTTACACTCCACTGGTCACATGATGCCGATGCCAGGAACTGTCAGCTCATGGTTGCAGCTCATGTTGCAGCTATGTCAACAAACACGAGCAATGGATCAGATGGAACAGATTTACCTCCATATTCACACAGTGCATGGATAGACACGTTGTTGTTTTGCATGGAGGGTTTTCAACCTACTGTCTTGGGTTTGGAGCTTCAAAAATGTAAATAAATGTGCAATTGCAGACTGCAAAGCCCAGCCCTTGCAAAACTTTGAGGTCAAACATCTAAACAAAGAATGAGCGTGACTTTCTGAGCAGAATCTGATTATATTCTGCCAGACAGACTGTAGCTTGTATCCATCCACTTTGAACAGCCAAATTCAAGGAGCACGTGGTGGATGCACCTTGCCAATTAGGCTTAACACAGTTAGTCCTGGTTGAAAACACAGTTGAAACTTAGCTGTGGAAAAGCGAACTGTCTGTTTGGGGCTTGCAGGCAAAAAAGTTTATTAACATATGTGAATTATGGAGTTTGGATTTTCCACAACAATCAGTCATTCTGTCATCAGCAGCAGATCAATCTCAGAGCTCTAACTTGTGTGTTTGTTGGCACAGCCGAACGGCACAATGGTGAGATAGAACACTGTGCAACGGAAGCTCCACATCTGGTTTCGGGCTTTTTGGATCACATTGAGGAGATATGGGCCCAGTGTCAGGAGAGATCTCACTGATTCCCATATGCTGGAGCTAAAAGTGTTGGGCAGACAGCTGTGGCTTTGCGCTGTGACTCACCGAGGGGAGGAGGGTTTCAAAACAAATGAGTGTGATTGATGGCTGCGGAGGAGGAACCAGGAAGTGTTTGGAAGCGGTGGTGGTGGGCTTAGGGAGTTCTTGAACAATTAGAACCAACACTTCAGGAAACCAGTAGGGGGATGAGTGGTTGTTTGTTTGTAGTCACAGTTACCATAGTTTCCAAATTCAGTGCTCAAGACGGGGACTGGTTTGTAAGTGGCCACTTTTTTTTTTCCTTTTAAATATGTTGCATTATATCAGAAAACAATCCTTAATGCCTCTTGCAGCCACATGTGTGACAGGATTACAGTAGCCATCTGCATTTACTCCATCTTGCTTTCCACTTCAGCAATATATAGCAAAAGAGCTAGATCCATATGGCTAAATAACAGGATTGTGGAAGTAGAACATAGATTTGGCTGAACCAAAGCATGTGAGGTCAGTCTTAAGAGTGCCAAACTCTGTCCATGATCGTAACACATTCTCATCCCAACTCATCTACGTATTAATGACGCTTTAGACATCCTTCTGTGTCAACTGTTTACGCTCCGCGATGCCTTTACAGTGATGTCAACAAATACACATGGTGGGATGCGTGTTGCTATGATTACACAACATAGGAACATGGCAACCAATGCAGACCGTCACATGGTAAGGATTAGGCGTATAACATTCCCATTCCCATTCCTAACGGGATGCAAACTCCGGACTCGCACATGAAAGTCAGTTGTTTGTGGGACCTATCCACGAGGTTCTCAACTGACGCCGTCCAGCTGCATTTTAGGTGGATATAAAAGGTGGCTTTTGGAGTTATGCTTGTAAATCGAAAGCACTTACAGAGTGGACGTATAATGAGTTCAAAATGAGAACGGTTTGGTGAGTGAGTTACAGCATTGGCCAGAGTGACTGACGATGTAAGAGCTGGTGTTTCCCTGTTGGCTATTGCTCTCTGGAAATAAATGCACGCATATACGCTGACAGAGCTTTGGATGTGGATAGTCCTGGATTACTGTGCTCTTCACTTTCTGTAACACAATGGTAGCATTGAGGAATGGTGGCTGGTGAACTAGCTAGCTGCTACATGAGTTAAATGTAACAACGTAATGCATCATCAACACGCTCTTGTCACAGCGCAGGAAAGCACTGTACTATGAGTGACGTCTTTGTTCGGCTCATTTTCTGTCACTGTAACTGCTGCATCTTAGGAAGAACCGAATGTCCACAACATGTCACACATTTACATCAAGCTTCCTGTTTTAACTCTGGTAATTCTTATTCTGCTTACAGAACATGCACTCTAAACAGCAAAACGTGATCTCCGCCTGGTGGACCCTCCATGAATAGCTCAGCAACAGGTTTAACCAAGGTAAGTTTGATGATGTGTCACACAGGATTCTTCCTGCTACAGTAGCAGGTAAGTAGTCAGCATTAGGAACTAACAGTTTAAATGTGAGGATATCACAATTATGTTCGCTAAAAGCATTGTAGAATTAGTAAGCTAGCTAGCTAACTGTAGGCAAAGTGGCAGTTTTGGATGATGGAAAGAGACAATCACCTCATCAGATGACACAGGCCTTAAACGTGTAACAGTTTTTGACTATGATCTGTTACAGTGGCAGTGCCACCGCTATGAGAAAAGCTGGAAATAAGACACTGGCTAAAATTGAAGTGAATGATGTGTGTTAAAATCTCAGAATGGGTGAACACCTAAAACATGTTCCTTAAAATATTTGACGTGAGAAATGGGCAACTCAGCAACAGAATGTTGGTTCATATTTCTTGGTTTAGATATGCTTGTTCACAGTTTTTGACAGCTACCATTTTCACTTTGCCAGAAGCAGTATGGCACTCACTTCCTGTCCACAAACTCTCGCTACTACAGCTACAAAGGCCATTAAAATAGGTTTCTGAAAACATTTTAGACAAGAAATATGGATTATGTTGTTATACATATTTTATGTCATTCAATGGAGTTTCACCAAGGGAGGGGGGACGGATATACAGGCACAGGTTAGATGAAGAGAAGTTCACCACACTTTATCTCCACATTCTACCCACATTGTTGGCTTTGAAAGACAAAAATATAAAAAATGAATAATTTACAGCCCAAATGAGAAATGACTGATACAAATGTTAAAGCATACAGACCTGTTACAGACACATTCAAACCTTATTGTTGCAATCAGGGCAATCCTCAGTTGGACGGTATTTTGTGTTGAAGAAGAGGATGAAATTTCAGCACAGAGTAGACAGATTCATTTCCCCAGAGGACTATAAAAGTTTCACAGTGTTTATGCACAATGGAGATGTTCAAGACACTAGCATCCATCAAAAAACCTTGAATAAACAGACGTCTCTCCCTTGACAGCAAACACTGTCTTGAAATATTACTACGAAAACTTTCCAAGTTAGTTACTTTCCGAGTTATGAGCACACACAGTTCATCTGGTCCTTTTTCAAGGTTTTAAAAAAATGAGTCTTAAAGTCCTGCCTGTCCTCAGGGCAGCTGCTGCGACACGGTAAACTGTCTCATAAAAACAGGGCTATGTGCTGTCATGGGCACTTTTACAAGCACTTTATTATATCTTTACAGTTACCCAAAATTATGTAATACCAGCCCCTGTAGCACCTATTTGCTAAGACTGAAAAGTGCACTTTTAGGAGAACATGGATGGGATTCTCACTGTAGCTGATGTTTTAGAGAAGGCTCTTCCCACAGCCTGACGGACAGACAGCTCTGTGGTCTATACTAAAGAAAACAGCTGGAAGATTACTGAGGAAATACCACACAGCGCAGCATGGGTAGCTGTCTCTCTCTCTATCTCTGTGTGTGTGTGTGTGTGTGTGTGTGTGTGTGTGTGTGTGTGTGTGTGTGTGTGTGTGTGTGTGTGTGTAGATATGCTTGATTTGTGCTCACGCATTACTGTAAGACTTCAATTAATTACCCGAGCTATTACAGGGTACCAGGTACAAGGTTGATGTATTACTCATTTTCAAACATAGTTTAAAAAATATAAATTAAAATTTGTCCTTAAATCCTGCTCCATTTTTGGAGTTAAGGAGTCTCACAGCCTGAGGAAAGAAGCTGCTCTGTAGTCTAGTGGTTCTGCATCAGATACTGAAGTATTTATTCCCAGAATGCAGCAGGGTGAACAGACTGTGGCTGGGGTGGCGGCTGTCTTTCAGTATCTTTGGGGCTCTGTGCAGACACCTCACTTCACCGAGGTCACTGATGCTCTTTAGAAGGGAACCAGTGATGTTCTGCGCACTTTTACTCGCCCGCTGTAGAGCCTTCCTGTCCTGGGCCGAGCATGAAGCATGCCAGTTCATGTTGTTTCCGGTCAGTATGCTTTCTGTTGCTCCTCTGTAGAAGTTAACCAGGATCTTGCTCTGGAGTATAGTCTTCTTAAGTTTCTGTAGGAAGCAGAGTCTTTCTGTGCTTTTTTAACCTGGGTGCTGATGTGTGATGACCAAGATAGGCTCTCAGTGATCGTAATTCCAAGGAACCTATAGCTGTTCACCTGCTCCACCTCAGCTCTACTGATGTAGACAGGGGTGTGCGTCTTTCCCTCCTCCTTTCTAAAATCAACAGTCAGCTCCTTGGTTTTACTGACATTGAGCAGTAGGTTGTTCTCTGTGCACCACTCTGCAAGATTGTAGAATTCAAAGTCTCGTTGCTGTTTGTAATACGGCCAATGGTAGTGGTGTCATCCGCATACTTGCAGTCATGGGTGTTTAGTGTGAACAGGAGGGGACTGAGCACACAGCCCTGGGGGGCACCTTTGAAATTCACAGTCAGGTTGTCAAATTGTATGCATTTTTCAACAAGATCATAATGAATGCAAAACGTCAAAGACATACCAGAGACTTTCTTTAAGTCATGCATGTGGATTTTTATTGCAGATTTAACAAACAAATGAGCTAATGACTTAATGACTGTAAATTGTGCTATAAGTGTTCATGTATTACTGCCATCCTTACATGTGCATCTGCTGTGTATTGATTGTATTACTGAGACACAGACAGAAGAGACATGAAGAGCAGCGCGTGTTTGATACCATATATGCTCATCTTGTCTCCTAGCTGTAAACAGGAACATTAGTAATTACAGCTGTCCTGGTGAAACAGGCACAATACCGACCATCAGCAGCACCATAATGTTCTGGACAAGGTCGTGAAAAAAATTCTGTCCAAGGAGGCAGAGCCAAAACGAAGGAATGCTCACAGTGAATACAGGCTTTGGTTGAGGATTAATTATCACCCCATGAATAGTTCTGGTGAATACTCTGACAGCAGGCCAGGGATGTAGACTTCTGCTGACCAAGGTGAGACATGGTTTTGTTTTCCTAACCGACTAATTCAATTACAGACATACAAAAGCGTTTTATATTCAATTCTGGATTTTTATTCCAAATATTCTGTCTTGGCAGTGAGTTGGTTGTTTTTTGGATACATTTAAACAAACTTCGGAGTGTAAGGTATTTCAAGAATGAGCTGAAAAGTTCTTCAGCAGCCCCGGGGCTGGATTCAAAGCTATGCGTGCTCCCTCTCTCTGCCTGGTTTCTGCAGCACATTCAAGGCCACTAAGTCCAGCAATGTAAACCATGTGCTGAGGTTGTTTTACAGGGCTGGCTTTTATAAGAGCATTTAACCCTTTGAATTCTGGGGAAATTGATGTGACTACTCTCAGAAACATGAGAAGAAAGGAGTAAGCAAGGAAAGAAGAAATGACCTAAAACATTAAGAAGAAATTTGTAATTAAAAAAAACAAGTACAAAAAAATTATGAAAATTATTCAGAAAGAAACAAACCCAAAACCAACCAACCAAAAAAAAAAAAAAAAAAACAAGTAAGAAAATAAAGAAATAACCAGGATAGTGCTAACAAATGATTAGAATATTGTAGTAGTGTGAATTTTGTTTTACCCTAGCTTTTTTCCCAGGCATATTTCCTAGCTTTAAAAAAAAAACAATGTTTTTTGCTAAATTTACTATTTTCAGACTTAGTGTTGTTTTTTTTCAAAAACATGAAAAAATTCAAGAAATTAGTAGATTTTGAAAAATGCTCTTTAAAAGCTAGAGAAGGAGTAAAAAAAGCAAGGGCAAAAAGTCTGAGGAAAAAGGAAAAAAAGCTAGGGAAAAAATAGTATTCATATTATTATATTATTTATATTATTATAATTACATATTTTAAATGATGTTACAAAATTATGGGTAATTTCCTTGTTCTTTAAATTTCTTTTACTCTTTTTTCTTTCTTTCTTTTAAACTAATTAGGTAATTTTCTTCTGTTTTTTATACATTTCTTGCTAGTTTTGGGGTCTTTTTTTTTTCTTTCATTGGTCATTGTCTTCTTCCCATTTTGAAAGAAATCAATCCAGTTTGCTCAGTTTTGAAAGGGTTAAATACTCATGAAAGGTGTCTGAAAGCAGCACAAATAAGTGATGTCAAAGGGTTAAAATGGGCATGTTTAAAACTTGAAACCGTCTGGATGGAGTTATACCCTGCTTGTTGCATAACCATAAACTCATGTCAGTTAGCCTTGGCTGGTTTTCAGCCCAGTGTCTATTGTTGTGCTGTTGCTGAAAAGCCTTGCTGGTCCGGCCTCTGACTGGAGGCCCACACCCCACAAAATGATTCTGACCCGTGAACACTGAGACTGGCTACCCATGTGTTTTGAATCTAGTGAGGTTGAATAGTGACTCATGCTGAAGGTTCTTCGATCCACCATTATTGAATCTGATTAATTTGGCACTGTCACCCAGAGAAACAGAGAACAACACATCCTACTCAAAACTGAAAAATTCATAGAGGATGGAGAGGACTGAGCAGAATTTCAAATGGGTGTTTACAGAAGCGTAATGGACCTTCTGACTTACTTTTTCCTGTTTCTCCTCACCACAACTCACAGCAGAGCCTGAGCACAGCTGCTGCAAATGTCATGCTAGAACTGAGTGTTCTCAGAAATCCAATTCATCATTACAAATAAATACGGGAAAATTAGATACACTTTTGTGAGAAATTCAACAAACTAGCTATTTTTATTCCGTATTGACATCAGGACTGTATTCACATGCACGCAGTGACCCGGCTGCTGGCCAGACTCCAGTTACGGCAGGGCAGATGAGAGTTAAGCTGTTTACATGAACCTTTGACATCACACACTTGTCTGCTGTTGCCTTGAATAAACCATTTAGCAAAATGTTCCTGTCCTCCTTCACGCTGTTCTCATCAGGTCATCAGTTTAGTTTAGGTTTTGCTCTCAAAAATGATCATTACATATGTTCTTTTGTTAACAAATCTGAGTATACATATTCGCCCTAATTTGTCTGTAAAAGAGTTAACTGATTTAACTGGGTGTACATTGATTTTCAGAATAAAGATTTTAAATATTACAGGTGTAAGATCAGCTAATACTGAAATGTTAGATTTAAATAGTGTTCCATAAGAATTTATACAGTTTAAAGGAAAAGATCATTACGATTTTGTCATTTTTATATGTACTTGAAATGTACCTGCAATTGTGGAATGGCCCTTTTATAAGTTAAAGGATCAGCGTGAAAGATTTAGGGGGGATTTTAGTGGCATCTAGAGGTGAGTACTGCAGACCAGCTGAAACTTCTCGATTAGAATTCCTGCAGTCTCAGGCTGTTCTCATCAATGATTTGTACGTTTTACTACAAAAAAATAAATGCAGCTAATTTGGACACATCCTTCGTAGTTCAAAAGGCCGGGTCACGCGACCAGTGCGCTGACGGGAGAAAACAAGGAAGCAGCACCGAGCAGCGAGGGGGCACGCTGCTGTGATGGATCTGTCGCAAAGCACTCAACTTTCACCCCAGTATACCCACGGAGACATTTGTTCAGAACAAAAACACAACCCATTAGGAAACCTGTCTTGTTAAGAGCTAAATAGGTAAAGAAAAACAGTCTTACCTTATGTAATAAGCTTGTTTCGATCTCACTCTCTTTTGACTTTAGCTGTTCATATTTTTTTACTTCCGTTTCTCCTCTCATGTGTTGAGCTGAGGAGCCAGTCAGAGTGATTTCATTCAACAACGGGCTCCATGGCCACCGATTCGAATGAAAAAAGCCGACAAGGGCCAACAGTACAGGACACATCACGGCAACGAGGGCTGTTAACATGCGTCGTCAGTTTGGTGTGTTACGGCCTTTAGCTCCACTCTCTTGTCCAAACACTTTTAGCTCCACTTCTAAGAGGGCGAGGACCAAGCAGCACCATTATGCCTCAGTTTGGGATTATACACTGCATTGTGGCATCCTGCAATCAAAAGAGGCATGATGGGCGTGACTTTAAACAAACAAGCATCTACCTCTAACGTAACAAATAATTAATTTAAATCATTCAACATCTCTGTTATATGACAGCTGATCCTCTGCTCGGAGGGTAAGAAACTCCCAAATCTCATTGTTTTCCCAGTTGGCGGACATTTATGGTCGCCTTTGTTTTTTCTTTGAATTAGCCGCTATGCTAAAGCTATGCTATCTATATGCCCTAAGGTGGGTCGCACACATAAACACGTCGTCGAGACATCACACCTGTGCCATCAATGATCATGTCTTTCCTGCTTTACGTTTTACACAGAGCTCGAGGTGTCATAATGGCAACGGCACTTTAACTGCGGCTAATGCTACTAAGTTGAGGGAACCATAATGCAGCTCAGTTAAAACCAAGTATAATGTTTCCTGAGAAGGACAAAAGTTAAATTTTCCATCATGGAAAGCACTTCCATCTCGCCATCACAGATATGTCACCAGTGTTCTTTGTATTTCTTTGGCTTGATGGATGAACCCATTGAACCATTAAGAGTGTGGCCTCTTGAGTATTTTTAGCCATTTGAGTTCCACCTTGTCAGCCATTGGCTCTCTTAAGTGGCCTTGAGCTTTTATCCTGACGTGTGTGCCAGCTCTTGTTAAACAAAAAGTGACAATAATTTTTCAATGCTTGTTAGTCAACATATTCAAGGCCTTGGGACACTGCCCTTTTTCCTGATAGGTACCCTGACTCTTAGTTCTTGGATTTTAATTTTATTAGCTGATGATTTGAGAGGAAAATGCGCCTTTGTCCAGACATCCCTTTGGCAACAATGTTGTTTGTGTCACTATGGAGGCCATTTAATTGCTGTTCCAATGGGATCACGATAGAATACACCTCTAATATGCCAAGTTATAAATCCAGGAGGACAGTAGCTTGCAGCAGTGCCAGTTGTACTCTGTTCCATGTATAGATGTTGCCTTGTGTTAGCAGAGTGATTTATCTCTTCCTACAACCAGAGGCCATTGTTACTGAAACCACACAGATGTCTTTTTTTTTTCTTTTTTAAAGGTTTCTTTTGGAAGACCACACATTTTCCATAATGCATTTCCAAAAAGGCAAACCACCAAAACAGCCATCACTGCAGAGAATACAGTCACACATTAAAGTTATTAGTGGATAATCAGCAGTAAGAGCTGCGTTGATTTACACTCAGAGACCGACTCTCCACAGAGCAGGGTTTGGTTCACTGGCACGATGAGTCTTCCTCATAAAACTTCCCGGAACACCACGGCTTTGGAAAGAACTCTGCTCGGTTTTTGGAGCAGGATAAAGTCAAAGCTCAGCTGATTCCCAGTGTAACCATCCAGAAACAAAGAGCCCAGTCAGACCACAGCTTCAAGAATGATTTTGAAATCTTGTTTAACCCTTTGAAACCGGAGCAAATTGGCTTGATTTCTTTCTTTCTTTGCCTCGGTCAGCTAATGTGCTAGAACCGCCTGATCATACAGCCACAAAAGGTGGCTTTTAGCATCAGGATCTTACGCTGAAATAACTGCAAAAATGATGGTATTGAATTTGATAAGACTCTTTGACACTGAATTGATTTGAAATTGAACTGTCTCTTGCTTGCTGCTAGTAGACTGGTTTCCCAGGAGTATTTTTTCTTTTGAAATGAAGATGTTCCACAAACATTATATTAACTTTCTTGATTCAAAATTCAACCGAATCCCTCGTATGAGCATTTTGTCTTAATCCGGAGTGGGAAATAATAATAAATAATAATAAAATATTAGCTTACAAAATAGGCCCCAGCACTTTAGAAAATGTCCTTTTCTGTGGGAGTTTTTCTTTTTTCCTGTGAGTACAAAGGAAGTGCATCCCAAACCATCCATGTGTGGTTCATGACGTCAAATTATCTGTCAAATAGAGTTACCACTATATCACTATTGTTCTTCTTAATACAACATATCGGAATGATGATTTCCACATTCGCTCTCACAAACACACACTCCACTTGACTCACACTAACTCTTACTCCTGTCCACATGCAGACTAAACCAGCGTTCACTGACACACAGGGAGCGGTGATGCAGGCCAGACAGAAGCAACAGGTCACAGATGACGCTAATGGCCTGCCAGTAACGACTTCACACAGGGGACTTTCTCCTCTCACAGACTGCCTCCTATCTTCTTTTTTCCACTGCTCTCATAAAAGGGGAGCTGATGTGGCTGCCAACTCAAATACTACTCATTGCTCAGGACATCACTAGCAGGACTCAAAGTACATGGAAATTTTTGTATGAGCTGACTTTGGCAAGTGAAAGGGATGATTAATGGTGTGAACATCACATGTTGTCACTTTACGTATTATGATCTAGGTATCCTACTGCATCCGCTGTTTATATTTTTGGATGCCACTGTCATGATGTCAACATAAGGACATGGTAACCACTGCAGAAACATCAACAAACTCACACGCCAGCATGGATGGTTAGGTTTAGGCAAGATAGGCACATGGTAAGGTGTAGAAAAAATACATCACATTTAGACGCAAAGCGACCATGTGCATTTGTTGTTTAAACATAACCATGTGCTTTTGTAGCATAATCCCACTATGTGCTTGTGTTGACATCATGGCAGCAGCACATCACTAGCAGATGCAGGAGACCTAGAACGTAATATGTAGACGCAGAAGTCCACTGACAAAGCTGCAACATGTGGCAACTTGGGATTAGAGTTTGTTGGTAACTCACACCAAAACTATCTAGACTGATAAATGACACTATAGGTGAACTATGTCTTTAACGTGAATTACAGAATAAACCCTGCTCACTTCAGTCCTCTATATGAATACAGATATGTAGACAGTTAGTCTTTTGGGTTGAATAGTTATAGAGATGTTCAGACATCTCTGTGCACCTCTAACCATTAGTGTTATTGTAGCAGTTAGTGTGTGGGAGGGCCGGCTCACCTTTGCCAGTGGCAAAAAATTGCCTTTCTACATGTGTCCCTGACAGCTTTGCACAAACAACATTAACACCACTGCCAACAGAGCTCAGAGGAATAGTATAATGCACAGCTATATGTTCATCTGGCTGTCTTTCCTGCCATCTCCAGAGAGAATTAAACCTCACTGAGCTTTAATCATTTTCAAATGGGCCTCAGCTGTCTGGAAGAAACCCCACTGCGCTCCAGCTGCTGATTCAAAACATGTTACAGTTATCTCAAACTCATAAATACAACTTCATTTTTTCTGAATATTCAAAAAATATGTGAGTCTCTAAAGTCTTTAACCTCAGTTCATCAGCATCACTCATTTGGTACATTAAAGCACAGACTGCTTACTATATTAACAACTGCTAAATTAAGATTAAACTGTATTTCTTTGTAATTAAAAGGAGCATTGTGTGAGATTTAGGGGGATTAAGTGGCATCTAGTGGTGAGGATCGCAAATTACAACCAGCTGAAACTTCTCCCTGTTAGAATTCCTTCATTGTTCTAGAAGTTTTTACCAGGAGCCAAATTATCTGCAAAAGTCATCCCAGCACCTGCTGATATGTGCTGACTTTTTAACTTTGTGATTTCCCCCTTTTGGGTCCAGATGTTCAGGAGGTTTTTACTGGGAGCTGAATTATCTTCAGAGGTCTCTTCTTATCAAGCCAGTGGGTCTGGGGATTTCAATTAGTTAAATACTGAATAAATTAGTTTCAAGTTACAAATAAGCATTTCCACATTGTCTGGCATGGTGGCATGGGCTAGCTTAGCACCTAAAATCCAAATAAAAATCCATTTATATTTCAAGTTGTGTTGTGACGAAATAGGAAAAAAGCCAAGAGGGATGAATACTTTCACAAGGCATTATATAACGATTGCAATAAATATATCAGGGAGTTTCTGAGATATGATGATTATAAGAGTCATACAGCATATTCAGTTAAAGCTACTGGAGCAACCCTGAAGGAGTTTCCACAGTGACGTCATGACGAGTATTTCCATATTAACCATGAGCTGTGCTGTATGACTCTCAGATCATGACGTTAATACTCTCTGATATTAATTATAAAGTTCGATGAAACCCCAAAAGGTCCCTGTTAAGTTCATTGTGATGTCAGAATTAGACGTTACAACATGATCAGAGCAGAAGAGTCACAGAGGACAATATGGCAGTTTCCTGTTAGAACTGGATCAGGTCATATTTAGGTCAATTCAATATACATTTTTCTTTTTCACACAAAAAATTGAATGGGCCTGCACTTGTATAGCGCTTTTCTAGTCGTTGGACCACTCAAAGCTTTCACACTACCTGTCACATTCACCCATTCACACACACATTCACACACCAGTGGCAAAGGCTAACGTACATGGTGCCACATGGTACCTGCAACTCAGGTTAACATTCATACACAATCACACACTGAGAGCACAGCCATTGGGAGCAATTTGGGGTTCAGTCTCTTGCCTGGGATACTTAGGCATATTGACTGGACGGCAAACCTTACGATTAGTGGATGAACCACTCTACCTCCTGAGCCACAGCCGCCCCACACAATAAACTTTTGTAAACTTTGTATGAAGCTAAAGAATGTGTATTAAACCTTTGAAACCTAAGCAAACTAGCTTGATTTCTTTAAATAGTATGGAAAGAAGGCAATAAGCAATTAAAGGAATGGCCCAAAAATTAGCATGATACTTGTAAAAAAAGATACAAGAAGAAACCTTTGTAACTAAGAAGCCTGAAATTAAGCCAAAAAATTAAAAAAAAAAAAAAAAAAAAATTGGAAATTACAAAAATACTTGCTAAAAAATATATTATCTAGTAAATGTATTCACTTGGAGTAACATAAATTTAAATATATAATTAGAACTTAACATTTTCCTCTTTTATTTGAGAATTTTCTTATTGTCTAATTTATTTATTTATTTATTATTATTATTAATATTATTTATTCATTTATTCATTTATTCATTTATTCATTTATTTGCATGATGGTAATTGACTTTTTTCCCTTTTTTTTTTAAGAAATCAAACAAATTTGGCCAAGTTTCAAAGGATTCAATGCTTTTGAAAGGCTTCCAAACACAGCACAGGAAATCTAATGTCGATCTTCGTTTCTATGGGTTCATTTTTGTACTACATCTTTTGAACTGTACCATCTGTTATCGAGTACTTCAGTATACAAATACAAAATTATTTGTTTTTCCAAATGGTTAAGCTACTCCAAAATCCATCCATGTATCACCTTGCAAATAAACTAGTACCCCTGGTTGGGATTCATTGCTTTATTTCTTGTTGTGCCACTGTATGTTATCCTATCTCATGATAAGTATTTTGGGGGCATTTTATGCTTAGAGAGTTGACAATAAATCCGGAGAGATGGGGAGTGGTGTGCAACCAAGGTCCCTATCAGTACAGCGTACTGCATACTACAGTTGCAGTCAGTATGCAGTATCCACTACATACGACATACTGCATTCGACAGCAGTGTGCAGTATGGATGTTCAGTTCGATCAGTTATGCAGTATGCTGCACCAGGCATGGCTGGTTTCCAGTTTTTGAAAGCGGAAGCAAACAATAGCAAAACCGTTACCGTAAAGAATCCATTTACGGTTTGTAAGTAGTAAACAAGCGATAGAGGATGATGATGAAGGCTTACCTGTGAGATGAATAACACCTTTGTAACAAATGGAAGTGATCTAACGCGCCACCGTTACATTCACATTACTGCCGTATTCCTGTCCCTTTTAAACTTTTTGTGTGTATGTTGTCCATGTGAAAGCCAAGGTTCGTTTGCCATTGACAACTTTCTTTATTGAAGTAGCATCCAACTCAGGGAGTAGAGTGCGTGCCCTCCATATGAATAGATATTTTAGCAGCGGCCTGGGTTCAATTCTGGCTTGCGGTCATTAGCAGTGTGTCGATCCTGTTTTCACTCTCCCTTTTCTGTCTCTTTCTATCTTCTGTATTCCAACTATATTTGAAATGTAGAGTAAGAATTGAAACTCACAGATTTCTGTGATAGTATTCGGTTCTGTGCACTTTAGTATTGAAAAAAAAAGCTCAGTTGACATGTAATTAAATTCCTCTCTGACTTCAGTGCATTCACTGAGCAGCATCAGTATGGAAGAACAGAGACACCAACTTTTAGGCTGTGTGTCTGCGGTTGACTGACTCCTCTAACTCAGCGGGGAACTGCAGACAGCTGCCACAATGAGTCACACACTTGTGTTGTACTACAGTCATCTAGTAACAAGGCTAATGCCTGCGTCACAGAGGATTTGTAGTTGTATCATAAATTTCCTGGCAACCACATATGATACTATTACAAAGCAGGTTTCCATTACAGATTTGTGCAAAACCTAAGTAATATTTTTGAAATTTCAATAAAACACAATTACAAGATGACTGTGTTTCCACTGAGTGATGTTCTGTCACTTGGTATTGGATAACCATATTGATTTACTCTGCCTCACTGAGACCTGGCTTTATCTTGGTGAGTATGTTAGCCTGAATGAATCCACTCCTCCTGGTCATATAAATAGTCAAGTTGTGCGGGACACTAGCCGAGGAGGGGGGGTGGCTCCTTTTTTTGATTCAAGCTTAGCACTTCACACTAAAGCTAAGCTAAACTATAGCTAATTTGAAAGCCTTTTTCCTAGTCTTTCTCACAGATCCTGGAAAACCCCAAAACAGCCAATTCTATTTGTTATAGTGTACCGCGCTCCCAGCCCATAATTTCTATCTGAATTCTTTGAGCTTATATCATGTTTAGTGCTTAAATCAGACAAAATTATTATCGTAGGGGATTTTAACATTCACATGGATGTTAATAGTGATAGCCTTAGTTCTGCTTTCTCCACGATTTTGGATTCAATAGGCTTCAGTCAGTGTGCACATAAACCCACCCACCGCTAATATCACACACTTGATCTTGTCCTTGCATACAGCATCGATATTGAAGATTTATTAATCTTTCCTGAGATTCCCGCTCTGTCAGACCATTATTTAATAAAGTTCAATTTTTTATCACTCGACTATTCTAGATGTCTATCTGATTCAGCTGTAGCTAAATTTAAGAAAATGATTCCTTCTGCATTGACCTTTACCATTACCATGTCTCACAGTGACTGAGAATACTCTTACTAACTTAATTTCTAAAATTTGAAATAAATTGGCGTTCAACCAACCTGGACGAGTCCCGTTTAGTCTGGCTGGACAGTCTTAAAATGTGTAAGAAGGCCCTCTGCCATGCCAGGGCAAAGTATTACTCATCATTAAGTGAGGAAATTAAAAACAATCCCAGGTTTCTTTTTAACACTGTAGCCAGGCTGACTCAGAGTCACAGCTCCATAGAGCCTTACATTCCTTTGGCCCTAAGCAGTGACGACTTTATGATAAAATTATAACTATTCGAGATAAAATCAATCACCTATAGCCCTTAAGTCACCTGAACCCGGACACAGATAGCCTGGATATGGCAGCAAGGCTTGAAATTTATTTGGACCGTTTCTCCCCAATTGACCTTCGCCAACTCTACACTTTGATTTCTACATCTAAGCCATCAACATGCCTTAGACCCCATCCCAATGTACCACAGTCCTTAAAAGTAGCTGTCATTAAACCCCTTCTAAAGAAGCCCACTCTCGATCCTGAGATTTTAGCTAACTATCGACCAATATCTAATCTCCCCTGTATTTCTAAAATCCTTGAGAGACTGGTTGCTCATCAACTCTGTGACGTTCTCCAAGACAACAGTTTATTCGAGGACTTTCAGTCAGGCTTTAGAGTTCATCATAGTACAGAGACGGCACTAGTAAAAATTAATAAAGACTTATTGATTGCTTCTGATTCAGGTCTGGTCTCTGTTTTAATCTTATCAATCTCAGTGCCACATTTGACACCACTGACTATCAAATCTTACTGCATAGACTGGAATAGTTAATTGGCCTTAAAGGAATGGCACTAGCCTGGTTTAAATCTTACTTATCAGATCGTTCCCAGTTTGTTCACATCAGTGATCAATCTTCCGTGCATACTAAGGTCTGCTTCAACTGCCACAGGGTTCGGTGCTTGGACCAATCCTTTTCACTTTATATATGCTTCCTCTAGGCAACATAATTAGAAAACATTCTATACATTTCCATTGTTATGCTGACGATACGCAATTATATCTATCTATGAAACCAGATGAAACTGATCAGCTATCGAGACTTCAAACATGTCTTAAAGAAGTAAAAGCCTGGATGAGCCGTAATTTCCTGATGTTGAATTCAGACAAAACTGAAGTTATTGTTTATGGCCCCAAACAGCTCAGAAACTCATTTTCAAACAATGTAATTTCTGTACATGCATTTGTCGCCTCTAGGCTGGATTACTGGATAACTCCCTATTATACGGTTGCCCCAACAAATCTCTTAGGTCTCTCCAACTGGTGCAGAAGGCTGCTGCACGGGAACCAAGAAAACGGATCATATTTCTCCTGTTTTAGCTTCTTTGCACTGGCTCCCTGTGAAATCCAGGATTGAATTTAAAATCCTCCTCCTTACTTACAAAGCTCTAAATGGTCAGGCTCCATCCTATCTGTTGACGCTCATAGTTCCTTACCAACCTTCAAAATCACTGCGCTCTGAAAATGCAGGATAACTTGTGGTTCCAAAAGTAGGATAGGAACCAGAGCCTTCAGCTGCCACGCTCCTCTCTTATGGAACCATCTTTAAGTTACGGTCATGGAGGCAAACACCGTTTCCACTTTTAAGGGTAGACTTAAGACCTTCCTCTATGATAAAGCCAGCCCTAAATATTAGGGCTGGCTCAGGCTACCTGGACCAACCCATAGTTAGGCTGACATAGGTTTAACCTGCCAGGGGACTTTCTATGATACGCTGAGCTCCTTTTCCTTCTCTTACTCCCGCCATCTGAAAATTATGCATGTCTGTTTACTGCATTACCCTTACTGCTAAGCTTAGCCTTCTATCTGTGATAGCCATGTGGTACTGTCACTACCTGGGTCTCGCAATTACGGAGCCTGGGTCATTTGAACTGCACTACGCTAATCCCGTTGCCTCTCCGGGGCATTCCTGCTCCCTTGTTACCTAGTTTTTCTGGATCCTGGCCGTAACCTTGACTGTGCCTGACCGTGGTGATATCTGTGCTGATGCTGTGACCCTGCCTTTGGTTGTGCTCGTGCTGTGGCTGCACTGATAATGTGCCCCCTGCTGGCCCTGATTGTGGTCTGGTCCTGGTTGTGCCGATGCCGTGATCTTGCCTTTGGACACCTCCCTGTCAATATATCATACACTGTAAAGCCCTCTGAGGCAAACCATGTTTTGTGATAACGGGCTCTATAAATACTTGACTTGACTTGTCTGTCTGGTGATAACATCCGAGTGACCATGGTGATGGATGTTCAAAACATTAGCACTAGCTGTCATTATTTCTAATCCAAGGCCATGTGGGCGTGTTATGAAGCCATAATGTAAAGGCGAGCCCCTTATACGAGGGATTTCTGGGAGGTGATAGGCCACGATTTCACAGAGGAATAATGGATTCAAAACTTCCGGATGATCTGCTCAACTTTTGAAGAGTTATGTGATGCAATAACACCTCTTGTAGCTCCTGTTGCATCATGAGGGAGCCAGTTCCTATTGACAAGCACATAGCCATAGCATCACATGACCTAGAAAAGACAAAAAAGTGTTTCCAATGCAGTTTAGCAAAATTTAGCTTTTTCAAATTGCCTTTAATGCCACCACATGCAAGCTTAAAAACCTTCTTGTGATAAATGGTTTAATTTTTTTCAAAATTGATGTGTTTCCATTAGGCACATTTCATATTCATGCATCTTGGGTAATTGCATTACAAGTGCACAGCTCTAAGTCTGTCTGTTCACACCAGGCAGTAGAATGTGTCTCCACATGCATCTTGAGTGATCTCACTTCCCTGCTCTATATGCAAATAAACAGACGTCATTTCTTTACCATCATTAGGAGACTGCTGCTGCAGGAATGTAAGCTCTGCACCATGGATCACTGGTGAGAGTCTGCCTGCACACAAACAGTGACAGGGCTAATTGCTTGCATCACATGAATAATGTCAGCTAACTGTTATTAACAGGTTTAATAACAGAGTTGAGTTGTTTCAGTTGTATGAGTTTTCTGGACCCGTTAAACAGCTGCTGTTGTGTTAGCTCATGCTATCTGTGCAGAAGTGACTGCTGGAAGGAGAGCAGCTCTGCAGACAGTCCTTCAGTGTGTCTCACCTGTAACGGCGGCAACAGAAAGTTATTGAGTAGGCAGGCAGATAAGCAAGGACTTCAGCTGCATGGTCCTTCAGTTGGACCCATAACGGCGTGATATTCCTGCCTTGAACAGGCAGTGTGAATGCAACTTTTTTCTCAAGATATGTTGGGGATACATGGGATGCCTTTACACCTGTACTTGGAGTTGTCCACTTATGATTCAATCACCCAAGACAAATGTTTATAACAGTTGTAAACAGAACCTCAGTGAAAGGGCTATTTTTATAAAATAGTATATAAACATTTTATCACCATCAGACCAAATGTTTCACACGACTTCTAAAGATTTCATTGTCAACTTAGGTGAAGTGTGCGGACTTTTCATTGCGCAGTCTAACTTCTGACCTAACCCCACTCTGTTGATTTTAATTTCTAACCTCTATGCTGATGACACCCTACTCTACATCCATTAATACTAATGGCTGAGCATGAATTTCATAGTAAGAAGCCAAATAACTAACCGCTGTTTGACCATAATCAAACATAAAGGATGTCATGGGCTATCCCAGCAATATTAAACCAACATTGTCATCCCTTCTGCCCAATTCAAGGGGTTTTTGTTTAGCTGTAGTATATGTAATCACTCTGATTGGCAGCTCAGCTCAGCTGCCATTAAGCTCTTTAGCAGAAACAGTTTGTAATTGTTTGTGTTATTGTTTGTTAGAGCACGGTAAATATCATTTGCTTTTCGTCATTGAGTTGCGTTGTTAATGTGCCAGCTGTCTAAATAGTGTTGTGAATCCGTTCTGTCTGTCTTCTGGTCTCCCATTTTTTACAGACGACCCCTGTCTGCTAGTATGGAGAGTTATTTCCCCTCATGCAAGCGTAGAACATACAAGTTAGTCTTTGCAGTGTATTCATCTGCAACTTTTTGGCTGACACACAGGCGACGTGATGCAGTGCACCAGTCGTCCTTTGTCGCCACTAGTTCTCTGATATCGGTTTGGTATGTCTGGACCTTAAAGATGTAATCTGGTTCAAGCCAAGGTTATGATTGATGGTGGTCATTCCATCATATTCTGCAGGTATTTAACAGCACTGCTCCGTGTGAAAGTATCTCAACAAATATTTTCTCAAAGTTGATCTCCCTGGTGTGTTATTGATTTGACAGGAAGTGGCCACACACTTACGATTTACACGCTATGAATCTAATTCTTGTTCTGTATTTTGATGTGTTTACATCCACTCCCCTTGCTCAAACCTATTTTGCTATTCAGGAGCTAAAACTAACAGCCATGTTTTTACTTTCATCTGCATCTGCAGTTTTATAATACTCTTGAGTACACGACCCTGAAAATGAAGCCATCTCAGCTCTTGGACGTCACATATATGAGTTGGGGATAGGTTGGACTTTGACATCCAAACGTCTTAACATCAACACAAGCAACTGCGTCCAGCTGCTGCGTGTGCTTCCTCTGTTTTAACAAAGATACCATTCACATTTTTAACTAAATCTGGTCTGTATCTGCTGGTTTACAATATAATGTTTGTGATTCAGACAGCACTTGAAATATGTTTGTATTGTACCTCATGTCGTCTGGATCTGGGCCCTTTGTTGCTGTGTTTATTCTAAAGTACAGACAATGAATAAGAACTCTGGCCTGGAAACCAATTAATCAACACTTTAAAAGAAAAAGGTTTAACTTTTCATGAGTTTAACATACTAAACCCTTTCACGCTTAGAGCGACATCACTTTTCCTCTGCTGCTTTTAGACACTGTTCACGGGTATTTAACCCTCAGGTCCTGTTTTGATATTATACACACTTGCTCTGCACATGAAAGGTGCTCTTCAAAATCAAGCTTTAAAAAATGTTATTTGTTAATATTATTTTCTACTTTTATTGAGTTAATTGTTTTAACCAGCACCATTCCTAATCATAAATATCAAATATTCAATCATTTTCAGAACTCTAACCTTACAAATGCCACATTTTTGTCACGGTGCCACTTTAAGTTTAGATGAAAAAAAAAAAACAACACAAAAATGAATTATTTTCAATAAACTACATGCTAAGTAGATTTTTTTCTCCAGAATGACAGCCTGTGATATGTCAATGATTTTCAGCAACACTGATTGTGACAGTGCATCTAGTGGGGTGTGTAGGGGGCATAGCATGTTTTTTCTCCACATGCCAACGTGGAGGTGGAAAATAGTAAAAAAAAAAAAAAAAAAACAAATTCCAAGAAAAAAGCCCAGCATGACACACAGAAATAATACAATGCATGTTTTTGTTTTTTTGTTGTATTTTTCCACAGTGTATTTTAGACTTATTGCAGGGGCTGAGCTGGAAATTCACAGATAAAACAAAAATACACAGGCTTGCCAAAATGTATGCCATTTGCATGAACACAGCCAAAATTATCAAAAGATGAGGAATGAAACATGCATAAAATGAGGCAAACAGGAGCTGATTGGTGTGATTTCTTTCAAAAACATGGGAAAAGGGCAATGAGCAACTTGATAAGAATGTTCCACAAATAGAAATAATTAAGTTAGAGATAGAAATTATCCAGAAATAACTAGATTTATGAAAAAAGCTAAAGAAAAACAACATTTAAAGCTAACTATCATGATAACATATATAAAACTATGTTACAGAGTTATTATAATTTTTTTAAACGCTTTTTGCAGGTGAAATCCTTTTTTTCTTATTAATTTTCAGGTAATTTTCTTGTAATTTTTGCTAATTTCTTGCTCATTATGTTTTGTTTGTTGCATATTGCTTTCTTTCCATTTTTGTGAAAGAAATCTATTCTCAGGTCTCTGAGGGTTAAACATACAACAAATGGAAAATACAGTTTTTAATAATCCATCCGTGACAGCCTCCTTTCTAAATGAAATTGTCTTTTCAATCATCTGTATTTCTATTGTTACCTCTAATGTTAATTTGTGACAGTTTTACTCCTTCTTTCTGCAGGCTCAATTAATTTGTCTGTTTTCCATCAAAAACATTTCCCCAGCTATCGACAGTTCATGTGTAGGGGGCATCTACTGTTGTTGCCAAATTTTGCTGCTTGTTCTGCCCCTGTTATCGAAAAAATTTTGACAAGATATCCAGTCCTTCCTCCTATGTTCCTGTTGTAAAGTTAAAAGAAAAAAAAATCTTATTAGCTAGAGTCTTGATTTATGAATTCAAATTTCTCCTTCGGCACTTCCTCCATTCAGATGTATATCATTACAGACACACTGTATATATAATCTCCAGGCAGCTTCTGTGTCCTGAGCGCCATCTGAGCCAACTTTTGGATGCCCGCAGCGTCTCAATCTCCTGTAGTCCTCATATAGACCTGAGAACATAAATAGAGGGAAACACAACCAGGAAGCAGTGTGTTTGGAAGCCAGGAGAGTCAAAGACAAGGAGGACACGTTCAAACAGAGGGCGAGCGTTTAGAGGTGATTAAACCTTTATATCATCTCAGTTTCTATGCTCGGTCTCCTCATTTGCCCCCATCATAACTGGTACAGCCACGAGAGGTCGCCACCTAAAAATGAACACAAATAGGGGGAGAAATATGGTGCAACGTATGTATTTGCGATGAGGACAGTCTCCTGTAAAATAACTGCAGGAACACATTTCAAGAGCTGAGAGTACTGAAATGAAATTATGTCACCATGTTCAAATGTTATTGAATGAGCATCATCAGTGGCCATTATTCTCATAGATATGTGTTAAAAGGGGCCTGCTACACCTACCAGAAGGTCAGCCCATTAAATCTTGAGCACTTTGATACATGTCACTTTCAGTTTTGGTAAGTTTAAGCGCAAATACGATGTAGAAAAAAAGGTCACCATTTGGGTTAAAATAAGTGTCATGTTATGTTAGAATTCATTAGTTTGAAGAAGACAATGTTGACTTTTTCGGTTTACATGGGACACAAACCCTGGTCTCCTGGGTCAAGTCCTTTATTTTCTTTAACCATATTTGGCATATGGAAATTAAATGCTATTTCCACTAGATGCACTGTTACAATCAATGTTGCTGCTAATTCACATATCACAGGCTGTGGTCATCAAAAAAAAACAACTACATTTCTTGTAGTTTAATAAAAAATATCTATCTATCTATCTATCTATCTATTGATAAAAACAGTGGCATCATGACAAAAACAGGACATTTAAAGGGTAAAAATTCTGAAAATGAATTAATATTTGATATTTGTGGTTAGCTCTGATGTTGGCTAAAAAAAAATCAACTCAATGAAAGTAGAAAATCATATTAATGTATAATGTGTTTTAGAGCTTGATATTGAAAAGCACATTTTGGACAGAGTGATGTTAGTGTTTGTATTTGTCACAAAAAAGAAAGAAATGGTATAAAAATCAATGTTGCTGCTAATCTTTGATATATCCCAGGCTGTAATAATAATAATAAAAAAAAATCTGCTTAACATGTAGTATATTAAAATAATTCTTTTTTTGGTGATTTCTTTCTTCTAAAAAAACACAGAGGCATTATGCAAAATAACTAGGGTTTAAAGGGTTAAAATTCTGAAAATTAATGAATATTTGATATTTATGATTAGGACTGATGTTGCTTAAAAACAAAGAAGAAAATAATATTAATATTTATTTTTTAAAGCTTGATTTTGAAAAGCACATTTTGTACGCAGAGTGATACGAGTGTATGTTATGTTTAAGCCAGCCTTAAGGGTTAATCGCTCAGTCCTTCTTCCAGTTTATATCTATGAGGCTAATAACCACTGAAAACACTTTTTCAGTCTACAGCAGAAATACAAAATAGTCTTTTTGGAAGTTAAACTTGATGTCAGAGCAGGGCATAAATGGTTTCAGCAACATGGCTGCTGCCTCGGGGTGATGCTTCGTTCCACATGCGTTGTGTTGAGTGGAGAAATATGGGCTTAAAATCCACCACTGTTTAACCACAGTTATTTAGCAGCCTATAACCTAAGGATTAGCCATTTGTTTATCATTAAGTTGAATCTACCAAAAAGAGGATATCTGAAAGGAAGACTTTTGCATGATCCTCCATTTTCTCCATTCTTTATTTCTGCAGGGACACTGGCAACCCTTTCCCAAAAAGGAAAGCTATTGAGAAAAAGAATATCATAAATCCATTTAATAAAAATTACAAAGTACATGTAAGCATAATGCAGCTTTGAGGTATCTGCTCATATCTCAGTAAATCCTAACATGATTAAATGTTTTTATTTCTCCAAAATGTGCTGATATATTGTTTTACTGTTTCCTTTGTAAAATATTTTATTTTATTTATTGTATTTTATTTTATTTATTTGATAAATTTTACAATTGTTAGTTGCTTTGAGGAGCCAAGCACAAAAGATTTTCACTTTGCGTCGTGATTGTGCAGTTACAGATAAACCTGCGGATCCTCTTAAGCCTCAACTGCATAATACCAAATTAGTGAACTATTTAATTTAGATTTTTTAGATCTTTTTTTCTGAACGTGGCAAATAAAATAAGACAACAATATGAAATAAAATAAATATGGGCAAAAACAGCAACATCTGATGCCTACCATGCATATTCAGTTAACAGAAACAAGTATTTAATCATTATTATTTAAGTATTATTGGTCAAACAATGGTCCGCTCAGCCTCTGTATCTCATCATGCCACTTCCGACATGACCTCACCATTCCCCGCTGGTGATATCACTGCATTCAGGGTGTTTTCAGCACAACTTCAATTCTGCTTTATTTCAGTCTGCTGCAACAGAGCCAGGACTATTGCACAAGTTTTCCATTTCATTATGCCCACTAACTGCTGTTGACGCCACCTTCAAACTTCTTAGTAATTACATATGAATACACCCAATTCATCAACCGTCATCAACACAAGCTGTGCCAGAAAAAGAAAAGAATGTGAAGTAATGGTTTCAGTCAGTTATTACATACTTCAGGGTATCACTATTTCATGTCCTTTTTTTTCCTCTATGATGCATACATCGTGTGTGTGTATATTCAAATGAATTGTTTTAATCCTTAAAATATATTACAACCCCTATTCTCAAAAAACTGGGACATAAAACAGAATGCAATGACTGGCAAATCCTTTTTGACTTACATTCAATTAAATACAATCGAAGACAAGACATATTTAAAGTTCTAACTTTTTTTGTTGTCGTCGTAAATATACACCTGTATTTGACATTGTATTTCAGCCAATGCATTCCACTTCTCCACACAGACTGTTTACTTGCTGCTCAAATGTGATTGGTGAAAAATACTCTGACTATGAAAAAAAAAAAAACATAACACTTTGGATACCAAAATCTTGTCTGGCTGAGTACAGACTCTGAATCCATATATATAAATCTGTTTATATAGATAGTGACGCTTTATATCTTAAACACATGTTATGTATAAGGGCCAACACAAGCTAATACTCTACATTTGAAACAATGATGTTTCAGAATATTTTTAGTGCCAGTGAGCACTAACACTTATTACAGCAATCAAACACACTTCATTTATGAAAAGATTTATATCTTCCTCTGAGAAGAACTTTGACAGTTCAGTGTATGTGTGCTGGTTATGGAAACCTGAGATTAAATAGTGACTGCACTTCTACCTTAATGGAGTACTGAGAAATGCAGTCAGTCAAAAGATATCTTTTTAGATTAATTTATTTTTCATACATGACTGGAATGTGACCTATACAGCCTGTATATATGTACTCTATTTTATGCTTTTCTGTTTTTTAATCTCTCCTCCTTTTTTAGCATTTTCTAGCATTTTTTTAAGTAAAATAAATAAATGCATACAAACCAGTAACATACAAAAAATGGCTTACAAAAAAATTTTAAAAAATAAATATGCATAATAATAGACCATTCAGGAGGGTTCATAAATCATTCAAAATTCACAGGAAGATAAATAGAGTTATGTTACAGGAAAGCTTAATGTTAAGTACTTGTCTGTTCAGTTTAAAAACACATTTTCTGTAGAAAAGTATCAAACTTAAACTGTGATCATTCAAAAACTGTCAAAAAAAACCCCATCAAAATGCAGAGCATGTAAGTTCATGCGATCAAAGGCTAATGACCCATTTAAAACTACAGTGAAGGTTGTAAATGAAAAGTAATAGAACTTCAAAAAAATAAAAATATGAAGAATGTGAGATGTTTGCTGGCTTAAAGTGTGATTTGGAATAATGAATGACAGCTTAAAGGGGTGAACTGTGAGGGATTTAGGGGGATATTGGCAGAAATGAGCTGTGTCCCAATTCAGAGTCTGCATCCTTCGGAGGACGCAGCCTTCCTCATGGGTACCGAGGGAACCCAGTTTCATTCAGATATCTCGAGGTCAGAGGTCAAGGGACCCCTGTGAAATGGCCATGTCCTTTTTCCATCAACAAAATTTAGCTTAATTTTGGAACAGTCACAGTTGGCACAGCTGGATTTCTTGGGTCCTCTACTTTTATGTGATGCCAGTGTCATTACTGTAGCTTCAAACTCAGCCCAGTACAGACTCTTAAAGACAGCGATTAAAGCGACTTAAAAAAGTTAACACATTCAAGTGTGGACCTAAATTGTATCATGATTAACACTGAAAGCCCTAATTTAAACCTTTAAAACCTAAGCAACAGCAACTTAGTGAAAATTTTCAAAAAATTACAACCAATTTCTAATTTGTAATTTTTATTTTTATTTTTTTTAAGTAGGGAAAACTACTTTGGAGAACTTTTTGAATTGTTTTTCTACACTTTTTTTCTTGTACTTTTTTTGTCATGGGTCATTTCCTCTGTAGTTGCTCATCAACTTTCCCTATATTTTTGAAAGAAATCAAGACAATTTGCTCAGGTTTCAAAAGGTTTATTATATAAAAGCTTTTTTCCCCCTTAACCTGTATTCTGTCGTACAGCCTTTAACACTAGTTTAACTCTCACAGATCAACACTCTTGGCTTAGATCTGTCCAGCTGGTGGGAAACAGTCTCTGGTCTCTAGCTGTAGGTTCTTATCTTTCTGCTCATATTTGTTTGAAATCCACGCCATGAACAAAATATATGAGCCAACCAGACTTGGGGAGAAATCCAGTCTTCCCAGCACACTCTGTGACCATGTGTTAGTTGGATCACTGGGGAGAAGGTTGTTTTACACAGGGGGTTTGTCGGGAAGCTTTGCTGTGTGGGAAAACCAGGTCACACTCACTGAAAAAGCACAAACTGATGGGAATCACAGCCCCCTCCCCTCTCGACCCCACCAAGAGTGAATACTTTGGAATTCAGAGGAACTGACTTCCCTACAGGTTATTGTTCTCCTGCTGTGACTTCAGAGAGCTTGTAAGCCTAACCCAATATGATGGCTCATTTCCCATTCAAAAGCATCAATTCAGTTGTCTTCCTTTACCATCCCATACTTACGGTATGTCTATTTATAATTCACCAAAGCTGCAGAGATGAGCGCGCAGGATGAGTGGGAATATTTGCCCTGCACGAGGACACGAACTACAGGGAGAACATGAACTCCAGACGCTTTGCATTCATGGAAAATACACGAATTCCTAACTAGATTAGCTCAAGACCTTCAAACCCAACTCCCCACCACACACACACACACACACACACACACACACACACACACACACAGGCTACTAACAGCTGATACACGTGGAGTCAAACACCCTGTTTGTTCGATGGAATCCGAGAGCTGGTGATTCTTTATTAAGTTCCTTTCAGGAGACTGCAGCTTTAAGAAAAGTTGGTCGTCTTTAACATATTTTTTTGTAGTTCTGATTATCATCCATCCATGGTGGCCCTGGTCAAAATACATCAAAATTATATAAAACAAAACCACATTTCAGAAAACACCAGTGTTTCAGAAACAAAACCACCTTACAAAAACAAATTTAAAAAAATGTACGAAACACTTGAATGCTGTAGTTTATCCTGAAGTGGTGTTGTGTTTTGACCCTCAGGGCCACCGTATAATTCACATTGGGCACTGTATGAAAATACTCAGCAATTGGATTGGCCAAGTTTCCATTCAAATGTAACAAACAGTTTAACCAGATTTCCAGAGAACTGGCAAAGCCAAATGCAAGTAAAAGCGCTCTCTTATCCCCCACAATTATGGGAATATTCTGAGTTGGTTCTTCAAGATTAACTGCAGACGTGACTAATTCTCCTGTCTGTGCCAATAAACCACTGCAGAGGATGATAAAGGAACTAAAACAGCACCAGTCGAACTTCAAACTTCGTTGAAAAAAACTGCAGAGTCCTCATGAGTGTCCTCATGAGTCCACACAGGTCTATTTTATCTGCTTTAGCAAAAGAGTTGCACTTTATTTGCATTTTATTTTTATTGATACACCTTAGCCAAGCAGTCTGAAGAGGCAGAGGCATCAGTAGACACTGGCACAGTTGTTTTACAATGTAACGAATGATTATAAGGACATTTCTGATTGTTTACTATTGTTTCCCCTTCCCAGTAAACGGTTTGAATAATTTGATAAATAAGCAGATTTGTGGCTGATTTCTGTTGAACAGTATTTCAGTTTTGGTCCAGGAGGTAGACACTATAGGTGTAGACTTAAGACATTCTTCTTTAATAAAGCTTACTGGCTCAGGCTTGCCTTGAATCAGCCCCTAGTCAGGCTGATATATGCCCAGTCTGCCATGGCACTTCCTATTATACACTACACGTTCTCGTCATGGATGTATTATAGGGAAGTCTAGATACAGCCATGGGGACGGAGCCTCGTTCACTCCTCTGAGAGCTGCTCATTGGCGCATGAAGCAGATAAAGCTCTTTTTTGGGATGTGGAATTCTGTTAAATACTCGGATCTACTGGCCCATAGAGCATGTGTACTAAAGAGTCATGGCATCTGAGTGCTGCCAAGTGTGTCCGAGCGGGTAGCCACCGACTTGTGGATTAGCGCCTCGCTACAGCAGTCCAAAAAATTTTATCTTGTGGCTCTTTTAGATTTCCCAAATTTTAACCAACTGGGTGGTTTAAATCTACATAGTGATAGAAATCATTTTGCAGGGGGTTTTGATGCTCACAAAAAATTATCCACTGATTTACAGACATCTCTTTCCTGATGTCAGTCTATGGGGAAAAGTCTGCCTGGGCTAGTGGGCGACCTGGATGGTGTAATTCCACTTTTGGCTGTTATGTAAAATTTGAATCAGAACCTGGTGCACTTCCTGAGGACTGGGTTCTCATCCCAAGTCATCACATGTTGCCACTTTGTCAGTGGACTTGTGCATTTTCTGTTTACACTGCATAATCCCACAACCAACGCTGGGATGTTCACAAAAGCACAGAGTCAGGAATAGGCAACAAAGCATGTGGCAACCAGAACATGTTCCTTATATTATGTTGCTACTGGCAACGTTTCAACGTGACGCTGTCCAGCAGCATATTATGCAGCCGCAACAGGTTCCACCTGACCACCTTATCAACTGACACTGCCACTTATTTGCATATCATACTGTTATGCAAGGTGGCTTTTGGCTTTGGTGGCTTTTGGCTTTGGTGGCTTTTGGCTTTGGTATCTTTGCCAAAAACACAGTTGTGCGCATGTGTAATTTAACAATGCAAAGATGATTATAAGGACATTTTGATTGTTTCCTATTGTTTTCCCTTCCAAGCAAATGGTTTAATTAATTTGATTTAACAGAAGATTTGTAGTTGGCTCGTGTGGAACCATCTTCCAATGTCGGTCCAGACACTGTCTCCAAATTGAAGTGATGACTTAAGACTTTCCTCTTTGATAAAGCTTACAGTTAGGGCTGGCTCAGGCTTGCCTTGGACCTAGTTAGGCTTATATCGGCCTAGTCTGTCGGGGGACTACCTATGATACACTGATCCCAGTGGTGCAGTCACAGGATGATTGCAACACAATGGATGATTATACAGACATTTTGGTTGTTTCATCTTGGTCCTTTTCCAAGTAAATGGTAAAAAAAATTGGATTAAAAGGGAGATTTTATAGCTATCTGACTGCTGGTGTTGTCCCTGTGGACAGCACAAAAATAAATAATACAAATATAGAACACCAGTTATTGGAAAAATATTTTTTTCCATTTACAATCCTCCTGATTTCCACTCTAATGCTTGTATTGTGGTGTTCAAGCCAGCGGCATGAAAGCAATTATTGCAGGTCTGTTCTGACTTTTGTGTTGCAGAACAAACGATGTGTAAAGTGCCAGAAAATAAATGAGCACTCGTGCATGTAGCACATGGAAAGTGTAGAACACGGAAAGCAGAAACAGCCAGACAAGTGCGTGTGTGAGACTGGTCCTTACAACCACCTTCCAAGGGTCCAGGGTGTTTGTTCTTGTTTCTGGGGTCACAGGAAGTTCAGAATATTTCTGTCAGCATGCCAAGCTGGCCTCCTCGGGGGGACAGTCTTATTTACCACAGCAGCAGAGAGAACAAACGAGGGGTGTTCCTGTCCGTCCTTCCATTCATCCATCTGTCAGAGGGCAGAGGCGTTCCAGGTAGGACTGGACATACTGAGGAGGAAAGCTGAGAGGAAGCGCTGGTGTTACTGCGCTTTCTAAAGAGGCATATGGGAGGCTGAGTCTTTGGCACTGCAAACACAATGAGACAGATTTTCCTTGCAGTCAATCTGTCAAGATCAGCATTTGTGGGAATTAGTGCGAGAAACAAAGTGTGCAACTGTCTTTTTTTTTAAGGCCCCTGTCCAACACGTACTCATCCCATCTCGTCCCATGGTGCTGCTCTGTCAGTGACCTTTTGCATCTACTTATGACATTTTAGGTATCCTTCTGCATCAGCTGTTTACACTCCGGGATGCTTTTACCGTGAAGTTAACAAATGCACATGGTGGGAGGTTTACACAACAGCAGATGGCAACCAACACCGGACTGTGATGCTGGTTAGGTTTAGGCAAAAGAGCCACATTGTAAGGTTTAGAAAAAAAACCCCAAAAATCTCCATCCACGCAGGAAGCAAACTCCGGACTCATACAGTTCAGTTGTTTGTGGGGCTCATCCACTCCCCCTCCCACCTGTGCATTAAGCACACTCGTGATCCCTTTATCATGTTGTGTGTTATTACTGCCACTGTCCTTCAGTGTTTCATGTTCTCATGACCGGTTCCCCGAGGCTGCGCTCTCAAGCAACGCTACTTGTGCATATTACATATGGACACTGGCGCCGTCTGCCATCGGTTGTGTCTGAGCGTGCTCTCATCTGATGCTGCACAGCCGCGTTCCGACTGGATGCAAAATGTGGCTTTTGGCATCACGCTCAGGCACTGACAGAGCAGACGTATCTGACAAGTTCAGAGTGAGAACAGGGCTGCCCTGTTAGTTATGGGCCCTTAGAATCATTCTGACTTTTTCCCCCCATAAGGTATTACTGCCATTTACTTTTAGTTGTGAAACAAATTCAGATGAAAAAAGGGACGTCTGAAATCAGCAACAACAAACAAAGAAAAGAAAGTTAAAGAGATAAACAGGAAAAAGGGTAAAAATAAAATAAATACATATATAATTAAAAACCCAAACAATATCAATAAGTTAATAAAAAGCACAAGAAAAATACCTGAAATATACTAAAAACAGAAAGTAATAATAACAATAATACATTAATAAAAACATGGAAATGACCTGGATAATGTGTTAAAAACACAATAATGATTTTAATGATTTCATTATTTTAAATATGCAATTACTAGTATGAAAATAACCAATATAGTTTTTCCTCTGCCTTTTTTCTTGTTTCCTCAGACATTTCTCTCAAGCTTTTTAAAAAACAATTCTCTAAATCAACTAACTTCTTGCTTTTTGTGAAACAATTATTACCAATTTGCTCACTTCCTTTTTTCAGTGTTTTTGAAAGTAATCACAGCCATTTGGTCTGGGTTTAAAGGTTTAAAGGTTGCTGCCTGAAAGCAGCATAAGAAAAGTGATGCTGCTTTAGATTTCAAAGGGTTAATGGTCATGCTAAACCGAGTTCATAGTTCTGAGTATCTAAATGAGTGTTCAAGATTGTTAGATTTCCTCTGTCTCAAGTACAGACCTGCTTGAACTCTAACTAATTACACTTATTTCCCAACTTATGTTAGGAAAGATCTTTGTTGACACAGTGGAGCAAATTCAAACAGCATCTGAAGCATCTGTCATCACATAGGTGCACTTATACGTGATAGACAACGTGTTCAATCACCAACTTACTCTGCTCCATTTTCACATGCAGCACAATAGCAGGAAATGGAGTTAACAGTGACATGTGCCAATAAATCTACATTAAGTCTAAAAATGCCCCACAACTGTTTTTCAAGCCATGAAGAAAAACAACCAATAAACTGCAACGTCTCGCTCTGATTTCCTGTTGGAAGGAGGTGATGGAGGGACTGGGTCAGGAGCTTCGGAGTGTTCGCATTCCTCCACGGGCTCATCCTCCTCCTCTGCAGAACAACACAACTGAAATAACCTGCTTTTATGAGACATGAGGCCCGTTTGGTTCAGTAAATTCCAAGACTCCGTGCAGAGGACAGCAGGAGATGCTGCCTGCTGCGTGCTGCTCAAGTACTGTGCTAATGTACAAATTTGAGGTACTTGTACTTTACATGTTTTTTTTTTTTCATCTCACTTATTACTTTTCCACGACATTTCAAAAGGGAAATATTGCACTTTTTACTTCTCCACATGAACATTACTTTACAGATTAAGATTTTTGCATGAAAAAACTTCAGAAGATGATGTTTTGTCATAAATTTAATGATCAAAGAGTTTATACACGTACAGCGGCAATAATTAGTTTATTAATTAATCAGCTGATTGACAGAAAATCATTTTTAACTGATTTTAAGTATTGTGGGTGTTGTTTTTTTCTTTCTTTTTATTAAATAAGTTTGGAGCTTCTGGGGGGATTTTCTAAACAATGTTTCATTTTGGGTGTTTTTTTTTTTCTTTCTTCATTTTTTCAGTTTTTCTACTAATTTTGAAGTTTTTTTTTAGATTTGTAATGTTTGTCTTTCACTTTTACTTTACAGATTCAAACTTTTGTATTAAAACCATAACACTAGTTTATTAATTATTATGTTTTGTTATAGACTTAATGACCAAACAGTATTATACGTTTTTTTTACAGCACGGTATTAGTACTTTTACTTAAGCAAAGGATATGAATACTTCTTCCACAACTGAGTGTTGTGCATGTTTATACTTCACAGGAGCTAGAGGAAGTTTAGTTCACACAGATTTAAATGAACTAGTGTGGCTGATGTCAGATGATTTGCCAGTAATTTCGGAGTAAGATGCTGATGCAAAAATCAGCAATCACCTTTCGTGATTTCGTGGACAGCGTCAGGTTGAAACGCTGCCAGCAACAATGTAATACAAGTAACATGAGGGCGCCTGTAGGGCAGGTGGGAGGGGTGGTGCGTGTGTTTAAAAAAACCTGGACTTTCATGCAAGAGTCCAGTGTTTGCTTTCCTGAATGTGATGTGATGTTTTTTCTACAGCCCTCCCTGTGCCTCCTTCCTAATCCTAACCATCCATACCAGCACGCGCGTTTGTTGAGGTTGTTGTCTAAACATAACCGCATGCTGTGTCATCCCATAATGTGAATTTGTTGACATCGCAGTAGCAGCACCCCGAATGTAAACAGCAGACACAAAAGGATGCCTAAAACATAATATGTAGCCGCAGTTATCCACTGCAAAGTGGCAGCCTGTGATGACTTTGGATGAGAATGTGTTGGATGTTTCCAGCTGCTTGTCTTTCCAAAAATCAACATATGCCGTAGCAATTTTGGCAAAAGATATCAATGCCAAAAGCTACCTTTCTGGGCAGCATGTCACGCTGCCGGGGAGCCTCGGGTTATAACACGGCCTGTTGGAACCTTTCATTGTGTTATGAAACACAGCCAGACAACCCCGGCGCGGCTGTATGATCTGCGGACAGGCTCCATCAGTTGATAATCAGAAATGAAATTATTTACTCCATCACACATGCTTTTGGGTCACTATCATACAACTTATTACAAATCATAAATTGATTACAAAACCTTCATTTTGGTTGGTACACGAAAAGCTGAGCCAGATATTCTCATGCAATCATTTCCTGTTCTCAGCTCAAAAAGTCTTTCATAACTGCTCCTGTTCTGAAGCAAACACAATCTGTCTGTCATTCAACAACCAAAACTTTTATCCTGATGTATGTGCTATGTTTGATCATCAGTACATTAATAATATCATTTTGATTATTACTATGATTTTGAAGTTTTACGACAGTTTTTATTGTGCGCCACGTTCCAAACAGAGTGGAATGAAAACAGACATGACAGAGCTGTTCTACAATCTGCTTGTTTAACCTTATGATATTATTATGCTATTACACAGGAGTCCCAGAGGGGGCACTTCCTGCCATTGAGGCGGTGGGTCTACCTCTGCTACCCTGTGCCCCAACACAGGACATGATTTACACCGCCAATATTTATCTGTGGGTCTCACATGGTGAAACACAATATCCTCACAGCAAGTTCCTCGCAGGTCAGCGAGGGTCGGGGAAGGAGAGCCAAACAGTCCCTGCCAGAATTACAAAACAGTGACGAGCTGAGATCAGATGGTTTGAAAACGGGCCAAAGTGTCTCTGACAGGATTCTGAGCATATTGCTATAGGAACATCACGTTGCTCCACCACATTGTGGGTGGTGTTAATGACACCAGGTTAGAACACTTTTGGGATTTCAAGGCTTTAGTGATGTACAGAGGAACATTTCAAGCTATTTTAGTGAAAGCAGTCCTCCCAAAAAGGTTTTATATAGTGTATTGGACTTACATGCATGCGGTGCAGAGCAAAGTATTTAGATGCTTTACTTAAGTAAAAGTGCTAATACCACATTGTGAAAATACTGTGTTATAAGTAAAAGTCTTGCATTAGAAATGTTCCTTCGATAAAAGTAAGTAAATATAATCAGGCAAATACACTTAAAGTATTAAAAGTTAAAGTACCCAATGCAGAAAATGTTAAAAAAAAAAAAAAAAGAAAGAAAGCATACCAAAATCTGAAAAAAAGGGGGACAAAAATCCCCTCGATTTTTTTTTCAAAACAACCCGAAACTTAAAATTATTGAAAAAAAAACAGAAAAAATCACGAAACCCCTAAAATACATTAAAAAACCAGAAGAAAATAAAGAAAAAATAATAAAAATTACAATTATTAAAAAAATAGAGCAAAAAAACAGAATTATTTCCAAAAAAATTAAAAAAACAAACAAACAATTTGCTTATCAAAACAGTTGGCAATGACTTTTGCATCCGTCAACTGATTAATCAACTAATCATTGCAGCTGTACTTGTATAAACTCACTGGTAATTCAAACATCATATTTTATAATATCTTGTTATTTTTTTTATCCAAAAATCTTAACCCGTCACGAAACTATGTAACTAAAATCAAAAAATAATAAACACCAACAAAAATTGAAATTGTTAAAATGTAGGGAAAAAACAGCCTAAAAACAGTCCAAATTTTTTTTTATTATTTTTTAAAATGGTAAAAAGAAATGTGTAGTGGAGTAAAAGTTTAAAGTGGCATTAAAAGAAAATACTCAAGTAAAGTTCAAGTATCTCAAATGTGTACTTAAGTACAGTACTTGAGTAAATGTACTTAGTTACATTCCACCACTGCATGCATGACATTTCTGGATTGTCAGTATAAGTAATTTGTGTGTTCCACAATAGTACTGATTATAAAACACTATGTGACAGCAGCAGATGGAAGAAATTAGTTCCCCTCAGTTTTAATGAAAGAATTTGACTCTGAGGTCAACAGTGATGTAAAGGATAGTTATCTCATTGGGATATTATCTTCGGAGTTTTGGCCATCATTCCTATTGGTTATTATAACAATACACAAACCAAATGCATAAGTGAGATCTGGGAAGTAATAATAAAGAAGAAAACAAAGTCCAGCGCAGCCAGAAGAAACTCGAGCAGTAAGGAAATCTGACTCAGGTTTTAATTTGAACACCCAGATTAGACAAAACGTAAAGGTGCCCTGTGTTTGACTCAATGTTACTCAGAACACATTTAACACATTTTCTTCCAAACAAAACATTTGCAACATTTTAAATCCTGTATTGTTTATATTCATGTTGACTATCTTGAAGCCATCCATTGGCAGGACACTGTATTGAATCATCTGTGTGCACATGCATGTAACAGACAAGAACAATTTGTTTTCAGGCAAAAATGTTTAATTTGGGGAAACATTTCTTACTTTCCTGTCTCAGTTATAATGGTATCCACAGGACATTTAATTTCCACCACATTCTCATCACAAGTCATTACATACTTGTCAGTGGACTTTTGTGTCTACATATTACACTCTGGGTATCCTCCTGCGTCTGCTGTTGGCATTCTGGGATGCTGTAACCAACACCAGCCCGTCAACAAAAGCACATGGTTAGAATTAGAAAAAAAACACCATGGTTTGTCCCCACATTCAAATGCAAGTGAACATCAGGTTCCCAGGTGAAAGTCTGAAAGGTCCCTATAGCGCTGTGATACTCACTCACGGCTTACTGTATTTATATGAGGGCCAATGAGCTCTCAAAATAACCTTTTTGCGACTGTTACCTCAGTTTCCATTGAAATACATGGGGTGTAACTAATAACTGGAAAAAAAATCAGTCACATGAGTAGGGTCCTGTATGTAATGAAACCTAATTTACTACTGCAGCAAGAAGGTCGCACCTTAGTAACAACTTGCAGACACGTTCTCTAGTCCCTGTTGAGTCCACCAGCTGTTACTTTTCTTGAAGTCAGTTGCACTTCCAACTAAAAGTTTTCTACTGTTTTTAGATTCACATCCATTGACGCCAGTTCAAAAATCTCTGTCCTCTGTCTGGTGAACTGCTAATCAGACTGTAAATGCAGTGGTCAAGAAAAGTTGCAATATATAGTGTTGAGGAAAGGGGGCTGTCATGCTGATCTGAGCTTATTCTACATGTCCTGCTGTCCATTCAGATTGGTTGGTCGGCCGCGTTCCGGATGGACGCGGTTTGGTGGCTTTTGGTGTCACGTTCATAAACTGTAAGCACTGACAGGGTGGACATATTTGACAAGTTTGGAGTGAGAACGAGCTGAGATTTCTTGTTTCGTCATAAGTTCGAGGTCCTTACATTACAAATTACCACATATTCAATATAATTTCACATAATGTTAACATGTTGGCTTGGAACATAAAGACATAAAACATATTGCAAGAATAAAATAAAAGCTCTGTGTCAGACATTCACTAAACTGGGCAAATGTGTATAAGTATTAGTCTCAGAGATGTTCAAAAGTAATTTCTTGCAAGTCCAAGTCAAGTCTGAAGTCTGTTATGGTTGTATTGTGCATTCTGTCATCTGCTGCATGCTATCTGGTCTGTTTACAACAGTGCATAGTTATATCTCAGGAATTCAAAGCATGTATTCTATAATTATCACTCTTTTATCTTTCACTGGACAGTATCAGGATTCATTAGTTGTTTGTGTGGGTGATCACTTTAATTCCACTATTTAAATGCAATGTGAAAGAACACACAGTGAAAGCTTTTCTTAATGAAAGCTTTTTTAACTATGCCATTTTAAAACTTTAAGTTTGGCATTTTGGCTGTCACCATCATGATTTTTTTAAAGCCAAAAGTGAACATGTTTGGATGATATGGCAGAGCTAACCCTGACGTTAGCTACTGGCTTGGTTAGCACGGTGCTTTTACAGTTTTTACAATTTTTGACACTGAAAAACAGTCTTGAAAGGATTTAAAAGAAAATGTACTAACAGAAAAATCTGGACATGCGACTCCTTATAGGGTCTTTTATTGCAAACAAATGCTGAACAAGACTTTTGTAAGTGACCAAAGCTTGTATATAACTTTTTGTAAGTGACCAAAGCTTGTATATAACTTTCATGAACTGAAAACAGACTGAAATAGTGACAGCGACAGCTTCTCCTTCAGTCTTTGAATCTGGGGTTACACCATGTTTACATTGCCTAACCAACATTGTTGAGATGGTGGTAACTTGGCATTTGATGGCAACCACATGTCACTCAAAATGATAGATGCATAATTTTTATGCTTAATAACATTTAAACAGGTCAGTTATATAAAACAGTACCCTCATTGTCATGAATGGGGAAATTATCTCTAGAAACTAAACTGTTTTTTTTATATCTGGCTGTAAACACGTTTATTTCTGTTGTAGAGTTGAGTATTTTAACATGGTGGTCTAAGGAGATTGACTCTGTTTTAGAGCCAGCCTCTAGTGGCCATCATAGGAACTGCAGTTTTTGGCACTTCTGCATTGTCTTCATTTTTCAACCCTGGAGGCTTGATTAAAATGCCATTATAGAAAAGTTCTACAACTAACTCAACAGCAGGATTTAAATGGCCTCAGTCATCAAATCAAATCATAATTTTTATTTACTGCATTTATAAACTGACATAACACACAATGATCACGTTCTGAGCCAATTATCCAGAAATATGGCATGCAGCTAAGAAAAAACTACTGTTGTTCCAAATACCACTTAAAAATTTCTGAGTCATAACTGAGCTTTTAACAGTACCATTGTGTTATGACAATTGCCCCCCTGGGTACTGAGTGTTTCTGATTGTTATTCTGGAGTTTGCTTGCTGTAGAGGCAGTTTATACAGTGGGACTGTAGCATACAGATGTGTACACATAAACTGAAACTAACATTTACAAAATGGTTGAAGGCTTAAATAAGCTATGACAGAAGAGATGCCTGTCGATATAGAGATCATTTTTGGACATGTAGTGGAAAGTTGTACATTTCTTATGGAAACTGCTAAGTTGTAGACCTAGTTATACTTACAAGTCTCAGAATATCCATACACTGTGTGAGTGCGTATGTGTGTTGTGTGATTACATAAATACCGACCACTCCATAAAGGGGATGTGTGCCATAGGAAAGGTCATGTGGGTGGGCATGTGGTCTGTCCACTGGTGCCACCCATGACATAGCAACACAGCTTAGTCAATTCCTTTAGGTGGAGAGATAGACTGTGTTGAGTGTCACCCTAGTGTATCTGTATGAACTGATTAAGTGAATGTACAGTGTGTGCGTGTGTGTGTGTGTGCACATATTAACCTCAGCTCTCTTTCCTTTTATCCTTGTCCAGGACATGGAAACACCTCCCTTTTCCTCCTTGGCTGATAACAGCTCTCTCTTACGCTCTGTAGTCTTTGGCCACACCTGAAACGTTGCAGACATGAGTCAGGGCTGGGCACTTGTGCTGAGTTCAATATTGCAATTATACAACTATTATCAACAAAATAAATATATAACCTCAATGTTTTGGGGCAATTAGCTCTCAAAATACAAAAGCTTTCTGTAACTGTTTGTCTGTCTCCCATTTCCATGGAAATACATGGGGTCTGACTAATCACTGATATATATCACTGATATATAATATATATATAGTCATATAGAATATAGTCAGTCACATCAGTAGAACCCTGCATGTAATGAAACCTAGTTTACTACTCAAGCAAATAGGTCACACCTCAGTAATGACATGCAGACATGTTTTCTAGTACCTGTTGAGCCAACTTTCATTAGCCAACTTGTGTTTATGCTCTCTAGTGATCATGGGGTTTTCCAAACTAAATAAATACCAAAGATATAAACGCAAAAATGCTCAGTTTTACCTAGATCTGGACTGAGATGTTTTTAGTTTGGAGTTATGTCTTTTGTTTTGTGTTCATAATGTGTCTGTTCAGAACATGGTTTATGCTGATTATTGTCATAATTGTGTCAGTTTATAGCTTACACCATGAGTGAGTTGGCTGTATTGCATCATTGTGGCTTCTGAGCTCTTTAACATCCGGAAACTTTCATCGATTGATACTGCTCTAAAACGTGCCTTGTTTCTCTCTGATACAAAAATTTCTGCAAGTGCAATGGTTGGGAAAAGGCAGAGTAATATTTTCAGTGATGAGGAAGGTGTGCTGTCATGCTGATTTGAGCACATTCTAAATGTCTTGTTGGCCAATCAGAGTGCTTGGTTGGAGCTATTTGTTGTACAATTCAGGTTAAAGTTTAGGTTAGTTGCAAACTATTGTTGTTTGGTGGAACAGTTCACAATAAGAGTGATTGTTGCAACACAGCTAGCAAGTTGCAACAGTCCCCCATTTAAGACTCCCTGACTTCGGGGTGCCTGGTGGCTCAGTGGATAGAGCTGCGCCTCATGTACAAAGGCTGAGTCTTCGCCACAGCGGCCATGGATTCGAGTCCAGCTTCTCTCCTTTGCTGCATGTTTCCCCCTCCCTCTCTTTTCCCCTTTGACACTCACACTGCCCTGTCAATTAAAGGCAATAAAAGAAAAAAATAATCTTAAAAAAAAGACACCCTGACTTTGTCCCCTCAAAGTTTAAAAAATGAAAAAAAGATGAAATGACAATTTCTCCTTGATCCTGCTTCATCTTTGGAGTTGAAGTATGAATTGATTTAAATTGCTAAGTACTATAAAAATTCCATCCGGTTGCTTGGGCGTGTTGCTGCTGATGGCATCATACAATTCCTGCAGTGGATTTGCATCAGCATCTTGTGTCCTGCCGGTTCTGAACAAGGTCCACCCATCATGTGCAACAGCACGATCTGGGATGTTAGATGTTAACCATGTCTCTGTGAAGATGTGCACAGAGCATTGTGTGATTTTAATAAATGTAATTTATGATAGCCTGTAAATAGTGTCACTTGCCAAAAAGCACAATAGACCTCCAGACCTGACTCCTGAGAGCAACAAATCGAGGAGGTTTTGCCAACCATCCAGGTGGCAACAGTTGTATCCAACACTGGCCAGTCTTTGGGGTGTCAACACTGGTGTAAGGAAAGGAGGCTAGATCCTTTGTCATGTGCATTTGGTTTTGTTGTCCCCTTTTTGCAATGTATGGTGGATGGAGCGTTCTCTCATGCAACCGTCATCATGCAACATGTTTGCAGCAGCCAGCACTGCCATAGGGGTTTAGTGACAGAATAGTTTTTGCCCCCCCTCTAGTGAAGCAATTTTTAGGGGGTCAGGACCTCACAGCTGGGGCAATTGTTTTGTCAAGTCAAGTCAAGTCAAGTCAATTTTATTTATAGAGCCCATTATCAGTACAGATGTACTAGAGGCCAAGGTAATGCCATGTAGAGAAATTACATTGTTAGAAAGGGAGTTTCTGAGGTGTTTCGGGCCAAGAACAATAAGTTTAGTTTTGTCTGAATTCAACATCAAGAAATTACGGCTCATCCAGGCTTTTACGTTCTCAAGACATGTTTGAAGTCTAGATAGCTGATCAGTTACATCTGGTTTCATATACAGATATAATTGCATATCGTCAGCATAACAATGGAAATTTAGAGTGTTTTCTAATAATGTTAACTAGAGGAAGCATATATAAAGTAAAAAGGATTGGTCCAAGCACAGACCCTTGTGGTACTCCGAAGCAGACCTTAGTATGTGCGGAGGAGTGATCACTGATTTGAACAAATTGGGAACGCAAGTAAGATTTAAAGCAGGTTAGTGACGTTCCTTTAAGGCCCATTAAGTGTTCCAGTCTGTGCAGTAAGATTTGATGGTCAATGGTGTCAAAAGCAGCACTGAGATCTAAAAAGATTAAACCAGAGACCAGACCTGAACCAGAAGCAATCAATAAGTCGTTATTAATTTTTACTAGTGCCGTCTCTGTACTATGATGAACTCTAAAGCCTGACTGAAAGTCCTCGAATAAACTATTATCTTGGAGAGTGTCACAGAGCTGATGAGCAACCACTCTCTCAAGGATTTTAGAAATAAAGGGGAGATTAGATATCGGTCTATAGTTAGCTAAAATCTCAGGATCGAGAGTGGGCTTCTTTATATCTAATAAAGAGTTGTCTAATAGGAGCAAAACTTTCTTAAGTAGCCTAGTTGGGATGGGGTCTAGCATGCAAGTTGATGGCTTAGATGCAGAAATCTGAGTAGAGAGTCGGCAAAGGTTGATGGGGGAAAAACGGTCCAATTAAATTCCAGGCCTTGCTGCAATATTCAAGCTACCTGAGTCCGGGGTCAGGGGATTTATGTAAAACAGGGTTTATGTACACAGTGACTGAAGCCATTTGAATCCAAAAGCGTGGAAAAAAGCAGAACTAAGGCTATCACTATTAACATCTGTGTGAATGTTGAAATCCCCTACGGTAATTACCTTGTCTGATTTAAGCACTAAACTAAGTACAGAGAATTCCAATAGAAATTCAGTATGTGCCGGGGGCGTGGTACACTATAACAAATAGAATTGGTTTTCCAGAATGGGTGAGAAAGACTAAGGAAAAGGCATTCAAATGAACTATAGCTTGAACTATAGAACTATAGCTTTAGTGTGAATTGCTAAGCTTGAATCAAAAATAGCAGCAACTCCCCCTCCTCAGCCAGTGTCGCGCACAACGTGACTATTTATATGACCAGGAGGAGTGGATTCATTCAGTACTCATCAGAACAAAGCCAGGTCTCATGCTGCCATTTATACTGTGGTGTTCAAACGTATTCACGTAGGCATATCTAGATTGGCTGGCTAACTTTATGCAGATTTCAGTGGGTAAATATGTGCTCATGACTGGAGGACCGTATTATCCATAGAGTCTAGTAAAGGGCTCTGCCTGTTTCGATTTAGGGTTACAATATCATAACCTTCATTATTGGTCAACAGCACAAATTTGCAGTCACAGTTAATTTAATAAAGCCCAGAGGTTTTGTACATGAACTGCTGGTTACACATGAATTATTTTGTTGTTATGATTTAGTTCTGGAAAGGATGTAACGGTGAGACCCAAAATATTTGGAAGGTTTAGCATGTGCAGCAGCCAATAACATAAGAAGTAATATAGCTCCTCATAAGCAAAGTGTGTGTGTGTGTGTGTGTGTGTGTGTGTGTGTGTGTGTGTGTGTGTGTGTGTGTGTGTGTGTGTGTGTGTGTGTGTGTGTGTGTGTGTGGAATGTGGGGTCCGTGAGCACTAATGTGATGGTGACAGCATTTACTTTTTGTATACTGTGTAATATTCCACTACATTCAGCCTGTGCCTGCTTTTTACTGCACTTTACCAACAAGATAAAGAAGCTGACCTTAACATTGAACAGTCAGTACATGTTTTTTCACAGGTATCAGGAAACTAGGAAGGCCCTCACAGGTCAGTCAAGGTGAGGCTACTTTAACATTTTAAACTGAATTATGGAGCAATGACACAAGTATCAAATTAAAAACAAGACCATATTGGGGATGTTGTTAGTGGCGCTGACTAAATCTTGTCAAAATAACTGCGTGACATGATTTTACTGCAAAAAAACATTGAAAGTTACGTCAGAGAAAGAAAACAGCTTCAAGGCTCCGCTGGCTAAACTCAATGTGGGCACAGATATCAGAAAAATATTTGTGGAAACCAACCAGCCTGATTTTTGTCGCCAGGCTGACTCTGAGTTATGATTCCACAAAAGTGTGTGTAAGTGTTTTGGACTGAATCCATGCCACCCGCTGTTAGGCGTCCTAGCAAAGATCAGAATCGCAAAATTGAACATTCACTATTCAGATAAAAACACTGAACTGATTATTTTGTTTCTACAGCGTGAACAAAGGATTCCCTTCCGTCTGCATCGCAGTGATATCCCCTCCACCCCATTCCATCTCACCACACCCCTTTTGTAGGAGGCACTGAAATAGCACTGAGCCGACCACTTCTGTAAATTGTGGGTAGTTTTTCAGTATGTTATAAATAACAATAATCACAGGAATTAACTCTGAATACAAACATATGAACTGATATTCATATGCGTAACGTTTTCACTATGATGCTATACTCTATTGTACTCCTATTACATCCACTGAGTCACTCAGTGTCACTTTGGGAGGAACGCAATCGGACGTGGTCACATTCCTTTAAATCTACTCAACCAAAACTCCACCTGGAAACCAAGCAGCTCAAGGAATGAGAGTGTAGGTGTATATTATGTAGTTTTTGTCATGATTTATTTCTGTACCCTGTGGCTGTAGGAAGTGTGTCCGACCCTCCTGTTCCTACTTCCTCTTCTGGTCCAGTCACTTTCCCACTGGGGAAAATGGAAGGCAATTCTCTTCCTCCTCTGCCAGCCCCAGTAATCTGAGAGAAGACGGTAAACAGTTCGCTAATGATGATTGATTTAGATTGACCATAAATTAGACAATCATGTCTATTCCTCAACAGTTATTGTTGTACTCTAGGTCTACTCCATGAGTCAGTGTCTCTCCCAGAGGAATTGCTGTTCTTAGTTAATATTCCATTATTGAATACAACTTCAATTGTACTTCAACTGGGTGATTTTTTCATGGTACTCAAGAGAGATAGTACAGGTTTGAAATATGCCCATCTTTACTCACAGCACATAAGGCAACAAGCAAAGACGTTGTATTAAACTCCTGTAAAATTCACCTATAAACATCTATCCAAGGCTGACCCGAAGTAAAGTGACTGCTGTTCTTGTTCCCTTTTTAAGTACAAGTGCATGCAATTTATTATTTGAAAGATAAGAATCTAATTTGTGCTTCTGCCTTTGAGTTATATCAGTTTTAATCCCACTTAAACATGTTTTTTTCATGTTTGCCGCCTATATATTTTATTTAAAAGAGATGCTGTAGATGTCTAGAACTGGTAGGTATTAGCTGCGAAAAATGGGGTCAAAATATTAAGCTGCAAATATACACATATATATATATATATATACACACACACATATATATATATATATATATATATATATATATATATATATATATGTGTGTGTGTGTATATATATATATATATATATATATATATATATATATATATATATATATATATATATATATATATATATATATATATATATATATATATATATATATATATATATATATATATATATACGCGTGTGTGCACATGTGTGTGTGTGTAATAGGTTACAGATGACTAGTTACCCTATTAAAAATGTAATAACTTTGTGACCTCCAGATGTAATACTTTTTCAACAAATGTTTCAAGCTGAGCAATAAAGCTGAAGACACCTAAAAAAACAAGAAGGTAGTGTTGCACTTAAGTTTGTCTCAAGGGCTTTGCTGACCAACTTAGTCCAAAAAAAAAAAAATTTTATTCTACATACAAACTTGTTACTGAAAATGTTGCCCCTTTGCAATCACCAACAATTTTACTGTAATTACATATTTTTTTCTCAGTAATTTCAACTGATTACATTTATATTTATTTTGTAATTTAATTAGCAAGTTACAGGTAACACTGTATATATTCAGTATATTTATTTGAAAAAAAAAAAAACAAGAGCAAAGATTATAGATGTATGTTCCTGTTCTCTGTTTCCATGAGGCTTTATCAGGAGTATCATGTAAATACAGAAAAGATAAGAGCCACTCATGAGAGAGATTATGGGATATTGTCCATTCCACTCTTATTAAAAGTTCACGTACCCGTGCGCGGGGTGTGCGCTCTGTGTGTGTGTGTGTGTGTGTGTGTGTGTGTGTGTGTGTGTGTGTGTGTGTGTGTGTGTGTGTGTGTGTGTGTTTTGATGGGCCCAGTCTCTTTGAGATAAGGCGTTTGGACAGCGTGGGGGTTGAGCAATCAGACCGGGGCTTTAGACCGCTGGCCAGAACAGAACTTCCTTCCTCGCCTGGTCCGACAAAAAAAATACCGTCGGAGGCTTTTATAAATGGGGACTATGTTGAGCTCTCAGTCGCTGTTTCAGCTTCAGATCGTTGAACACACAAGTTTAATCCACGCCAGGACACCACCGACATCATGACTTCAACAGCACTGTCTTTGCTGCTTTGTGCGCTTTTCCTCTGCGGACTGGAGGAAACGGTCCGGGCTCACCGCGGATATTGCGCCGGGAATGAGTGTTTTGCGCTTTTCCAGGATCCCGAGGATTATGCAGGCGCACAGAAAAGCTGCAAAGACTCGGGCGGACAGTTATCACCGTATATGCATGAATATTTTAGGAAGACAATAAAGAGTCCGGTAAGCGGGAGTTTCTGGTTTAAAGGCAAAGCAGACGAATGTAACCAAAGTTGCTGTTCAGTCTCCGTGTCCGCGGAACAGGACTTGTCAACCAAGGAGAAGCCGTGCAGCAACACATTGGACGGATTTGTGTGCCAATATACCCTCGAGGAGCCGTGCGGTTCGTTGCAGGCAGGTGAAGGCGCACAGGTGAGGTACAGCCAGCCTCTGGACTTCGACTTGGACGATTCGGAAACGTTTCCTCGCGGAACCATCGCCGTGGCGGAAAAGCTCGGCGGTAAATATCCAGACTCTAAACACGTGTGTTTCTCCAGCCGTTGGATTGCAGCTCCCTGGAACTGTGAGGTACTTAAGGGCGGTTGTGAGCAGGAGTGCACCTCCACATCATCAAAAACGCACACGTGCACATGTCCTGCGGGGAAAACTCTCCATGCAAATAAATTCACCTGCACTGACGGCCCGTGCGCTTTGAACCCGTGCAAGGATGAGGGTGAGAAGTGTGAGGTCTCAGAGGGAGGTTTTAATTGCACATGCAAAGATGGCTTTGTGAGGGAGGATGGAGTGTGCGTAAACGTCACTATTTGTTTGAAGTGTGAGCACATGATGTGCGATAAGGTCAATGGGGTGTATGAGTGTGGATGCAGGAAGGGGTTCAGGGTGTCAGCGCACGACCCCACCAAGTGTGAGGTGATCTGCACCGGGAGAGACTGTCCCTGCATCAGGAGTGAGGATAAATGTTTCTGCCCTGAGGGCTACGTTAAAGACACCCCAGACACAACCAACAGTCAACCCTTCTGCACAGACATCGATGAATGTGAGTCTGATCGGTGTGATCAGAAGTGTGAAAACTCATACGGTAGTTATAGATGTTCCTGTGACGAGAACTTCAAGCTGGACCATGACGAGCACACATGTGTACACATCGAAGACGACGTGGAGGGATCAGGTTTCACCCCTTCATACCCAGCTCCCCCCAGCCCTCACCCAGCTGTGGTGCCCTCCTACATCAAGACCGGCAGTGTCCTGGGCATCACTGTGTTCATGGCGCTGTGTGCCGGGCTGCTCTTCTTCCTGATCCGAAACGCCATCAAACGTTGCGGCAAATTTGAGCTCTCCTCCATCAAACATGCAGATATTTTCTATCTGCAGCAGGTGACCACAGAGACGTACAAGAGGCTATCCTTCGACAAACCATTTAAAAACGACTCGCAGATACTGAAATCACAGCTGTAGGGAAGCATGCTGCTTTTCGACCTTTATGTCATCTCACACTGAGCTGTTTTCTTTGCTCAAATATACAGCATAGGACTGTTCCACAGTTATCCGTAGGCAGCATTCATGAGAAATGCTTGAATTATCTATAATGAATCACACACTGAAAGGTCAGCGAAGAGGGACTAAATGAAAACAGCTTTTTAAAAAAAATATGTTAGATTTTTATATGGAATTGTTCATTCATCTTATAGCTACTTAACCTTTTTCTTACAGAAACATAAACATTGGGTTTTCCTTTACAATTAGGCCAGTGTGTGGAGTTATATCCAAAAACTAAGAATCTGTTATATAGGAAAAGGTCAAATAGTAATGGTACTAAAAGGTTAATATGATCACTTTTACAGTAAATCTGACAAGTTGATCTTACTTCAATTAATCTTGCAGACTGATTACCTTGAAAAAGTAAGGCAAATATGACTTTATGTCTTAATTTGTTATTTTATATTTAAGTGTTAAGTTTACTCAACATTTAGTAGCCTATTATTTACTTCAATTTGTGAAGTTGTTGCAACTTAAAAAAAAAAAAACAAGACAAGTGAAATCATTTTCTTCTTTCTAAGTGTTAGCAACTACCAAGTATGGTACAAGTAAACCAAGTTAGTCTGACTTGATCATGAGAGAAAGGATTTTGCCAGTGATGAAGTTAGGAGATCTGCAGGTTCTGCTGTCTTTATATGTTGAGGAATATTCAAATATGATTGACTAGTTTGCATCCAGCAGAATACAGATATATAGCACAGAAAACTTGGTTTACTGAAGTTGCTAAAAAGTAGAAATATTGATTTAATTCAGCTTGTCATTTTTTAAGTTGCAACACCTTCACAAAATTAAAGTCTGGGCAAAGTGATAGTTAAAATGTGTTAGAAAGATGTGTTATTAAACACCTGACCAAATTTGAATGACCAAAAAAAATCACCAAGTATGTAAAAGAAGGTCTCAAAATCCTGAAAAAATGCACATTATTCTCTGATCTGAAACTCTGTAACTCTGGGGGCGTGTCCGCTGGAGGAGCGGAGGCCACGCCCATTTGCGGGTATAGCTTCATTAGCTGTGTCCCAATTCAGGGTCTGCATCCTTCGGAGGCTGCATTCGAAGGCCAATTACGTCCTGGCGCTCTTGTGAAAGGCTGTCCCATTTGGTCACAATTCGAAGGCTCCTCCTTTCGCAGCCCACAAATGCAGCCTTCTTTTCCCTCTGTTTGGAGGACACATCGCTACTATCCTTCGCAGCCTTCCATTTCCCAAGATCCCTTGCGCGCCCGCGATCTTCAAAAATAATGGCGGCACAGATCGGAGCGTTGATTTAACTTAATGTGGGTTTTTACTCATTTGAAAATCAAACGGCAGATATGTTAAACTTAGAGGGACATTAAAATCTCATAATTTCATTCATAATACGTGAAGTAAGTAATGCTAACACGTAGCCACCTAGCAGCCCCGCTGTGCTGCCCGCAGCAGCGGAGTGCTCCGTCCGCTGACGGAGGCTCTACTGCACGAAAAATCAGCTTCCGACGCAGACAGAGGCCCTTGTCCTCCTTCTCCAGCAAAATTTAAATAAAAAGTAAATTTTAAAAATAAAATAATTTCTTTGCTTTAGTGCCCCCCCCCCGCTCTCTCTCTCTCTCTCTCTCTCTCTTCCTCCCTCTCCCCCTCTCTTGGCCTCTCTCTCTTTTTCTCTCCCTCTCCCCCTCTCTCTCTCTGGCGAGCCTTGACGGCAGGCATCCACTGTCGTGGGGGTAAGGGCGGGGACATCTGGTGACGCAACCAGGAAATCCTCCGAAGGCTAGACTGTCCCAATTAACAACCGTTAATGCGTCCTCCGAAGGATGCAGACCCTGAATTGGAACACAGCTTTTGTATCATCGAGCTATGGTTTAAGATCTGCCCAAAAAACAGGAAAATGGTGAAAAAACAGTCAACTGACCAACTCCACAATTCAGAACAATATAGTAAAGAGTCTCTGTAACATGTTTTCAACAATCAGTTTCCAACATTTAGAATGCATTTTGAAACAAATCTCTGAATTCACTTTACCTGGAATTTAAGTAAATATAACTAAATTTTAAGTAGGAAAGTAAGCACATAAGTAAGTAAAAAAGGCCTGTTAACGTGTTAATCATGATGTGATTAAGGTCCATGCGTAAGGCGTGTGCTTTTTAATCATGTTAATCGCCGGCTGACTTTTTTTTTAAGAGGCTGTACCGGCCTGAGTTTTACAGCTCCAGTTATGATACTGGAAACAAGAGTTCCAGATGTAACTACAGATCTATGAATTCTTCCTGTCCACTAGAGGGAGTGCTTAGCCACTGAATATCAAGTGTCCTGCACCTGTGTTTGATGGTTTGATGGAAGATAAGTACTGACAAGAAGACAAGTACTGCTTCTAGCGGACCGGAAGGAACTAGAAACCAATGGTTCCAATCCAAATGTCATGCTATCTTCTCCAGAAGGAGGCTAAATATTGCCCAGAAGTTAGGCTTAATTTTTGGCGATTGAAAAATGCCATGGTCATTTCACCTCTGACCTTATGATATCATAATGAAAATGGGTTCTGTGGGCGACTTACATTTTTCAATGCAATGGGTTTCTTAGATTTTCTTTAAAGTAAATTCAGTGTCAGATTTTATATTGTTTTGTAATTACTATAGAACAGTTTGCTTAACAGTTTTATGCATTATATATAAACTAAATATAAACCACTTTTTTAGTGTCTTTAAACGACCAAACTCTCTCCTGATAGGACCTGATGTTTGATTCCACATGTTGCTGTCTAATAACACTACTGCACTGTAGTGAAGCTCTTTACTGTAAAAAGGAAAACAAAGCGTGCCTCTGCTTGATATCCTCATTTTGTATACTGCAAGTTTCATTTTGAGTGTAATGTAATTTCCTTTTTTTACACATGGGTTGTGACATTTACTGTATTTATGAAATAGTTTAGTTAAATCTTTATGCTTTTAATCTTTTCGTAAAATAACACTAAATTGTATTAGCAATGAACGGAGCCAGAAAAGTAGTCTTTAGTCAAAAAATTTGGTTGTTTGTACCATGGGCACAATAAGTCGCTGTGACTGATGTTTGCTCATGAAATATGTTACGTTTTTTCATTAGGAATTATGATATTTCACATTATGTGTAGTTTTGAAGCGGACCGCTGCTTGTATTAGGATGTATTGGTTGCTATAGGAATTGTGTCTGATGCACATAAAGCACACACATATTCAGGCTTTACAAACCATTTTTCACAAGCATATCCTTGATGGGTATCATTCCAAAATGATAAGTCCCCACACTGAAACATTTGATGTTTAGTTTCTTTCTAAACTTTTGGACATTTTTATGTCTGGTTGCATACTTTGTCTACATTCCGTTTGATGTCTGAAATGCAACTCTGTAGGTTGTGGTTTTTAAACACAATTCAAACTAAAACATAATACGCTGCAGATAGTAGGGGAGAGCAGGGTCAGTTGGGACATATTTTTTTTACAGATACAAAATAATCCTTCGTTACCAACAGACTACTTGAACAGTATTGAATATGATTTGATACACAGTGGTGAAAGAAGTATTCAGATCCTTTACCAAAGTCAAAGTACTAAAACCACACAGTAAAAATACTCTTTTACAAATCCATGTCTTGCATTAAAACATTGACTAAAGTAAAAGTAAGTAAGTGCATTCAGGAAAGAGTACTTAAAAGTAAAAGTATCCAATGCAGAAAAAACCCCCCCAAAAAAACACCCAAAAACCTCAAAATTGTAAAAAGAAAAAAAAAACTAAAACCTCAAAATCATTTTTAAAAAATGATTTTGTAATTCTGAAATGCAGATTTCACTGTCCCAACTGACCCTGTTGTCCACTACATGGAACAGTTATCGTTCAGTCGGGTTATGTGCGTCAGAACATTAAAAACATTACAGAATAAGATGTCCTCATACTGACTGATACTCCTGCGGTGCTGTTTACTGCACACAGCTTCTACTGACATTCACAGGAGATGTAATGTATTTAACTTTACTGTCTAACGGGCTGCGGTCAGAGCTGCAGGCTGCCAGAGATCAACTCTACATGAATGTAAAACTGCTGCTATGGTCGACCTGTAAAAAAAAACACGTGTACCTTGTTCTCATCTGCCTGATACACATTAATACTGAATGTCTGTTTAACAGACTCATTACAAGCTTTCACTTGATGCAGTGTTGGGTTTTTGTGTTTTTGTTTTTTGAATATGTCACTACTGAATGACAAAGTGATAAGAATTAAAACTTGGTGTCAGACCAGTGGGAGAGTATAAGTACATTTACTCAAGTACTGTTAAGTAGGAATTTGAGGCACTTTTACATGAGTATTTTCATGTCACTTTATACAATAAAGTAAATAAATCAATATATCTTTGTTTTCATAATCTCTCCCTTATTCTGCCTTCTTCTGAGAAATACAGAAGTTCTGAAAATGTCTAAAACAAGACAAATGCGTTGAACTGTAATTATGTTACCTGATTTCAGCGGTGTAATGCAACTACATACATTAACTCAAGTATTCTACTTAAGTACGAATTTGAGTCTATTCCCAACAGTCAATTCAAGTTTGGCTGAAACTGTTAAAATCAATTAGACAGTTGACAGAAAATTCAACAATTTCTGTGTTTATTTTATTTTTTGAATAAATTATAATAAATATAATATAATATATAAAATAATAATAATAATTTAAAGTTTTTTTATGATTTAGTCTTTCTGGTTTGGGTACTTATACTTTTGATACTTTAAGTACATGTCCTTGGTATGCGTACGTACTTTTCAGTGCAACACATGGTGTGACATTTTTAGTTTTACTTATGTAAAGGATCTGAAACGTGTTCCATCAGCCTGAAGGTCAGAGAGCAAGACCAGAAACGACTTGTTCACATTTGGTAAAGAGTGGAGTTGGGAGGAGCTACTCCAAATAGGGGGTGTTGGGTAAAGCCCCCTCATTCTACCCCTGTTTGCGTGCGCGCAGCCTCGCTACGTACGAACGTAAAGATCTTGCGTAATTGGGGATGTGGTCCGCCGCGCTGAGGAGAAAGTCTGTAAAGAGACACTGAGCAGTAGGCTGATTAAGAGCCACTTCCTTCCTCAGCCGGGGCAATAACATGGAGCTGGAGGGTTATAAATGCGAGCAAAACATTTTGTCAAACAAACAAAGCCGCACACTGCTGCAGCGCGCGACAACTTAAAGGGACAACACCGAGGCTGCAACATGAGGGATGTTACGGGACTCTTTGTTTTTGTGTTCCTGGTGGGACGAGCCGGCGGGACGGAGCCTAGTGCTGGGTACTGCATCGGGACTCAGTGTTTCACTGTGTTCCAACATCCCAGCGACTTTCCAGCTGCAGAGGACCAGTGCAGAGACCGAAACGGACACTTGATGACCGTGCGCTCCACTGTGGCTCATGATATTTTCAACATCTTGTTGTGGAACTTAACGGGGCGCTTCTGGATCGGTTTACGTCTTCCGAGCGGCTGCCCGGACGCTACTGCTGCGCTCAGAGGGTTCCAGTGGGTGAGCGGAGACAGCGAGAGTGACTTCTTCAACTGGGCACCGAGTTTTGACAGCAGCTGCTCTGCTCCTCACTGCGTCTCAGTTTCACAGGAGGACGAGTTTAAATGGGTCCAGGAGCCATGCCGCGAGCACGCGGACGGGTTTCTCTGTGAGTACACCTTCACGGACCCGTGCACGTTTCTGGCGGTTGCAGCCGGTGGGTCTGTCACTTACAAGGTCCCCATGGGGTTTGAGGGCGAGGACGTGCTTTCTCTGCCGCCTGGAAGCATCGCCATCCGGATGCCGGCTGAGACTAAATACGTGTGCTTCTCCAGGCAGTGGCTGCAGGCGCCCTGGAGCTGTGAGATACAAGAAGGAGGCTGCGAGCACAAATGCGCAGAGGACCCCAACAATGTGCCCTCCTGCTACTGCCCGTCCGGACAGAGCGTCAACCCCGCAAATAAAGTCACCTGCGAAGTGGACATAGATGACCCGTGCCTGCCCCTGCAATGCGCGCACGCCTGCTACAAGGCCGGAGACTCGTACGCGTGCATGTGTGACCACGGGTTTAAACTGGCGCAGGACGGCAGGTCGTGCGTCGACTTCAATGACTGCAGGGACGCGCGGCAGTGTCCTGGGGAGAACTTCGTGTGCGTCAACACCGTCGGCGGCTTCCAGTGCGTGTGCAAGGATGGATACGTGATGAGAGGCAGTCTGTGCGTCGACGTGGATGAGTGCGTGTCCGCTCCATGTGAGCACATGTGCACCAACACTCCCGGCAGCTACAAGTGCTCCTGTTATGATGGATATATAGAGGACCCGACGGCGCCGAATAAGTGTAAACTGCACTGCGGAAAGGAGGAATGCCCCGCCGAGTGCGACCCCAACGACCGCTTCCAGTGCTACTGCCCGGACGGGTACGTGGCGGAGGAGCGGGAGGACCACACGGTGTGCATAGACATAGACGAGTGCTCTTTCTTTTATTGTGATCAAGACTGTAAAAACACTTTCGGCAGTTATGTGTGCTCGTGCTCTCGCGGATACACCCTGGTTGGTCAGTACAGGTGCGTAAAAAACGAGGATGATACGGACACAGATGGAAGCATGGAGGGCTCCGGGGTGAGCACGACTCCCAGCATCCCCTCAACATCACCCGCGCCACAACCGGAGCCAACAACTCAGCCTTCAGGAGTGTCGGTGGGGGGTCTCGTGGGGATAATAGTGTGCACTGTGTTTTTTATAGTGCTGGTGGTGGTTGTGGCTCACTACCTGCTCAGCGACAAAGGGAAGACAGAGAGCGCCAAAGCTCCAGAGGGCGAAGCGCACGGTTTACATCGAGTGACGAGTGACGCGTATAAGACAGAAAAGAGACAGTTAAAGCACGACATGTGAATGTACAGGTCAAGCCTCGTGCCAACTGCAGAGCAGGCGCGTGCACAGACAGACCCCAGGTGGTGCTCAAGTAGCTGCCCTTTGGACTTTTTTTATTAAGTGTTTTATTAAAAAGACAAGACAAGCAAAAAATAATAATAATAATAAGTTAACAGCATTCTTAAGTGTGCAGTTAACCCTTTAAAACCTGTATTGACAGCATTGTTCTTGTGCTGCTTTGAGACGCTTTTCACAAGCATCTAAACATTTGAAATCTGAGCAAATTGGTTTGATTTCTTTCAAAAACTTGGAGAAAAAAAGGCAATCAGCAACTTGGCAAGAGATGCCAGCAAACTGCAAGAAAAATACTTGAAAACTAGATTAAAGAGAGACAGACAGAGGGAGAGGGAGAGTTATTAGAAATAAGGAAACAAATCCAGAAAACTCTGTTTATTTGAAATACATTGAATTTATGATTATCAAAATTAGATATTTGTAATTGTCTGTATAATTGTGTTTTGTGTTTTTATTATATGTAGATTTTTAAAATTATTTTTGTTGCTAATTTTCAGGTATTTTTTTGGAACTTTTTAGTAATTTCTTGCAAATTTAATGTAATATTCTGTTCATTTGCTCCTTACCTTCTTTTCATGTTTTTGAAAGACACAAGCTGCTCATGTTTCAAAGGGTAAAATTAAATAAATTAAAAACTCAGATTTACAAAGAGCGGGAGGCATTTACAGCTCAGCTGGTTACCTTTCAGTTTCAATTATCATCATTATTTTAGGTAATATACTTTTTGTATTTGTTTGTTTGGATAATTTTCTCTTTGTTTTGTACTTTTGATCAATTTCTTTCTAATCTTTGGGTCATGCCCTCTTAAGTTGCTCAGCTTCATGTGATTTTCAAAGAAATCAAGCCAATTTGTGTTTCAAAGTGTTACATTTCACTGCAAATGACAAAATGACATCCTCATGTCCATCACTGTAGGGGTATTCAAATAAGTGAAGGATGTGCTGCTGTATTAAACACTATTTTTTTACTAATTTAAAATGAGAGGGGTTCCCTTTTTTGCTTGAGCACCACCACCCCCCAAAATGTCTGTGCATGACCCCACTGCAGAGACTGTGTGTCCGCTTTGAATGATGTCAGTTTCACAGCCAGACAGTCAGGAAGCAATGTGGTGATGCCACAAGATACAAAGCCAATTTAAACTCAAGACATCAGAGGTATTATACAATTGTTCAAGTTTTCTGTGAGGATGGGTGCCCCCTGCATCGGAGGACTGGATTTATCCACCATTCAGTTCACACACACACACACACACACACACACACACACACACACACACACACACACCAGATACAGTGTAATTAACTACGACAAAGAACTTTGTTTTGAAGTTTGTGCTGGAACATTATTAAATTGTGAAGGAAGGATACGCCTGTTTTTTTCTTGGGATTACTGTCACAGCAAATCTGTCTTTGGACAGGTTGACTGCTCCACCTTGTGGAGACACCAGGGAATTACAGGTCATGTGTGAAGAAAGAATATTACATTCACAGTGTGCAGCCAGCACTGTTGCCTCACAGTGAGAGGGTCTCTCGTTCGAATCCCGGTTGGAACGGGCTTTGGTTCGGGTGTGGGCCCTTCTGTGTGGAGTTTGCATGTTCTCCCCGTGTCTGCGTGGGTTCTCTCCGGGGTCTCCGGCTTCCTCCCACAGTCCAAAGACATGCAGCTCAGGTTGATTGGTGGCTCTAAATTGTCCTTAGGTGTGACTGTGAGCGTGTACGGTTGTCTGTCTATATGTGTCGGCCCTGCAATAGTCTGGTGACCTGTCCAGGGTGACCCCGCCTTCTGCCCGATGACGGCTGCGATTGGCTCCAGCCCCCCCGCGACCCTTACGAGGACAGGCGATTACAGAAAATGACTGACTGACTGACAGTGTGCAGCCCGTGTCTCTTTAACCCTTTGAAATTTGAGCAGTTTATTTCAAAACATGGGGAGAAGGGCATGTAAAACCAGAGAAGTGACCTGAAAATTAGCAAGAAATCTGTAAATATATATATATATATATATATATATATATATATATATATATATATATATATATATATATATATATATATATATATATATATATAAAAAAAATAATGTGTGGGTGCCTGGTGGCTCAATGGATAGAGCGGTGCCCCATATACAGAGGTTGTGTCCTGGCTGCAGCAGTGGCGGGTTCGATTCTCTATCTCCCCTTTCATGCTTAAACTGTCCTGTCCATTAAAGGCAATAAATACCAAAAAAAAATCTTAAAATGAAAATGTAGAACATAAAAAAAGACAGAGACAAACAAGACTTGGAAAAAACTCTCTTACCCTTTGAAACTTAAGCAAATTGGCTTAATTTCTCTCAAAACATAGAATGAAGGCAACAAGCAACATAAGATGTAGTGATTCAAAAATTACCAAGAAATTAGTAAAAAGTAATAAAACAATCTCAACATTTTTTAAATAAATAAATAAATAAATAAATAAATCGTAGTTAAAATGATACAATTCTGTAACATCATTCTAAATATGCGATTATGCTAAATATAAATTCTTTTTTTCCCTTGCTGTTTTCTTTTTTTCCCCTAGACATTTTCCATTGCTTTATAAATAAAATACAATTTTGAATATACTAGTTTCTTGCAATTTGTGGAATATTTTTGCCATGGTTGCAAAAGAAATCAAATGTTTCAAAGGTTTAAAGACTTGTTAAAGGTGTCTGAAAGCATCATAAAAAATGATGTTGCTCCAGGTTTAAGGGGTTAAATTGCAGCCACATCCCCTTAAATTAAGACTTTTTTTCATGTCTTAGTTCCTCCCACCTGAAGAGATGCAAGAAAACCATGCACGAAGAGAGGAATGGAGGAAATGTAAAACTCCTGAGTTGAATCTCTGATGTGTCTGATGTGTGTAACTCTCATGTTGTGATGGATCATCAGTTTGATCAGCTGCAGCAGCATCCAATCAAAAACTGGTACTGAACACTCCTCAAAACACAAAGAAAAGCCTTCAAGATGGCACATCAGGACAACTTTGGCCTGAGCCAGCCCTAACTATAAGCTTTGTCAAAGAGGAAAGTCTTGGGTCTACTCTTAAATGTGGAGACAGTGTCTGCCTCCTGGACCGAAACTGGAAGATGGTTCCACAGAAGAGGAGCCTGATAGCTAAAGGCTCTGGCTCCCATTCTGCCCAAAGCAGCACTAATATTAGCCAGGTAATAGTAGAGAAGAAGACGTAATTGCACTACTACTACTACTTCTAGTATATATATATATATATATGTATATATATATATATATATATATATATATATATATATATATATATATATATATATATATATATATATATATATATATATATATATATATATATATATATATGTATGTATGTATGTGTATATATATATATATATATATAGTACTGTGCAAAAGTCTTAGGCCACTTTGAACTTTATTTTAGCAAAGTTTTAATGACCATACATATTTATTTCTCAGTTGTTTCTTTAGTAAAATACAACCAGTATATAGTATTAAAATGCAAATATTTCAGAATAAAACAACCTAATCAGGCTTAAGTTGCAAATATTTACTGTGATCTCCATTTCCACTTAGCATGTCATGAACTCTCTTAGGCAGGCAATATGAGATTTAAAATACTAATCCTCTGGTGTATTTACACCAGGTAGCATTCAAGACATGTCCAAAGCTGAAAATTGATTGTTTGAGCGACCTTTTGTTATGTTTGTATGATTCCATGTTTCCACTAAATATTGACTTCAGTCAGAAGAAGCCATTTTCGTTTAGACTTTTTTGCTGTTTTAAAACATTGTACATGTTTTCTGTATTCTTTGTATCTTCATAAAGAGACTAAGCAATAAATATATATATATTATGTCCTCATTACAACTTTTCTAAAACAAAAAATCCATGGTGGCCTAAGATTTTTGCACAGTACTGTATATATATATATGTATATGATGAAAATATTGAAAATATCATGAAAATGTCTTTATATATTATGTCAACCAAAATATCATTACAAAGTCAGAAAGTCAGAATACGTGGGCAGATCCACACAGTCTGACCGGAGGACAAACACAGTGAAGGAGTTTCACAGTCTGCACGGTAAGACTTTCACTTCATTATCACGGTAAACTTTCAAATAACTATCTGTGACTCCATTCTTTTGTCGGTTTCTATAGTTTTCTGTAGTTATTTGTCCGTTCTTGACTCTTCCATACCCACTGTAACAAAGTATTGCTTAATAAACACTCAGTCTGTGTCTGTTCACACGTGAACGCAAAGCCTACTGAAACCTTTCAGTGAAGAACAGCATGAGAAGTTATTTCAAAGCTTTGTAGAGACTTTAAAGTGAAGCTACGAACACCCACTAGTTAATTAAGGAGACTATTAGTTGATACACAGAAGAAGTGTCGTTTATGACAGAAGTTATAAACTGATGGGCAGAGTCGCTGCTGTGCCTGATGAGTGCCATAAGCAGAATTATTTGCTGCTGGTGTTGCCAGCGTGTCAAGCTGCGCACATTTATCTTTATGCATATCCTATTACAGTAGACTGAACTGATTTATGCGCTTTGCTTTTCATACTTCCTCTTTATGACACTGTTATTTCATCATATGCAAAGTTTCAATTAGACCACAGGGGGAGCAACTGAGGAGGGATACCTCTTCTAGGACAGACAGATGTGTAATTGATGTTGTTAAAAACAATTAAATTACAGTAGATGACAAAATGATACATAGGAGAGAGGGGTCAACTGACTTTTTAGTCAGCATACTACACTATGACATTTTAATGAAACTTTTGGCAAGATACTATACTACAGAGTTTTTATCAGTGGGCCGTCTCCCCCACAGTCTGACGGCAACTGAGGTAAGGGGGAATGCCTGCAATTCTGTTGACCTCTAAATGTGCTGAACTGAATTTAAATAACATTTCTCTAGAGAGAAATGTTATTTATTAATTTAATTATTTATTTTCTCTCTTTTTTCTTTTTCTTTTTTCTTATTATTTCCCCTTACTTTATTTTGCTTAATCTTTCTCTTTTGCCCACTCCACATGCTGTAATCCATCCCAACTTCCTAACTGCATCACCAACACATTTGCTTGCACGCATTCACACACACACACACATACACACACACACACAGCCATTTAACACTGTCAGTATACACTGTACTAATGCTATTATGCCTGTTTCTCTGTTGTGTCAACTGTTGTTGTCTTTTTTCCCACACAGTATTGTCTTTGTAATGTCCTCCACTTAATTTGTATCTGCATCACTTTAAAAAAAAGTAATCATGATATTCTGAGCAACATACTATCCTAGGACATCTTTTTTTTATGTTTTTTGGATGATAAACTCTATTATGACATTTTTATATTTTTAACAACATACTATACCATGGTGCTTTTATGATATTTTGAGTCACACGATATCCTTTAACATACTATCCTTTTTGTGATTTTTTATTTTATTTTATTTTTTTATGACAAGCTATAGTATTATACTTTCATGATTTTTCGGACAATATACTATGATGTGACTTTTTATGATATTTCGAGGGACATACTTTACTATGACGTTTTCATGATATTTTCAGTGACTTTTTTGGATAACATACTATCTTATGACTTTTTTATGATGCTTTGAAGAACATACTATAGGATGAGGTTTTTAAGATCTCTTAGGCGACATACTATACTATGACAATTTGATGATAATTTGAGCAACATAATATAACGTTTTTATGACATTTTGAGCAACATAATATACTATGACATTTTTATGATTATTTTTGTATGATATAGAGACATCTGACAAAAATAGAAGCCTTGAGTATCTGATCCGCAAGGATCCGGACTGACGGAGCTGCGACACAGTCAATTCACAACATAGTGGAGCTAGTGGAAGTAAACATGTAGCCTAGAGTGTAATCTCTTTGCTTTGTCTGCCGTGACAGATCGGAGCCGGACCAATCACGGATCTGGTGGAATATGGCCGTAACACTGCATCCAGCCACGTTTTCACCTGACGCCGTTCATTGGCATGTCATGTGCCCCCCCAAAGGTGCCATTTAGCATCGCAAACTTTAGCCAAAAACACAGACAAAGCGGTTTTATTTAAGAAATTCAGAATGAAAATGGGCTGATTTACCATACATGTGTGAAAGTGGCATTAATCTTCACATTTAACTCTCCTAAAAAATTTAACGATTCCTCTAACCATAGAGCGCACTCATTTCTTAAATTTATGGAAAATTTTTAACTTCCTACTTGCAGGTACCCACATGCTACCCATCATGCACTTTGGCTGGTCTTGTGGCTAATTGCGCCTCACAGCACCTCCACTGGGTTCCTGCTCTGCCTCCCAACATCACCCACCTCTACCTGGAGTTTAACTACATCAGTGAGATCAACAGCAGCGCGCTCAGAGGCTATGACCAGCTGCAACAAATAGATCTTGGGAAGCAGAATGTGCAGCTCACCATAAGGAACAACTCTTTCTTCAGGCAGAGAAAACTGACAAAGTTGGAAATAATGGAAGATGCAGCAGCATCACGACTGCAGACTGGAAAAGGCTTGACAAACTTGAGGCAGCTTGAGATACAGACGACCAGCTCTGTCCTGGGGTGCCCTCTTGATCCAGGACAGGTGATGGGAGAAAGGAGGACGATCACCAAGTTGTCCTCCATGCTGGAAAATGACTCCCACTAACTGCACTGGAAAGCCCCTTCAGCAACAGACTGCTCCATCCAAAGTGTGTGAAGGGAGCAGCATTGCAGGTCCTTCCTTCCTGCTGCTGTCAGACTATAAAACCAGCACTGCTCCCAGTAGACCACACACATACGCACCAACTGGACTTATTTCAAAAGTGCATTTTTCACAAGCGCAATTATCCTCCATGTGCAATTGGTTTACATATTTTTTTTTATATTTTTCTAGACTGTTGAATTGGCACCTTGGAATGTTACTAATTTTATGTTACCATTTTTTGCACCTTGTTTTTTTTATTATACCTAGCACCTTGTTTTTTTTTTATCATTTAATATCTTTTTATATTTGTAGTTATTTTTTTGCAACTCCTGAAACCATAAATGAGGAAGGTGTCTTCGGAACAGGGACAGGACATTTTGCTACTGGGAAGTTGCAGCATTTGTGTGTAGTGTCAGACTAAGAAAAGAGCGAGAGCAGGCTGACTGCTCTCAGATCAGATGTTAGTTTGCAGCAGTGTGGTGGGCAGATCCACACAATCTGACCGGAGGACAAACACAGTGAAGGAGTTTCACAGTCTGCACGGTAAGACTTCCACTTCATTATCACGGTAAACTTTCAAATAACTATCTGTGACTCCATTCATTTGTTGGCTTCTATAGTTTCTCACGTTCTGTAGAGTCACTAAAATACTTGGACTATTTGTGCATGTCTCTTCTTGACTCTTGCATACCCATTGTGACAAAGTATTGTGTAATAAACACTCAGTCTTACTCAAAGCTTCCTGAAAGGTGAACAACAGCTCGATGAGAAGTTAAAAAGTGTTAAGAGACATTAAAGTGAAGCTAACATGTAATAGTCTATGGAAGGATTATTATGCTGATACACAGAAGAAGTGTCTTTTATGATTGAAGTTATATAAACTCATGGACAGAGTAATTGTGATGCTCACATATAACAAGCAAAGTTATATACTACATACTATAATATATACACGTTTGTTTTCATGTGTCTATTTTCATTAATGTATTTTAGATTTTACTGTATTTCAGTGCTTACTGCTTATTTTGTAATTGTTTCTCTCTTGATTAGTTCGGCTTAAATTTTGTCTGTCAGTTCTTAGTTTGGCTCTGATAGGTATTATTATATATCTGATATATATATATATATATATATATATATATATATACATATATATGTATATATATATACTGTATTACTTCTGGCCCTATGATGTTTGGGTTTTTAAAAAATTGAAAAATCTGAATTGAATTTTAAAAAAAAAAGAATGGTCAAAACTGATGCAGAGGTCTCAACCAAATTACACCTACCTTCTCATAGTGCAGCTTGATAGTGTGTTACATTTTTAAAATTGTTTTGGACTGTACTGTACAATAATATGACTGTAATATTTGTATGATATTTTGGACCACATACCATTCTGAGATATTTTTAAAATTTGTATGACATCTTATACTATGACATTTTCAGGACTTCAGAAGGCTTCTGCAGAGCCACAAAAAATATTATTCAGCTGTTTTCACAGGGGCTGTACTGTTCGGTGTAAATATGTCATTTAATTTCCATGTGATTCAGTTGTTTAGGAGAAGGTAAGGGAACTTTAAAGTGACCTTAAAAGAAAAGCTTAACATGTCAGTGCACTAAAGCTAATAAAGTACAATAGTATCTGGCATGGCAGCTGGGAGGTGCCACAGTTGTAATTACAACATGACACATTCCAGTTATAAGCTCAAAGCAAACATGTCAACTACTTGAATGAAGCTTTGCTGCTGCGGCTTTTGTTACGTATGAATGGTTGTATAGTGAGCAGTGAGCAGCAGTGAAACATTAACCAACCAATGCAAACAATCTGGCACTTTTTCTCTATGAACCTAATGACTTTTTGGAATGATTTAGTACAAGACTATGACTTTTTTGTGATTTTAGACATACTATACTATGACGTTTTCATGATATTTTGAGCTTCTTACTATACCATGAAGTTTTTATGATATTTTGAGCGACAAATAATGACATTTTAAAGAAAATTTGAGCGACAGCTATTCTGTGAAGTTTTTTATCATATTTTTTGCGACATACCATACTATGATATTTTTATGATATTTTGACAACATACTATACTATGACAATTTTATGATTGTTTTGAACGACATACTATACTCTGACGTTTTTAATGTAATTTTAGAGACATACAAATCTGTGATATTTTTTTATGTCAAGTGAAGTCAGTTTTATTTATAAAGCTCACGATCACAAATGTAGTGGACTGCCTTGGCGTGGTCATTACATTTTTTCTCTGAGAAACTCCAGAGCTCAACGTCCCCTGGGCAAGTGGGGGACACGTCAAGAGACACTGTTTTGCAACCCAAAACATCTGACAGAGGGTTGCTAATTAATTTAACTGATATTCGATGTAGGCATCTGCAAACACATTCTGCTTTTAAGCCACAGAAAGTGTCAGTACTTGTACAAGTACTTGGTCCTTTTCAGCACAAGATGCGTGGGAGATAGATACTCTTGAGGCCACATCCAGCATACCACAGGATGTAAGATATCTGAATGACCTCCTGGGGTTACTCAGGCACTTAAAGCAACAGTCATTCATTGCCCCCTCTGCTGAGTCAAAAGGCAGAACATGTTGTAAGTCTTTATAAATCCTAGTGTTGAGACTAACATCTGACAGAATCGCTTGGACCTAGGTTGTGAGTTAAAGTTTAACTTAATTCTCTAATCCTTCTCTTTGTAGGTAAGAGTTTGTCTATGTACTTTGAGGAAGAAGTAGGACCAACTCCCATTTTTTTATCATTTAATTTGAATAATTTAGGTAAAAGCATGTTTTATTCCCTTTTTTGTGATGAAGCCCCATTGCCATCTAAGTGACCTTAATCATCATTAATCTCGTAACCAACTTTATAGTTACATCTTATTTTGCATTCATTGTATAATGTTAAAAAGTAATCCTATATCTAAGTAATCACCAAGTTTGTTAGGATCCATGGTACAATGTTATGTTATGTGTGGTCATTTAACAGAATTGAGCAAAGGATCTTCAGAATCATGTGTTACGTTATAAATTGCCTTTAGGTCTCCTAACATGTATTTGAAGTTACTGTGATGAGACTATAGTGGTGAGGAGATACGTGAATTTATACACCACGGGTTAGATCGCGTAATTCGTCATAAAGTTCAGAGACATAAATGTCTCCTAAATTACATTAGGTCTTTTAGAAACTAATTCCAGATGTGCGATCACTCGGTGCAAAAGTTCGCTAACTCCGCCTTCCATCCGCACCCCCAAATCGAAAGATAAAAACTGAGTGAGCTTCTCAAGTTCTCGCTCTCTCTCAGCTTTCGCCTCTCAAGTTTTTCGCTCTTCTCAAGGCTTCTCGTCTTCTCTCTTCTGAAGTTTTTCTTCGCTCCTTTTTACCGCGGCGCGTCTCGTGCATCCGCGCTCGCAACTTTTTCTTTTCTTCAATTTTATAAGCGGAGCCGCAACAGCTCACCAGAGCTTTGCTGAACTTTAACTTTTGAAGCCATTTTCTTTTAAATCTCTTTGACGCTTTTCTTTATACCAGTTTTTGGTCAGTAAAGACACTTTTGTAATTCGTTTTAAGTAAAATCAAATTAATAATTTAAAGTGACTCCCTCAGACCAATGGGACTACTTTTGATTATTTCTGCGAGTTTTAATTGAGAAGGACACTCCGCGATTCGCCGTCAACTCTGCCACGGATCTGGAAGCAACACCTGCTGCACAAACTATCAGCATCCGTTGCCTGCCCTTAAGGACTTTGTTTAAAGACTTTTACCAGTTCGCTGAGGCGAACACCGAGGCCAGTTAAAGACCGCCGCACACCGACTCCACCTGCCCGGCCGCCGCCGCCTTTCAGCGGGTCACCTCGTCTGGAAGACGCACCGCAGCTCTCCCCTGGAGTGACGCTAGGACCTGGACCTCCCCGGAGAAGTCTAATCAAGTCGGCAAAAGTAGGCAGAATAACATTTTCTAGTGATCAGAGTTGATGTCGTATAGTGAAGCTTTAATGCCAAATTTCTAAATTCTACGTCACCGTTCAGTGCGCATCCACGCTTTAGACGGTCACGTATTTCTCCCACTATCATCCATAATTAATTATTTACATCACCTGAACATACATCACTTAGGTTCCCTTTCATTTGTTCACTGTCCTCTATATATCATACTATTTTCTCTATTTACTCTTCATTTTATTAGTCTAAATAAATTATTCTCATTTATCGCCAAGTCATCATCTGTGGATATTATTTCATGAGAGAAACAAGATCAATGTATACAGGATAAACGGTACAGATTATGAGATTGATTAAAGTAATGACATGTCTTAACACTGTCACAATTTAACATTTAATTTTCTCCTGAATGGAGAATGGTGCCCCTTTTACCTTCACGAGTGCAAAATCCAAATTCTAACGTAGTTATTAATAACCGCTACACAAATCACAGTTTGCCTCAGAGGGCTTTACAGCATACGACATCCCTCTGCCCTTAGACCCTCACATCGACTAAAAGACAACCCCCCCCCCCCCCAAAAAAAAAAAACTTTAACGGGGGGAATAAAATGGTAGAAACCTCAGGAAGAGCAACTGAGGAGACATCCCTCTTCCAGGACAGACATACGTGCAATAGCTATATAGCTTAGCTTTTCTCTTTCCTTCATAACAATGTCATGAAGGAAAGAGAAAAAGAGAGAGAGGAAGAGAGAGGGGGAGAGATGCATAGCAATCATGGTAACAATAGCATATCACATAACAATAGTGATAGATTATCAAGTGTTGATAAGAATCCCATGCATATATTAATAATGGAGGCATGACTCGTAATAATGGCAGTAGAAGGTCATGTCGACCAGGATCATGGAACAGCGCAGTCAAGGCCCATAACACAGGCACAGCATCAGACAGGACCACAGCAACAGCACAACCAAGAACATGATCCAGGCAAGCCGGAGTTACATCATGAGGGCAGCCGCAGCACAAGCATGGTCAAAAGCAGGATCACAGCATCAGCACAGCTATCACTACGATCCGGACGCAACCAAGTTTGCAGCCAAGATCGGAAAACTATGAAACAAGGGAGCACAAATGCTCCGGAGAAGAAGCCAAGTTAGTGTATGGTGTTTGTAGAAACATACCATACTAATATTTTATGATATTTTGACTGAAAAACTATACTATGATGATTTTGATGATTTTTGGACAACATACTAACCTATGATGTTATTTAGGATTTTTGGATGACATACTCTACTATGAGGATTTTTTAATGATTTTTTGACGACATACTATACTACGATGTTTTGTTTTGTTCTTTTTTTGGTTGACTATAGTGTGACCTTTCGGTCATATTTTGGTTGACATACCGACGATGCACTATGGTATGACTTTCTGGTCATATTTTGGACCACATGCCATACTATGATTTTTTTTGGTCATATTTTGGACGATATACAAAATTATGACTTTTTGGTCATATTCTGGATGTCATACTATAGTATAACTTTTTGGTCATATTTTACGACTATAGTATTACCTTTCAGACATATTTCGGACAACATACTATAGTATGACTGTTGGGTCATATTTTGAACGACATGCTTTGGTATAACCTTTTGGTCATATTTTTGACGACATGCTATACCATGACTTTTTGGTCGTATTTTAGACGACGGACTACAGTTTGACTTTCTAGTCATATTTTGGACCACATACCCTAGTATGACTTTTTTGACATATTTTGGAAATCTCACTATAGTATGACTTTTTGGTCCTATTTTGGACGGCATACAATAGTGTGACTTTTTGGTCATTTTTGAGACAACATACTATAGTAGGACCTTTTGGTTATATTGTGGACGTCATACAAGTCAAGTCAAGTCAATTTTATTTATAGAGCCCATTATCACAAAACATGGTTTGCCTCAGTGGGCTGTACAGTTTACGACATCCCTCTGCCCTTAGACCCTCACATCACCCAAGGAAAAACTCCCGAAAAAGAACCCCTGTAACGGGGGGAAAAAAAGGAAGAAACCTCAGGAAGAGCAGTAGAGGATGATGAGGGATCCCTCTTCCAGGACGGACAGACGTGCAATAGATGTCGTAAATAACAAATGAAATACAATCATGGCAAAAAGGAAAGAGAAAGAGAGAGGGGAGGAGAGGGGGAGAGAGGTTGAGAGAGGGGGAGAGAGGCACAGCAATAGTAGAAACAGATGCATGTCATATTACAATAATGATAGATGTGAAATCAAACGAAGTCTCAAACGAAAGTATAACTTTTTGGTTGTATTTTGGATGACATACTATATTATGACTTTTTCGTCATAGTTTGCATGACATACTGTGGTCGTATTTTGGACCACATACTCTAGTATGACTTTTTGATGATATTTTGGACGATACTATATACTATATACTATGACTTTTTGGTCATATTTTGGACCTCATACTACAGTATGACTTTCTGGTCATATTTTGGACCACATACTATACGATGACTTTTTGGTCATATTTTGGACCACATACTACACTATGACTTTTTGGTCATATTTTGAATGACATACTATAGAATGGCTTTTTGGTCATGACTTTTGGTCAAATTTTGGACCACATACTATATTATGACTTTTTGGTCATATTTTGGACCAAATACTAAACTATACTATACTATACTATACGATTCCAGTTAGTGGGGGACGTGCCCGAGGTGAGTTGCAGAGCGCAGCACTGTGTACAAATATTGTTCATTAATGCCTGTAAGTCCACTGTATGAACATTAAATGCACTGTTATGTAGGGAAATGTTCGGGAGGAGAGTTATGAGTGGGTTGCTGTGCACTTTTATGTGCTAAAATATTCATACAGCGATGACCCCAAGTCTGTCGATGGCCTGCTTGCCAAGGAGGTCAGGGACGGCTTCATGATCGGTCCGTTTGCTCATCCCCCTTTTCCGATGTTCCACATCAGCCTGCTCGGTGTCGCTACTCGAAAGTACTCCCGCAAGAACGCATTATAATGGGTCTCTCGGCTCCACATGGTTGCACTGTCCCTAGCATTAACAGCCTGATCCCCAGCGAGGATTTTTCCCTCCACAATGCCATGCCTTGGCCCTCATCAAACGTGCTGGGAAGTGTCCCTGGTTGTCTAAAGCGGACATCACCAGCGCTTTCAAGGTTCTCCTCCTGCACCCTGACTTCTGGCATTTCTTTGGTGTCCACTGGCGTCATGCTTATTACTTTGCCGTCAGGCTCACATTCAGGTGTATGAGCAGAAACTCTTCGACACCTTATCAGAAACGCTTTGCTGGATCCTGTCGAACAACCATAACCTTCTGTTCCTAGTCCATCTTTTGGACGACTTCCTTGTCGTCACCCCTCCCACTTCGCTGCCGGCTTCTAGTCTCACTGCTCTCATGACGGTTTTCTCGGACCTCGGCATCCCTTTGTCCGCTGAGAAGACTCAGGGCCCTGCCACCTTCTTTGAATTCCTCGGTGCCTCGATACGGTACTGTTTAAGAAGCTTTGAGAAGCTTAACCGCATATGCCTTTTGATCTCAAATTTTCTCCTTGCCCCGCGTTGTACCAAACGTCAGCTCCTTTCCGTCCTGGGCCACCTCAATTTTGCTCTCCGCATCGTTCCCCAGGGGCGGGCCTTCCTTTCTCACCTGTTGTCTGTCACTTCTTCTGTCCCATCGTTCATGACCTCCATCTTTCTTGACGTGCCGAGCCGTGCCGAGCTCCGCTTCTGGCTCTATCTCCTTGGCAATTGGAGTCTACTTCTTTTACAACGATCACCTGTCTCATCCTCAGGACATCAACCTGTTCACTGACACGGCTCTGTCTGCCGGTTTTGGGGGTTTTTACGATGGAAGATGGTTCGTAGGCAAATGGCCCCTGGAGTTGGAAGGAGACTGCCAGGTCACTTCATCTGCTCTCTCTGAGATCTACCCCATCATTGTTGCCGCCATGTTGTGGGGCCATGAATGGAGTCGCAAATCTGTCCTCATCTACTCAGACAATCTCACAGCAGTTGATATCATAAATAAAGGTCGCTCCAACTCACCATCTATCATGCTTTTCTTGCGTCGGCTAACCTGGCACTCTTTCAATCACCAGTACATCCTCCATGCAGCTCATGTCCTGGGCCATGTCAATGCCATAGCTGACTCAATGTCTCGTTTTTAAGATTTTTAACAGTGCTGCTGGCATTGATCAGGTTTTTAATTTCTCACCTTTCTTCAAGACGGTGGGAAAGACGGTGAGGTCATCAGGGCTCTCAAAGAACTGAATCCTTAATAAAACCTGCTTGCCCAGATTATTTACAGCCTCTTTTTTAAAAATGGCAGCGTAATTTATAAGTGTACCTTTGTGTCACATTTTTAATGTGACCTTGTCAACAAATACTATCCCAAAGGACTGGAAAACTGCCTTTGTTATTCCACTTCTGAAAGGAGGAGACCAAGTATTTTAAGCAATTACAGACCAATCTCTAAACTCTCTGTCCTGTGCAAAGGTGCTTGAATCTTTGGTCTCTAACCAATAAAAGAATACCTCTGACAAGGCCGAACGTAGACAAGAGCCCAAATGCACGACTCAAGAGACAAAAGGATCAAACACAAAACGATTTATTAAACAAAGTGCAACAAAAATTCTCTCACACAGAGAAATTGTGAACACTGAAAATCACTCGATGGAGGAAGCAAAAAACTTTCAAACACTAAAAAACAGAAAATCACTCAACTGAGGAAATAACTACTATCACAAAAATAACAAAGAGCTAACAAAGTAACAAACAAAACACTGTACTTGACCAGACTTTGAGGCAGAGCAAACAACAAACAAAACTTGACCTGACAATGGTTCTAGGCATGGAAATGGCACTGGTTCAATGACTCGACGGACAAGACGAATTGGCACAGGACAAGGGCGGGGGCCGACAATCACACTGGCGGGAAAACATACAAAGGGAGGAAGTCACCTGAAACGAGAGGAGAGTTAGAATTTTTTTTTTAAAACAGGAAATCACGAGACAACATAGACACGGGACAAAAAGAACAAATCAACATAAGCTTTTGAGTATCTTCAGTGTGCATTTGACAGAGACAAGAACAACTTGTAGAACAGCTTGTTCTAAACACAGACAAAACAAAACTTATGTTTTTCACCACCTTAAGAATATTTGGATCTGTTTTGTCTGAGAAAACTGTTCCCAGACACAGTTAACAAATTGAGTTGGTCTCTACTTTTAAATACTTTGGACAGCAAGTTGTCTTTTAAAGGACATATCCAGTATATTGCAAAAAAAACTGAAACTTTTATTTGGATTTTCTTATAGAAACAAGTCTTGTTTTTCTTTTTATGTGAAACACAGACTGACTGACCTTCTTACCGTTCATTGATTATGGTGATGTGCTTTACATGAATGCCTCTGCTCACTGTCTTCACATGCTGGATAACATGTATCACAGGGCTCTGAGATTCATACGAACTTTGGATATCTCACCCACCCCTGCGTTCTGTACTCAAAAGTGAGCTGACCTGCTTTATGTACACATCACCTGTGTTACTGGTATGTTTTTATTTTCAAGTCCATTATCAGCAAACTTCTTCCTTATTTATTGTCTCTTTTAAACCTGAAACATGGACAACACAATCTCCGTTCTAAGGACTTTTTGCGTTTTGAAGTTCCCAAAGTCTGAACAGAAATAGGAAAGAAAGCTTTCAGGTTTTCCGCTCCTGCTACATGGCACAATCTCCAGACTGATCTTCAGCTTCAAAACTTAGTGACCCTGAAACTGAGTTCAAAACTATGGTGAAATCCATTGAGCCCAGCCAGTCTGTGTGCAAATGTTTTACCTGACTGTGTCATTGTATTTTAATTTATGTGATTCTATGTGATTTTATGTTAATTTATTGTTCAAACTACTGATCTTGGCCAGGTCTCCCTTGAGGATGAGATCTGTGATCTCAGTGGGACCCTCAGGTACGTGAATAACATTGAGCGAAAAAATATAACAGTTGTGTGGTTTTTTTTTACAAACTGAACAATTAGAAGAGTGTAACCAGGAATTAATTAAAAACATGCAAGCTAACCTGATTCGAGGCTCTCGCTTGCTACAAATGAAGACAAAGTTAATATTTAGGAAAATATGCACATTCATGTTATAGCCAAGAATCAGATGAGAAGATTGATACTACTCTCAGATCTGTGAAGTAAGTTTTGAGCTGTAGCCAGAGGCTATAGCATGACTTTTTGGTCATATTTTGGATGACATACAATAGTATTTCCTATTGTTCATATTTTGAAACATAGACTATAGTATGACTTTTTAATTGTATTTAAGACCACGTACTATAGTTTGTCTTTTTGGTCATATTTTGAACCCCATGCCATAGTATGACTTTTTGGTCATATTTTGGATCACATACTATACTGTGACCCTTCGGTCATATTTTTGATGACATACTATACTATGACCATTTGTGATATTTTGGACGACTCACTAAAGTATGACTTTTTGGTCATATTTTGGACGACATACTATAGTATGACTTTTTGGTCATATTTTGCACCACATAAAACTGTATGATGTTTTTGTCATATTTTGGACCACTTACTGTAGTATGACTTTTTGGTCATATTGTTGTCATCATACTATAGTATGGCTTTTTGGTCATGTTTTAAGATGACATAGTATTGTATGATTTTTGGTCATATTTTGGACCACAAACTATCGTAAGACATTTTGATCAAATTTTTGACCACATACTAGACTATGAATTTTTAGTCATATTTCTGACCACATAATATAGTATGATCCTTTGGTCATATTTTTGATGACATACTAATGTATGACTTTTTGTTCATATTTTGGATGATACTATACTATGAACTTTTGTCAAGTCAATTCAAGTCAATTTTATTTATAGAGCCCATTATCACAAAACATGGTTTGGCTCAGATGGCTTTATAGTGTACTACATCCCTCTGCCCTTAGACCCTCACATCACCCAAGGAAAAACTCCAGAAAAAGAACCCCTGTTACGGGGGAAAAAAATGGAAGAAACCTCAGGAAGAGCGGTAGAGGATGATGAGGGATCCCTCTTCCAGGACGGACAGACGAGCAATAGATGTCGTAAATAACAAATGAAATACAATCATGGCAAAAAGGAAAGAGAAAGAGAGAGGGGGAGAGAGGGGGAGAGAGGCACAGAAATAATAGAAACAGATGCATGTAATATTACAATATCGACAGGTGTGAAATTATTAATTGCACTCTATGATGATGTTGAGGGTGATGATAAGAGTCTCATGCGTATATTGATAGGGAGGTGTCCAAAGGCAAGATCACAACATCGGCGCAACCAGGACCAGACCACAATCAGGGCGAGCAGGGGGCACAGTATCAGTACAGCCACAGCACGAGCACAACCAAAGGCAGGGTCGCAGCATCAGCACAGCTATCACCACGGTCAGGCACAGTCAAGGTTACGACCAGGATCCAGGAAAACTATGAAACAAGGGAGCAGGAATGCTCCCGAGAGGCGACGGGATTAGCATAGTGCAGTGCAACAGACCCAGGCTCTGTAATCGCGAGCCCCAGGTAGTGAGAGTACCACATGGCTATCACAGATGTTAGGCTAAGCTAAACTACTGAGGCTAAGCTAAGCTTGCAAATGGCAATGCAGTTAACAGATATGCATGATTTTCCAATGGCGGCACTGAGAGAAGGAAAAGGAGCTCAACGTATCAGAGGAAGTCCCCCGGCAGGTTAAACCTATGTCAGCCTAACTATGGGCTGGTCCAGGCAGCCTGAGCCAGCCCTAATTATAAGCTTTATCAAAGAGGAGGGTCTTAAGTCTACCCTTAAAAGTTGAAACGGTGTCTGCCTCCCTGACGTTTGGACTACAACTACTACATACCACTACTACTTTTGGAAACTCTTGGAACCACAAGTAATCCTGCATTTTCAGAGCGCAGTGATCTTGAGGGTTGGTAAGGAACTATGAGCTGTGACAGATAGGATGGAGCCTGACCATTTAGAGCTTTGTAAGTAAGGAGGAGGATTTTAAATTCAATCCTGGATTTCACAGCGAGCCAGTGCAAAGAAGCTAAAACAGGAGAAATATGATCCCTTTTCTTGCTTCCCATTAGAACACGAGCAGCGGCGCTCTGCACCAGCTGGAGAGACCAAAGAGATTTGTTGGGGCAACCAAATAATAGGGAGTTACAGTAATCCAGCCTAGAGGTGACAAATGCATGTACTAATTTTTCAGCATCTGTTTGGGACAGGAAATGTCTCATTTTTGCGATGTTACGCAAGTGAAAGAAAGCCGTCCTTGAAGTTTGTTTTATATGGTAGGCAAAAGATAAATCTTGATCAAATAAAACTCCCAGGTTCCCTATAGGCATTGCCATCTAGAGAAATTACATTGTTGGAAAAGGAGCTTCTGAAGTGTTTGGGGCCAATAACATTAACTTCAGTTTTGTCTGAATTCAACATCAGGAAATTACGGCTCATCCAGGGTTTTACATCTTTAAGACATGTTTGAAGTCTAGATAGCTGATCAGTTTAAATCTGGTTTCATAGATAGATATAATTGTATATCGTCAGCATAACAATGGAAATTTATAGAGTGTTTTATAATTATGTTGCCTAGAGGAAGCATATATAAAGTGAAAAGGATTGGTCCAAGCACAGAACCTTGTGGCACTCCAAAACAGACCTTAGTATGTGCGGAGGGTTGATCACTGATGTGAACAAATTGAGAACGATCTGATAAGTATGACTTAAACCAGGCTAGTGACGTTCCTTGAAGGCCAATTAAGTTTTCCAGTCTGTGCAGTAACATTTGATGGTCAGAGGTATCAAATGCAGCACTGAGATCTAATAGGATTAAAACAGAGACCAGACTTGTATCAGAAATGATAAATAAGTCGTTATTAATTTTTGCAAGTGCTATACTATGATGAACTCTGAAGTGACTGAAAGTCCTCGAATGAAATATTATCTTGGAGAAAGTCACAGAGTTGATGAGCAACCACTCTCTCAAGGATTTTAGAAATACAGGGTAGATTAGATATTGGTCTATAGTAAGCTAAAATCTCAGGGTTGAGAGTGGGCTTCTTTAGAAGGGGTTTAATGACAGCTACTTTAAAGGCCTGTGGTACATGTTGAAAAAATGACCGAAACAGGCAAGGCTATAGTATAGAAAAATGTCAAAATATGACATGTCCAAGAAACAGCTGAAAACACCTCAAAACAGCATAAAACTGTGTGCAGAGACGCGCCATAGTAGAAATGGGTACAACAACAGCCCAAAACACCATAATAATGCATGCTGAAAAAATGACTGAAAAAGGCAAGGCTAGAGTATGGAAAAATATCAAAATATGACAACTCCCAAAAACAGCTGTAAACACCTCAAAACAGCATAAAATAATGTGCAGAGATACGCCATAACATAAATTGGTGCAAAAACATGTTAATAACACCATAATAATGCATGTTGCAAAAATGACCGAAACAGGCAAGGCTATAGTATGGAAAAATTTTAAAATATAACATGTCCCAAAAACAGCTGAAATCACCTCAAAACAGCATAAAATAGCGTGCAGAGACGCGGCATAGCGGAAATTGGTGCAAAAACAGCCAATAACACAGTAATAATGTTTGTTGAAAAAATGAACGAGAAAGGCAAGGCTATAGTGAGGAAATATGTCAAAATATTACAACCCCCAAAACAAGCTGAAAAACCTCAAAACAGCACAAAATAGCGAGCAGAGTCGCCATAGCAGAAATTAGTGCAAAAACTGCCAAAAACGCCATAATAATACAAAAGGTATAGAAAATAACGTGCAGAGACGTGCCATAGCATAAATTGGTGCAAAAAAAGCCAACACCATAATAATGCATGTTGAAAAAATGACCAAAAAGGCAAGGCTATACTATAGAAAAATGTCAAAATATGACGTGTACTAAAAGCAGCTGAAAACACCTCAAAACAGCATAAAATAGCGTGCAGAGATGCACCATAGCATAAACTGTTGCAAAAACAGCCAATAATTCCATAATATTGCATGTTGAAAAAATGAATGAAAAAGGCAAGGCTATAGTATGGAAAAATTTCAAGATATGACGTGTCCTACAAACAGCTGAAAACACCTCAAAACAGCATAAAATGGTGCGCAGAGACGTGCCATAGCAGAAAATGGTGCAAAAACTGCCCAAAACACCATAATAATGCATATTGAAAAATTGACCGAAAAGGCAAGGCTATAGTATGGAAAAATGTCAAAATATGACATGTCCCAAAAACACCTGAAAAAACCTTGAAACAGCATAAAATACTGTGCAGAGATACGCCATAACATGAATTGGTCCAAAAACAGCCAATAACACCATAATAATGCAGTTGAAAAATGACCGAACAGGCAAGGCTACAGTAGGGAAAAATGTCAAAATATGACGTGTCCTAAAAACAGCTGAAAACACCTCAAAACAGCATAAAATAGCGAGCAGAGGCATCCCATAGCAGAAATTGGTGCAAAAACAGCCAATAACACCATAATAATGCATGTTGAAAAAATGACAGAATACTCAAGGCTATAGTATGTAAAATTTCAAAATATGACATGTCCCAAAAACAGCTGAAAACACCTCAAAACAGCATAAAACTGTGTGCAGAGACGTGCCATAGCAGAAATGGGTACAACAACAGCCCAAAACACCATAATAATGCATGTTGAATGAAAATGACTGAAAAGGAAAGGCTATACTATGGAAAAATGTCAAAATATGACAGCTTGCAAAAACAGCTGAAAACACCTCAAAACAGCACAAAATAGCGAGCAGAGACGCGCCATAGCAGAATATAGTGCAAAAACTGACAAAAACGGCATAATAGTGCATGTTGAAAAACTGACTGAAAAGGCAAGGCTATAGAATGGAAAAATGTCAAAATATGACATGTCCCAAAAACAGCTTTAAACACCTCAAAACAGTATAAAATAGTGTGCAGAGATACGCCATAACATAAACTGGTGCAAAAACAGCCAATAACACCATAATAATACATGTTGAAAAAATGACTGAAAAGGCAAGGCTATAGTATGGAAAAATGTCAAAATATGACAAGTCTGAAAAACAGCTGTAAACACCTCAAAAAAGAGACAGAGACGCGCCGTAACTGAAAATGGTGCAAAAACTGCCAAAAACTCCATAATGATGCATGTTGAAAAATTGACCGAAAAGGCAGGGCTATAGTATGGAAAAATGTCAAAATATGACATGTCCCAAAAACAACTCAAACCACCTTAAAACAGTATAAAATAGCATGCTAAGACAAGCCATAGCATGAAAACGTATAAATATGTCCAAAGGCACCATAATACAGCATGCCGAAAAAAATGAAAAAAATGACGAAAAAAGCAAGGCTACAGTAAGGCAAAAATGTCAAGATATGACATGTCCCAAAAACAGCATAAACCACCTCAAAACAGCATAAAATAGCTTACTGAGACATGCCATAGCATTTAAATGTGCAAAAATAGTCAAAAACACCATAATATAGCATGTCGAAAAAATGACGAAAAAAGCAAGGCTATAGTAAGGCAAAAATGTCAAAATATGACATGTCCCAAAAACAGCTCAAACCACCTCAAAACAGCATTAAATAGCGTGCTAAGACACGCAATAGTATTTGAATGTGCAAAAATAGTCAAAAACACCATAATATAGCATGTCGAAAAAATGACGAAAAAAGCAGGGCTATAGTAAGGCAAAAATGTCAAAATATGACATGTCCCAAAAACAGCTCAAACCACCTCAAAACAGCATTAAATAGCGTGCTAAGACATGCCATAGCATAAAAACGTATAAATATGTCCAAAAACACCATTATACAGCATGTCGAAAAATGACAAAAAAAGCAAGGCTATAGTAAGGCAAAAATGTCAAAATATGACATGTCCCAAAAACAGCTCAAACCACCTCAAAACAGCATAAAATAGCTTGCTGAGACACGCCATAGCATTTAAATGTGCAAAAAAAGTCAAAAACACGATAATATAGCATGTCGAAATAATGACGAAAAAAGCAAGGCTATAGCAAGGCAAAAATGTCAAAATATGACATGTCCCAAAAACAGCTCAAACCACCTCAAAACAGCATTAAATAGCTTGCTAAGGCACGCCATAGCATAAAACGTATAAATATGTCCAAAAACACCATAATACAGCATGTCGAAAAATGACGAAAAAAGCAAGGCTATAGTAAGGCAAAAATGTCAAAATATGACATGTCCCAAAAACAGCTCAAACCACCTCAAAACAGCATAAAATAGCTTGCTGAGACATGCCACAGCATTTAAATGTGCAAAAATAGTCAAACACCATTATACAGCATGTCGAAAAATGACGAAAAAAGCAAGGCTATAGTAAGGCAAAAATGTCAAAATATGACATGTCCCAAAAACAGCTCAAACCACCTCAAAACAGCGTAAAATAGCCTACTAAGACATGCCATAACATAAAAACGTATAAGTATGTCCAAAAACACCATAAAACAGCATGTCGAAAAAATGACGAAAAAAGCAAGGCTATAGTAAGGCAAAAATGTCAAAATATGACATGTCCCAAAAACAGCTCAAACCACCTCAAAACAGCATAAAATAGCGTGCTAAGACACGCCATAGCATAAAAACGTATAAATATGTCCAAAGACACCATTATACAGCATGTCGAAAAATGACGAAAAAAGCAAGGCTATAGTAAGGCAAAAATGTCAAAATATGACATGTCCCAAACACAGCTCAAACCACCTCAAAACAGCATAAAATAGCGTGCTAAGACACGCCATAGCATAAAAACGTAAAAATATGTCCAAAAACACCATAATACAGCATGTCGAAAAATGACGAAAAAAGCAAGGCTATAGTAAGGCAAAAATGTCAAAATATGACATGTCCCAAAAACAGCTCAAACCACCTCAAAACAGCATAAAATAGCGTGCTGAGACACGCCATAGCATTTAAATGTGCAAAAATAGTCAAAAACACCATAATATAGCATGTCGAAAAAATGACGAAAAAAGCAAGGCTATAGTAAGGCAAAAATGTCAAAATATGACATGTCCCAAAAAAAGCTCAAACAACCTCAAAATAGCGTAAAATAGCCTGCTAAGACATGCCATAACATAAAAACGTATAAGTATGTCCAAAAACACCATAAAACAGCATGTCGAAAAAATGACGAAAAAAGCAAGGCTATAGTAAGGCAAAAATGTCAAAATATGACATGTCCCAAAAACAGCTCAAATCATACCAAAACAGCATAAAATAGCGTGCTGAGACACGCCATAGCACTTAAATGTGCAAAAATAGTCAAAAACACCATAATATAGCATGTCGAAAAAAATGACGAAAAAAGCAAGGCTATAGTAAGGCCAAAATGTCAAAATATGACATGTCCCAAAAACAGCTCAAACCACCTCAAAACAGCATAAAATAGCCTGCTAAGACTCGCCATAGCATAAAAACGTATCAGTATGTCCAAATACACCATAAAACAGCATGTCGAAAAAATGACGAAAAAAGCAAGGCTATAGTAAGGCAAAAATGTCAAAATATGACATGTCCCAAAAACAGCTCAAACCACCTCAAAACAGCATAAAATGGCATGCTGAGACACGCCATAGCATTTAAATGTGCAAAAATAGTCAAAAACACCATAATATAACATGTCGAAAAAATGACGAAATAAGCAAGGCTATAGTAAGGCAAAAATGTCAAAATATGACATGTCCCAAAAACAGCTCAAACCACCTCAAAACAGCGTAAAATAGCCTGCTAAGACATGCCATAACATAAAACGTATAAATATGTCCAAAAACACCATAATACAGCATGTCGAAAAATGACGAAAAAAGCAAGGCTATAGCAAGGCAAAAATTTCAAAATATGACATGTCCCAAAAACAGCTCAAATCACACCAAAACAGCATAAAATAGCGTGCTGAGACATACCATAGCATTTAAATGTGCAAAAATAGTCAAAAACACCATTATACAGCATGTCGAAAAATGACGAAAAAAGCAAGGCTATAGTAAGGCAAAAATGTCAAAATATGACATGTCCCAAAAACAGCTCAAACCACCTCAAAACAGCATAAAATAGCCTGCTAAGACATGCCATAACATAAAAACGTATAAGTATGTCCAAAAACACCATAAAACAGCATGTCGAAAAAATGACGAAAAAAGCAAGGCTATAGTAAGGCAAAAATGTCAAAATATGACATGTCCCAAAAACAGCTCAAACCACCTCAAAACAGCATAAAATAGCGTGCTGAGACACGCCATAGCATTTAAATGTGCAAAAATAGTCAAAAACACCATAATATAGCATGTCGAAAAAATGACGAAAAAAGCAAGGCTATAGCAAGGCAAAAATGTCAAAATATGACATGTCCCAAAAACAGCTCAAATCATACCAAAACAGCATAAAATAGCGTGCTGAGACACGCCATAGCACTTAAATGTGCAAAAATAGTCAAAAACACCATAATATAGCATGTCGAAAAAATGACGAAAAAAGCAAGGCTATAGTAAGGCCAAAATGTCAAAATATGACATGTCCCAAAAACAGCTCAAACCACCTCAAAACAGCATAAAATAGCCTGCTAAGACTCGCCATAGCATAAAAACGTATCAGTATGTCCAAATACACCATGAAACAGCATGTCGAAAAAATGACGAAAAAAGCAAGGCTATAGTAAGGCAAAAATGTCAAAATATGACATGTCCCAAAAACAGCTCAAACCACCTCAAAACAGCATACAATGGCATGCTGAGACACGCCATAGCATTTAGATGTGCAAAAATAGTCAAAAACACTATAAAACAGCATGTCGAAAAAATGACGAAAAAAGCAATGTTATAGTAAGGCAAAAATGTCAAAATATGACATGTCCCAAAAACAACTCAAACCACCTCAAAACAGCATTAAATAGCTTGCTGAGACACACCATAGCATTTAAATGTGCAAAAAAAGTCAAAAACACCATAATATAGCATGTCGAAAAAATGACGAAAAAAGCAAGGCTATAGCAAGGCAAAAATGTCAAAATATGACATGTCCCAAAAACAGCTCAAACCACCTCAAAACAGCGTAAAATAGCCTACTAAGACATGCCATAACATAAAAACGTATAAGTATGTCCAAAAACACCATAAAACAGCATGTCGAAAAAATGACGAACAGAGCAAGGCTATAGTAAGGCAAAAATGTCAAAATATGACATGTCCCAAAAACAGCTCAAACCACCTCAAAACAGCATAAAATGGCGTGCTGAGACACGCCATAGCATTTAAACGTGGAAAAATAGTCAAAAACACCATAATATAGCATGTCAAAAAAATGACGAAAAAAGCAAGGCTATAGTAAGGCAAAAATGTCAAAATATGACATGTCCCAAAAACAGCTCAAACCACCTCAAAACAGCATAAAATAGCCTGCTAAGACATGCCATAACATAAAAACGTATAAGTATGTCCAAATACACCATAAAACAGCATGTCGAAAAAATGACGAAAAAATCAAGGCTATAGTAAGGCAAAAATGTCAAAATATGACATGTCCCAAAAACAGCTCAAATCATACCAAAACAGCATAAAATAGTGTGCTGAGACACGCCATATCACTTAAATGTGCAAAAATAGTCAAAAACACCATAATATAACATGTCGAAAAAATGACGAAATAATCAAGGCTATAGTAAGGCAAAAATGTCAAAATATGACATGTCCCAAAAACAGCTCAAACCACCTCAAAACAGCGTAAAATAGCCTGCTAAGACATGCCATAACATAAAACGTATAAATATGTCCAAAAACACCATAATACAGCATGTCGAAAAATGACGAAAAAAGCAAGGCTATAGTAAGGCAAAAATGTCAAAATATGACATGTCCCAAAAACAGCTCAAATCACACCAAAACAGCATAAAATAGCGTGCTGAGACATGCCATAGCATTTAAATGTGCAAAAATAGTCAAAAACACCATAATATAGCATGTCGAAAAAATGACGAAAAAAGCAAGGCTATAGTAAGGCAAAAATGTCAAAATATGACATGTCCCAAAAACAGCTCAAACCACCTCAAAACAGCATTAAATAGCGTGCTAAGACACGCCATAGCATAAAAACGTATCAGTATGTCCAAATACACCATAAAACAGCATGTCGAAAAAATGACGAAAAAAGCAAGGCTATAGTAAGGCAAAAATGTCAAAATATGACATGTCCCAAAAACAGCTCAAACCACCTCAAAACAGCATAAAATAGCGTGCTAAGACACGCCATAACATAAAAACGTATAAGTATGTCCAAAAACACCATAAAACAGTATGTCGAAAAAATGACGAAAAAAGCAAGGCTATAGTAAGGCAAAAATTTCAAAATATGACATGTCCCAAAAACAGCTCAAATCACACCAAAACAGCATAAAATAGCGTGCTGAGACATGCCATAGCATTTAAATGTGCAAAAATAGTCAAAAACACCATAATATAGCATGTCGAAAAAATGACGAAAAAAGCAAGGCTATAGTAAGGCAAAAATGTCAAAATATGACATGTCCCAAAAACAGCTCAAACCACCTCAAAACAGCATAAAATAGCGTGCTAAGACATGCCATAGCATAAAAACGTATAAATATGTCCAAAGACACCATTATACAGCATGTCGAAAAATGACAAAAAAAGCAAGGCTATAGTAAGGCAAAAATGGCAAGATATGACATGTCCCAAAAACAGCTCAAAGCACCTCAAAACAGCATAAAATAGCCTGCTAAGACATGCCATGACATAAAAATGTATAAATATGTCCAAAAACACCATAAAACGGCATGTCAAAAAAATGACGAAAAATCAAGGCTATAGTAAGGCAAAAATGTCAAAATATGACATGTCCCAAAAACAGCTCAAAGCACACCAAAACAGCATAAAATAGCGTGCTGAGACACGCCATAGCATTTAAATGTGCAAAAAATAGTCGAAAACACCATAATATAGCATGTCGAAAAAATGACGAAAAAAGCAAGGCTATAGTAAGGCAAAAATGTCAAAATATGACATGTCCCAAAAACAGCTCAAACCACCTCAAAACAGCATAAAATAGCGTGCTGAGACACGCCATAGCACTTAAATGTGCAAAAATAGTCAAAAACACCATAATATAGCATGTCGAAAAATGACGAGAAAAGCAAGGCTATAGTAAGGCAAAAATGTCAAAATATGACATGTCCCAAAAACAGCTCAAACCACCTCAAAACAGCGTAAAATAGCCTGCTAAGACATGCCATAACATAAAACGTATAAATATGTCCAAAAACACCATAATACAGCATGTCGAAAAATGACGAAAAAAGCAAGGCTATAGCAAGGCAAAAATTTCAAAATATGACATGTCCCAAAAACAGCTCAAATCACACCAAAACAGCATAAAATAGCGTGCTGAGACATGCCATAGCATTTAAATGTGCAAAAATAGTCAAAAACACCATAATATAGCATGTCGAAAAAATGACGAAAAAAGCAAGGCTATAGTAAGGCAAAAATGTCAAAATATGACATGTCCCAAAAACAGCTCAAACCACCTCAGAACAGCATAAAATAGCGTGCTAAGACACGCCATAGCATAAAAACGTATAAATATGTCCAAAGACACCATTATACAGCATGTCGAAAAATGACGAAAAAAGCAAGGCTATAGTAAGGCAAAAATGTCAAAATATGACATGTCCCAAAAACAGCTCAAACCACCTCAAAACAGCATAAAATAGCGTGCTAAGACACGCCATAGCATAAAAACGTAAAAATATGTCCAAAAACACCATAATACAGCATGTCGAAAAATGACGAAAAAAGCAAGGCTATAGTAAGGCAAAAATGTCAAAATATGACATGTCCCAAAAACAGCTCAAACCACCTCAAAACAGCATAAAATAGCGTGCTGAGACATGCCATAGCATTTAAATGTGCAAAAATAGTCAAAAACACCATAATATAGCATGTCGAAAAAATGACGAAAAAAGCAAGGCTATAGTAAGGCAAAAATGTCAAAATATGACATGTCCCAAAAACAGCTCAAACCACCTCAAAACAGCATTAAATAGCGTGCTAAGACACGCCATAGCATAAAAACGTATAAATATGTCCAAAAACACCATTATACAGCATGTCGAAAAATGACAAAAAAAGCAAGGCAAAAGTAAGGCAAAAATGTCAAAATATGACATGTCCCAAAAACAGCTCAAACCACCTCAAAACAGCATAAAATAGCTTGCTGAGACACGCCATAGCATTTAAATGTGCAAAAAAAGTCAAAAACACCATAATATAGCATGTCGAAATAATGACGAAAAAAGCAAGGCTATAGCAAGGCAAAAATGTCAAAATATGACATGTCCCAAAAACAGCTCAAACCACCTCAAAACAGCATTAAATAGCTTGCTAAGGCACGCCATAGCATAAAACGTATAAATATGTCCAAAAACACCATAATACAGCATGTCGAAAAATGACGAAAAAAGCAAGGCTATAGTAAGGCAAAAATGTCAAAATATGACATGTCCCAAAAACAGCTCAAACCACCTCAAAACAGCATAAAATAGCTTGCTGAGACATGCCACAGCATTTAAATGTGCAAAAATAGTCAAACACCATTATACAGCATGTCGAAAAATGACGAAAAAAGCAAGGCTATAGTAAGGCAAAAATGTCAAAATATGACATGTCCCAAAAACAGCTCAAACCACCTCAAAACAGCATAAAATAGCCTACTAAGACATGCCATAACATAAAAACGTATAAGTATGTCCAAAAACACCATAAAACAGCATGTCGAAAAAATGACGAAAAAAGCAAGGCTATAGTAAGGCAAAAATGTCAAAATATGACATGTCCCAAAAACAGCTCAAACCACCTCAAAACAGCATTAAATAGCGTGCTAAGAAATGCCATAGCATAAAAACGTAAAAATATGTCCAAAAACACCATAATATAGCATGTCGAAAAAATGACGAAAAAAGCAAGGCTATAGTAAGGCAAAAATGTCAAAATATGACATGTCCCAAAAACAGCTCAAACCACCTCAAAACAGCATAAAATAGCGTGCTAAGACATGCCATAGCATAAAAACGTATAAATATGTCCAAAGACACCATTATTCAGCATGTCGAAAAATGACAAAAAAAGCAAGGCTATAGTAAGGCAAAAATGGCAAGATATGACATGTCCCAAAAACAGCTCAAAGCACCTCAAAACAGCATAAAATAGCCTGCTAAGACATGCCATGACATAAAAATGTATAAATATGTCCAAAAACACCATAAAACGGCATGTCAAAAAAATGACGAAAAATCAAGGCTATAGTAAGGCAAAAATGTCAAAATATGACATGTCCCAAAAACAGCTCAAATCACACCAAAACAGCATAAAATAGCGTGCTGAGACACGCCATAGCATTTAAATGTGCAAAAATAGTCAAAAACACCATAATATAGCATGTCGAAAAAATGACGAAAAAAGCAAGGCTATAGTAAGGCAAAAATGTCAAAATATGACATGTCCCAAAAACAGCTCAAACCACCTCAAAACAGCATAAAATAGCGTGCTGAGACACGCCATAGCACTTAAATGTGCAAAAATAGTCAAAAACACCATAATATAGCATGTCGAAAAATGACGAGAAAAGCAAGGCTATAGTAAGGCAAAAATGTCAAAATATGACATGTCCCAAAAACAGCTCAAACCACCTCAAAACAGCGTAAAATAGCCTGCTAAGACATGCCATAACATAAAAACGTATCAGTATGTCCAAATACACCATAATACAGCATGTCGAAAAATGACGAAAAAGCAAGGCTATAGTAAGGCAAAAATGTCAAATTATGACATGTCCCAAAAACAGCTCAAATCACACCAAAACAGCATAAAATAGCGTGCTGAGACATGCCATAGCATTTAAATGTGCAAAAATAGTCAAAAACACCATAATATAGCATGTCGAAAAAATGACGAAAAAAGCAAGGCTATAGTAAGGCAAAAATGTCAAAATATGACATGTCCCAAAAACAGCTCAAACCACCTCAAAACAGCATAAAATAGCGTGCTAAGACATGCCATAGCATAAAAACGTATAAATATGTCCAAAGACACCATTATTCAGCATGTCGAAAAATGACAAAAAAAGCAAGGCTATAGTAAGGCAAAAATGGCAAGATATGACATGTCCCAAAACAGCTCAAACCACCTCAAAACAGCATAAAATAGCCTGCTAAGACATGCCATGACATAAAATGTATAAATATGTCCAAAAACACCATAATACAACATGTCAAAAAATGACGAAAAAAGCAAGGCTATAGTAAGGCAAAAATTTCAAAATATGACATGTCCCAAAAACAGCTCAAATCACACCAAAACAGCATAAAATAGCGTGCTGAGACACGCCATAGCACTTAAATGTGCAAAAATAGTCAAAACACCATAATATAGCATGTCGAAAAAATGACGAAAAAGCAAGGCTATAGTAAGGCAAAATGTCAAAATATGACATGTCCCAAAAACAGCTCAAACCACCTCAAAACAGCATAAAATAGCGTGCATAAGACACGCCATAGCATAAATGTGCAAAATATGTCAAAACACCATAATATAGCATGTCGAAAAATGACGAGAAAAGCAAGGCTATAGTAAGGCAAAAATGTCAAAATATGACATGTCCCAAAAACAGCTCAAACCACCTCAAAACAGCGTAAAATAGCCTGCTAAGACATGCCATAACATAAAACGTATAAATATGTCCAAAAACACCATAATACAGCATGTCGAAAAATGACGAAAAAAGCAAGGCTATAGCAAGGCAAAAATTTCAAAATATGACATGTCCCAAAAACAGCTCAAATCACACCAAAACAGCATAAAATAGCGTGCTGAGACATGCCATAGCATTTAAATGTGCAAAAATAGTCAAAAACACCATAATATAGCATGTCGAAAAAATGACGAAAAAAGCAAGGCTATAGTAAGGCAAAAATGTCAAAATATGACATGTCCCAAAAACAGCTCAAACCACCTCAAAACACCATAAAATAGCGTGCTAAGACACGCCATAGCATAAAAACGTATAAATATGTCCAAAGACACCATTATACAGCATGTCGAAAAATGACGAAAAAAGCAAGGCTATAGTAAGGCAAAAATGTCAAAATATGACATGTCCCAAAAACAGCTCAAACCACCTCAAAACAGCATAAAATAGCCTGCTAAGACACGCCATAGCATAAAAACGTATCAGTATGTCCAAATACACCATAAAACAGCATGTCGAAAAAATGACGAAAAAAGCAAGGCTATAGTAAGGCAAAAATGTCAAAATATGACATGTCCCAAAAACAGCTCAAACCACCTCAAAACAGCATTAAATAGCGTGCTAAGACACGCCATAGCATAAAAACGTATAAATATGTCCAAAAACACCATAATACAGCATGTCGAAAAAATGACGAAAAAAGCAAGGCTATAGTAAGGCAAAAATGTCAAAATATGACATGTCCCAAAAACAGCTCAAACCACCTCAAAACAGCATAAAATAGCCTGCTAAGACATGCCATAACATAAAAACGTATAAGTATGTCCAAATACACCATAAAACAGCATGTCGAAAAAATGACGAAAAAAGCAAGGCTATAGTAAGGCAAAAATGTCAAAATATGACATGTTCCAAAACCAGCTCAAACCACCTCAAAACAGCATAAAATAACGTACTGAGACACGCCATAGCATTTAAATGTGCAAAAATAGTCAAAAACACCATAATATAGCATGTCGAAAAAATGACGAAAAAAGCAAGGCTATAGTAAGGCAAAAATGTCAAAATATGACATGTCCCAAAAACAGCTCAAACCACCTCAAAACAGCATAAAATAGCGTGCTAAGACATGCCATAACATAAAAACGTATAAGTATGTCCAAAAACACCATAATACAACATGTCAAAAAATGACGAAAAAAGCAAGGCTATAGTAAGGCAAAAATTTCAAAATATGACATGTCCCAAAAACAGCTCAAATCACACCAAAACAGCATAAAATAGCGTGCTGAGACACTCCATAGCACTTAAATGTGCAAAAATAGTCAAAAACACCATAATATAGCATGTCGAAAAAATGACGAAAAAAGCAAGGCTATAGTAAGGCAAAAATGTCAAAATATGACATGTCCCAAAAACAGCTCAAACCACCTCAAAACAGCATAAAATAGCGTGCTAAGACACGCCATAGCATAAAAACGTATAAATATGTCCAAAGACACCATAATATAGCATGTCGAAAAATGACAAAAAAAGCAAGGCTATAGTAAGGCAAAAATGTCAAAATATGACATGTCCCAAAAACAGCTCAAACCACCTCAAAACAGCGTAAAATAGCCTACTAAGACATGCCATAACATAAAAACGTATAAGTATGTCCAAAAACACCATAAAACAGCATGTCGAAAAAATGACGAAAAAAGCAAGGCTATAGTAAGGCAAAAATGTCAAAATATGACATGTCCCAAAAACAGCTCAAACCACCTCAAAACAGCATAAAATAGCGTGCTGAGACACGCCATAGCATTTAAACGTGCAAAAATAGTCAAAAACACCATAATATAGCATGTCGAAAAAATGACGAAAAAAGCAAGGCTATAGTAAGGCAAAAATGTCAAAATATGACATGTCCCAAAAACAGCTCAAACCACCTCAAAACAGCATAAAATAGCGTGCTAAGACACGCCATAGCATAAAAACGTATAAATATATCCAAAAACACCATAATACAGCATGTCGAAAAAATGACGAAAAAAGCAAGGCTATAGTAAGGCAAAAATGTCAAAATATGACATGTCCCAAAAACAGCTCAAACCACCTCAAAACAGCATAAAATAGCGTGCTGAGACATGCCATAGCACTTAAATGTGCAAAAATAGTCAAAAACACCATAATATAGCATGTCGAAAAAATGACGGAAAAAGCAAGGCTATAGTAAGGCAAAAATGTCAAAATATGACATGTCCCAAAAACAGCTCAAACCACCTCAAAACAGCATAAAATAGCGTGCTAAGACACGCCATAGCATAAATACGCATAAATATGTCCAAAAACACCATAATACAACATGTCAAAAAATGACGAAAAAAGCAAGGCTATAGTAAGGCAAAAATGTCAAAATATGACATGTCCCAAAAACAGCTCAAACCACCTCAAAACAGCATAAAATGGCGTGCTGAGACACGCCATAGCATTTAGATGTGCAAAAAAAGTTAAAAACACTATAAAACAGCATGTCGAAAAAATGACGAAAACAGCAATGTTATAGTAAGGCAAAAATGTCAAAATATGACATGTCCCAAAAACAACTCAAACCACCTCAAAACAGCATTAAATAGCTTGCTGAGACACGCAATAGCATTTAAATGTGCAAAAATAGTCAAAAACACCATAATATAGCATGTCGAAAAAATGACGAAAAAAGCAAGGCTATAGTAAGGCAAAAATGTCAAAATATGACATGTCCCAAAAACAGCTCAAACCACCTCAAAACAGCATAAAATAGCGTGCTAAGACACGCCATCGCATAAATGTGCAAATATGTCCAAAAACACCATAAAACGGCATGTCGAAAAAATGACAAAAAAAGCAAGGCTATAGTAAGGCAAAAATGTCAAAATATGACATGTCCCAAAAACAGCTCAAACCACCTCAAAACAGCATAAAATAGCGTGCTGAGACACGCCATAGCATTTAAACGTGCAAAAATAGTCAAAAACACCATAATATAGCATGTCGAAAAAATGACGGAAAAAGCAAGGCTATAGTAAGGCAAAAATGTCAAAATATGACATGTCCCAAAAACAGCTCAAACCACCTCAAAACAGCATTAAATAGCGTGCTAAGACACGCCATAGCATAAAAACGTATAAATATGTCCAAAAACACCATAATACAGCATGTCGAAAAAATGACGAAAAAAGCAAGGCTATAGCAAGGCAAAAATGTCAAAATATGACATGTCCCAAAAACAGCTCAAACCACCTCAAAACAGCATTAAATAGCGTGCTAAGACATGCCATAGCATAAAAACGTATAAATATGTCCAAAAACACCATAATACAGCATGTCGAAAAATGACGAAAAAAGCAAGGCTATAGTAAGGCAAAAATGTCAAAATATGACATGTCCCAAAAACAGCTCAAACCACCTCAAAACAGCATAAAATAGCGTGCTAAGACACGCCATAGCATAAAAACGTGCAAGAATGTCCAAATACACCATAAAACAGCATGTCGAAAAATGACAAAAAGCAAGGCTATAGTAAGGCAAAATGTCAAAATATGACATGTCCCAAAAACAGCTCAAACCACCTCAAAACAGCATAAAATAGCGTGCTAAGACACGCCATAGCATAAATTCGTATAAAAATGTCCAAAAACACCATAATACAACATTTCGAAAAAATGACGAAAAAAGCAAGGCTATAGTAAGGCAAAAATGTCAAAATATGACATGTCCCAAAAACAGCTCAAACCACCTCAAAACAGCATAAAATAGCGTGCTGAGACACGCCATAGCATTTAAATGTGCAAAAATAGTCAAAAACACCATAATATAGCATGTCGAAAAAATGACGAAAAAAGCAAGGCTATAGTAAGGCAAAAATGTCAAAATATGACATGTCCCAAAAACAGCTCAAACCACCTCAAAACAGCATGAAATAGCCTGCTAAGACATGCCATAACATAAAAATGTGCAAAAATAGTCAAAAACACCATAATATAGCATGTCGAAAAAATGACGAAAAAAGCAAGGCTATAGTAAGGCAAAAATGTCAAAATATGACATGTCCCAAAAACAGCTCAAACCACCTCAAAACAGCATAAAATAGCGTGCTAAGACACGCCATAGCATAAAAATGTATAAATATGTCCAAAAACACCATAATATAGCATGTCGAAAAATGACGAAAAAAGCAAGGCTATAGTAAGGCAAAAATGTCAAAATATGACATGTCCCAAAAACAGCTGAAACCACCTCAAAACAGCATGAAATAGCGTGCTGAGACACGCCATAGCATTTAAATGTGCAAATATTGCCAATAACACCATAATATAGCATGTCGAAAAAATGACGAAAAAAGCAAGGCTATAGTAAGGCAAAAATGTCAAAATATGACATGTCCCAAAAACAGCTCAAACCACCTCAAAACAGCATTAAATAGCGTGCTAAGACACGCCATAGCATAAATACGCATAAATATGTCCAAAAACACCATAATACAACATGTCGAAAAATGACGAAAAAAGCAAGGCTATAGTAAGGCAAAAATTTCAAAATATGACATGTCCCAAAAACAGCTCAAACCACCTCAAAACAGCATAAAATAGCCTGCTAA